>NC_142189.1:31424464-31734464 GCF_026936395.1 Plectropomus leopardus | reverse complement strand
TCTGTCAAGCTGACACAAAAAAGGCAAAAATAATGAGGTGCAATACATACTTTTCATTTGAAAAGAAAATAAAAAAGTGAAAAGTGAATATGTGTTTACACCCATTTGCAATGATGCCCCTAAATAACACCAGGTGCTAACACCTGCCTTCAGGAGTCTTGTAATGAGTTAATTAAAATCCACCTGTGTGCAATCAAAGTGTCACATGATCTCATGTACACCTGCTCTGAAAGGCCCAGGCTCTGCAGCACCACCAAGCTGCTTTTGTAATTATAGATTTATTGGCTTTCAAAGTATCAGATTATATATATATATATATATATATATATATATATATATATATATATATATATATATATATATAACCTTTTACTTAAAAGGGTTACAAAGGGTTACAATAGTTTTAGGAAACCTGACTACATTTCTACCTAGAGTAGCTTTGCTGTTGTTAAACCTCTTGCAGTGTGAAATAACCGGTAGCTTTTCTATGAAGTAGCTTCCTGAACAGTGGACAGAAATGTACTATATCAACATTTTTATTCTGGTGACAGGGTTGCCTCGTTTTTACTAGTATTAGTTAGTATTTCTATAACTCTTTAATGGTTATCTCAGGTTAGTGGGTAACTGGAAAGAGTTGTGGGGTTCTTGAGGGAGCTGTGGCAGTGCAGGTGAGTTGATGATCAGAGTTCAGGAAATCTTCCAGTGTCAGGAGTTCTGAGGAGGCTGCAGTGGTCCTTCAGGGGTTAACTGAGAACTTTAGAGATGTTTCCAGGAGTGACCCTGGGGAATCATTTTATTCGTTCATTGAAACTGTCATGAAAATAACAAAAATTAGATACCACAATGACAATAACCATGCTGACAGCTATAAGTGTGTGAGCTATGAGTTCTGACGGGTTAAACAGTTCTTCTCCATTCCCTTCACGCCCTGCAGCCTGGAGCAGAAGCCATTTCAGCTCCCGCACACCGGATCTTATCTCCTCTCTCATCAGCTAGTCGTGCGTCGCATTTTTTAATGCATTTTCTGGGATTTTTAAAAAAAACAATTAATTAAGTTGGTGTGCAGCCCGTGACGCGAGGTGAATGGGATCCGCTTCGAAAAAACTGCGCAGCTCTCCTCAGACGTGCTTGTGTTGCATGACGCTCTCTCTCTCTCTCTCTCTCTCTCTCTAAAGGTGACCGGGCAGCCGCGCTCGCTGCTCATTATTTAACGTCTTCAAATTGAGCGGCAGCGGGAAGAAGGCGAGCTTGACGCAGATCACTGCTGCGTCTACTGGAAAAAAAAAAAAAAAAAAAACTGCCGGAGGGTGCTCTGTCTCTGTGTGTGTGTGTGTGTGTGTGTGTGTGTGCGTGCGTATGTTGACATACAGAGCTGGGAGAATGTATGTGCCGCTTCATGCGCCAACTCTTCACGTGAAGTCTCCACACCTATAGGCTGTTTTTTTTTTGTTTGTTTGTTTTTTTCTCTCTCTTCCACCATCGCGGCTCCATTTTCATCCAAATTGGTCTCACCTTGCCGCTGACGCTTGGATGTTGATAAAACGACGCGCATGCGTTGCTCTTGGAATAATTGTGCAGCCTAAGTTGCATCCGTGAGATCTTGTGTCAAAGTCTGGATCGGAGTTAGTGATGTGGACTACTCTGGAGCGCGGATGCTGGGGGGTCTGCTGCTTGTCCCTGCTGGCGACTGTAGTCTGCGGGGCGCAAAGGTGAGATCTGATCATAACAGCACGTGCAGCTGGGGGATTTAACGTGTCCTTATGTGAATTTTAACGTTCTGTCCACAGCGCCAATGAGCCCAGCAACATGTCATACGTGAAAGCCACCGTGGACAAGCTGCTGAAGGGCTATGACATCCGTCTGCGGCCTGATTTTGGAGGTAAGAGCTTCATGGAGCCAACATGTGACGCGCGGACTGGGGTCTGATGCGCACTAATGTTCCGCTGTCATGTTTCAGGCGCCCCCGTGGACGTTGGCATGAGCATAGACATCGCCAGCATTGACATGGTGTCTGAAGTCAACATGGTAAGTTTTTTTTTTTTTTTACCTCTCCACATCCTTCCCCGATGCGGTATGAGATCCACGTGACAGTTTGTCGGGCGAGTTTTGTGCAGCGCAGGAGGAGAAATCCGTGTCAGTCCGGTTCGCCTCTTTACTTGGTGCAGCGCCGCTCCTGAAGCAAACTAAAAAGACCCCCCCTCCCTCGCTTTCTCCCTTCCTCCTCCCCCTCCTCCTCCTCCGCTCCCCTTTTCAGCACCATGGAGAGATCCGCAATGTGTCAAAGCCCATCCGTATGCATCAAGTAGCCCACTTCCCCGCGGTGTCACAACCGGCGAGGGCTTCGAATTAAAAAAGGCACAGAGAGAGACAGACATGGAGAATGAGATGAGATGAGAGAGGCTGGTTAGTGATTCCACGCACGCATCTGCGGCCGCAGCATGCGTGGAGAAGCCCGGTGTTAGAGAAGCCCGGCTATATAGCGGCAGAGAGGGAGGAGGGTATGGACATCAGGCAGAAGAATAAGACGTCTGTGTGCATGCTTTGGCCATTTTTTGGCCTCAGTGCAGTAATTACATAACGGCTGTCAGTGAGTCAACAGGAGGAAGGAGGCCCAGAAAAGCAGAGTGTCTGCAGAATATGATTTGACCACTTAATACAGAGCACAATGCAGCGCTGCCAAGGTGTCCAGGGAATACACACCGACTGTGTTTTATTGCACAACCAACTGTGTGAGGTCGGCCAGACATAACATATGCAGCTATTAACACATGAGCATTGAAACTGCTGCTGCCTCACTGCAGCTTTACAGTCTGTGTTTTGTTGCTGCCTTTACCAGAAGTCTTTTACTGGATCCTTCTTTGTAAAACTGAGGTATAGCTGGTGTTATTTTTATAGTTTTTCAAATAATATCGACAAATCCAGTGGTGATACCTGGCAGCCATACCTGAGTACAGATATCTCAGCAGAAAATGACTTTGGTAGAAGTTAGAGTCACCTATAGAATATAACTTGAGTAAAAGTCTTAAAGTATCTGATATTTACTGTGTTTAAGTATCAAAAGTAACTTTATGATATTAAATATATTTAACACATGGAGATAATGAGCATGTAAACTGCTGCTGTTTTACTGCAGCATTACAGTCTCTGTTTTGCCTTTATCTTAAGTCCCTGCACCTTCTTTGTGAAACAGAGATGTACCTGGTGTTGTTTTTTTTTTGTTTTTTTTTTCATATAGTGACAAATCCAGTGGTGGATGATACCTGACAGCCACAACTGAGTAAACGTACAGATATCTTAGCACTATATTATTTTGGTAGAAGTTAAATACACCTATTAGAATATTACATGAGTAAAAGTCTGAAAGTGTCTGATATTTTCTATACTTAAGAATCAAAAAATAATTTTATGATATTTAACATAGAGATAATGAGCATGTCAACTGCTGCTGCTTTACTGCAGCTTTACAGTCTCTGTTTTGCTGCTGGCTTTACCATAAATTGGTCATTGGATCCAGGTATACTGCACCTTCTTTGTGAAGCAGAGATATAGCTGGTGTTATTTGAATATTTTTCTTATGTCAGCAGATCCAGTGGTGATGATACCTGACAGCCATATCTCAGTACAGATATCTTATCAGAAAATGACTTTGGTAGAAGTTAGTGTCACCTTTTAGAGTGTTACATGAGTAAAAGTCTTAAAGAATCTGATATTGATTATATTGAAGTATCAAAAGTAATTTTATGATATTAAATGTACTTAACACATAGAGATAATCAGCATGTAAATGCTGCTGCTTTACTGCAGCGATACAGTCTCTGTTTTGTTACTGTCTTTTTCTTAAGATGCTTCTTTGATCCAGGTGTACTGCACCTTTTTCTTGCGAAACAGATACAACTTGTGTTATTTTTATGTTTTTCGTGTGTCAACAAATCCAGTGGTGATTGATACCTGACAGCCATATCTCAGTATAGATATCTCAGCAGAAAAGTTAAAGTACCTATTCGAATATTCCTTGAGTAAAAGTCTCAAAGAATGTGATATTTCTATACCTAAGAATCAAAAGTAATTGTCTGATATTAAACACATGGGGATAATGAGAATGCCAACTGCTGCTGATTTACTGCAGCTATACACTCTTTGTTTTGTTGCTGCCTTTACCATAAGTCCCTTATTCAGTTCATGTATACTGCACCTTTTTTAGTGAAACAGAGATATTGTATAGCTGGTGTTTTTAATTTACTTATGTCAACAAATCCAGTTGTAGATGATATCTGACAGCAATACCTGTGAAAAGACCCAACCAACACGTGGGTTTGTCTCTCAATACTCTTTGATGTTGACAGGAAGGAAAAATCTGTCTATTACCGAAGACAAGCATTTTTTAAAAACAGCTCACAAATACATAGTCTCACTTTATAAAAAGCTTCACCAATTTCCTAAAAAAGCAACAGTAAAATGATACTGAAGCAGAATTTGGAATTGAATTTACATTGAATTTGGGGAGAAAACTTTGTTTATCTTGCATGCCTCCACAGCGAGCAGAGAATCCGAAAAAGTGCAAACATTCTTCATGAATTGAAATAAACGGGGTCCACATTTAACAACAGCAAAACTATTTCAAAACACTTGTTTACAAACTCACACAAACTGGCATTGTATAATCCAAGTCTCATTTATACAGTCGTGTGCTCAGTTCCTCCCAAACACATTCATTTTCACTAGAACATCACAATTTATTAGTTAGGATTCATAATGGCACGCTACTTGGATGCTGAAGTGTTTTAAATGTTAACATTATATTGAAAATGCGTGTGTTTGGGAAGTACTGAGAATACAACTGTATAAATGAAACTTGGATTATACTGCAGCAGTTGTGTGAGAGTTTGCAAATGGATGTTTTGATATATTTTTACTGCTGTTAAACATAGACTCCATTTACTTGAATTCATGAATAATTTTTAGCCCTTTTGGATTCTCCGTTCACTGAGAAGGCACGCAAGAAAAACAAAGTTTTCCTCATAAATTCTACATAACACACATAATACAAATGGTCTTTTTGAAGTTGAAGTATTTCTTTAATATATCTGTCTTTTCCCACACGGATGCATTAGAGTGGCAGTCATTGTTGTTGTACTTATTGTTGTTGTCCTTGTTTTAATGTGATGTCATATATGCTTGACCAATCACAATGGACAGCACTGCCAGCAACCTTTGAAAGTATCTGGATTTAGTAACAGCCTGAGCAATGCCTAAATATAGTTTCCTAGGAACTTGTCCTCACAGAAGAAGCAAAGTGCCAGAAACAAAGGAAGAACTTGTGAGAGTGGAAGCATGTGATGACTGAGACCAGTGCTGGGATATGAAGGATCTTTTGTCATTGGCTTATCTTTCTTGCAACTCACATTCAAATACATTCATGTTCAGCATTGTAATAACTTTTGCTGAGTTGGAGTCATTCAGTTGTCTTTCAGCCTGAAACTGTAATGTGTCATTTTGTCTCAGAGGCTAGGCTGAGAGGCTAACTACTGTTCAGTATATGTAAATTGAGAGAGTGTGCTCTCATTCTGAACTTATGAAATAGCGCCGCTCTGTCAGTGCTTTCGGCATACGCATGTGACGCCAAAAGCCAGCCTCCACATCCAACTGGGACGTGGCTGGATGGTGTCAGATGAGAACGCGCTCGGACAGAAGTGGTGGCATTGTTATGATGCGCTGGTGGATGGCTGGAGGGCACAGAACCGTTGCGTGCGCATGACATGTTGAAGGACAGAGTCAGGTAATAATGCTGCCAGTAACCATGTAATATAAGAACTGTGAGTGTGCCTATAGGACGGGTGGGGAGGTGGATGAGTACCACAAACAATTGACTTTCATGCAGGAGTCCGCAATTTGCTTTCTGTGTTGATGTGTATGTTTTTTCCCTACATTTCATCATGTGCTCCTTTTGCCTAATCCTACCATCATGACCGTCAAGTTCGTTACCATGTTCTCCTGTTGTGTAAACATAATGACGTGCTGCTTCATCCCACCATGTGCATTTGTTGACATCACTGTAATGGCATCCCGGGGCGTAAACAGCTGACGCAGAAGGACACCTAAAACGTCATAGGTAGATGCAGAGGTCACTGACAAAGCGACACCATGTGACCAGTTGATTGAGAACATGTTGATTTGGACCAGTATGTTGCATGATGGCTCTTTCCTTGTAAACTATGAAGCCTTACACAGGCTAACCACAGCAACTACAACTGTGGTCATATTTGATTTATGAACAAAATTAAACTTTTGGATCTTTGTTCTATCTTGTGACAACATTATCTGGTTTGATCTTCCATTGTAGAGAAAGCAGGGTGTAAAAATTGCAGTAACTACAAAATCCAACCAAAACCTTTGGCAAACTGCAGTAGATATAGATACTGCATTGTGGACAGTTTTTCTCAGCTTCACTGTCAGTGTAGTTACTGCAGTTAGCCTTCGTAGGGCAGCATGGATGTGAGGGGATTGTGTTTATGGACTTATTGCTGTGCTGTGATTGTGAGCCGTGGTTATGAATTGTTTAGCAGCTTGAATTGGGGCTGTCAAAGGTACTGATGGGAAATGGATGGAGCCCAGTGCCCAGTTCTGATTGGACCGTGTCTTTCTGGGTCACTGATTGGACCGGGGTGTCCTGCCTGATTATGCATCTCAGTGAAAACAAGGATGGGGAGGGCGTGTTATTGCTCCATTTGATGGAAGCTTCTGGCATGAGATGCCACTTGAGCGGGAGCCAAGCTAAACCAGAAGGCTGAATGGTTTTATGACACATGGGACGCATTGATTCAATGTAGAAATCTTACTTTGTGGCTTTAGAAAAGTGAGAATTTCTTTTTAAAAAGTGTGTGTTTCAGCTCCCCCTTTTCTCTTCACTTCTGTGGAGCAGATATTGTAGATAGACCCAATCAGTCTAAATTAAATCTCAGTGCCAGGGGGAAATCTTTTACACACAGAAAGTGACAAATTGAATCTTAAGAGTGAAAAATGATGCTGAAACAGCAATGACTGACTGCTCTGTACAGGGAAACCTTAACTCATCGACATCATATTCTCTGCTTCTTCATCACCTTTGGTGGGAAAGCAGTGGTTGTCAGAATACAGGGCATATACTGCCTGGTGTGCAGGTCCACTGCAGATCATCAGGGCGGAATAAAGCTGAAAAGACAATAGATTTTGACTCATCAAACATGTAGCTACAATATTAAAGCTGCACTAAGCAGTATTTATTTATATTAGCAAATGATCAGATGACTATGTGTAATATGCATTGTGTAATTTATAATGACAAACTCACAGAGAATTAACTATTGCAGCTCTTTCATTTTTATTTATTTTTTTTAATTCAGTCTCACGGCTCTCACACCAGCCTCTAGTCCAGCAGCTGTAATTAGCAAAAAAGCTGTGATAAACCCTGTGTGCACAACCTGCTCAGAAGCATACAACAGACACAGATACAGACCAGCTGGTCAACATTTCTGAGCACATATTTAACTTTATCGTAACAATAGTTCATTAAACGTTATTGTAACAATACTTCATTTAACTTTATTGTAACAATACTTTTCTTAACTTTGTTGTAACAGTTCGTCATTTAAGTTTACAATAACAGTTCTTATTTAACCTTAATTTAACAGTACTTATTTAACTTCACTACAACAATACTTATTTAACTTTACTATAACAGTATTCATTTAACTTTACTAACTTTACTAACTTTACTAACTTTACTGTAAATGTAGTTCATTTATTAGGTCTGCATTTTAGTAGTCTACAGTAGTTAAGAGGATTTAAAAATACCATATATTGTGTGTCGCAATTTGGGTTTAAAATCTTGCATAATTATTTTTAAGCCATATTAACCAGTCCTATATTGCAAAACTCAAGATTGGTTTTGGTCTCAAGATCAGTCTCAATAACACTTTTTGAGGGTCTTGGTCTATTGTCTCATGCTCAGACAAAGTCAGAATTCAGAATTTTATTTCAAGACTAGTTAAGATCACAACTGGGGAATATCACTTAACTGCAGTACATTGTGGGATTTATTTGTCACCATCATTACTGTGATTGGATGTGTAACTCCCTTCCTCAAATGCAACAATAACATCACTCATTTTTGATGAGAAGTTTTTGTTAGTTTTATCCCATCTCTCATGATATCTCATACACACATATATATAGTATGGTCATTAGAGAGGTGAATGAATAGGGATCTTTTTGTTTTTCTGAAGGTGTTTGTATGGGAATGTGGATCTTTGAGATCAGTTTGAGAACTGCCCATAGTTTGCATGTTACACATTTTATCCTAAGCGTGTCAGGCAGTGTGGGACTTGCACTGATCTTGTCTCGGTCTTGATACACTCTAGTCTTGGTTGTGACTTGGTCTTGGTTTAAGTGGTCTTGACGACAACACAAAGTCTCTCTTAAGATTTGAATAGAAATGTTTTTTCAGACACAAAATGACATGTGAGGTATGAGATGGACAAACTGTTGGCATGGAAGAAAAGACAAACTGATGATGCTAACATATCAGACAAATCAGTCTAATGGTTCTCAAAATCACTGTCTATATAGAAGTTTTTACACAACTGAAATAGACGGATTATTAGGAACATTTCAGGTGCCCTCGCTTTAAGTTTTAGCTTCAAACAAAGTAGTCTCATCTGGATAAACGGTTGGTTTATTTATAACCTGCCTGATCATCTGACTGCTTATGCTTTTAGCCCCCTCAGACTGTGGTGTCGTGATGTCACCGATCTCAGCAAATTAACTTCATGAGTACAATAACATCATAGAAATGATGGGCAAAACTACAAAAATAAGACCCAAGTTGCAATATACCAGGAGGCATTATGCACAGAGAGCGATGATTGTGAGTTGGTATTTAAAGCGCAATGCAGAAATCAGCTGACAGATTCTCCCCGAGTCCCTCTTTAATAGCCGATCCTCTCAGTTTCTGCTTTGTCCGTCACTTCTCTTGAAGCTTCAAGCCACCATTTCTCAGTCTCCTCTCATCTGTTAGGATGCACCACAATTTCCTTCACACTTCCCCACTGTGTTGGGGTGGTGCACTTAATTGTTCTCACCTCTGATGGGAGAAAATGTTTTGCCATCACCATCACACCATCACACAATCACTGCATCTCATTAAGAGCTTTGATTCTCTGCTCAAACTCAATTTGGCCTGACACAAATTTCTCAAAATTCCACCCAGGTTTAAATGGTTAGATTTTGTGGTGTGATCTATGTATGGAGGTAGGCCCTATATGTTGCCTTTTGGCTATATTATGTTCATATTTAGTTGATTTTACATTTTTCAGTCGCGCCCCCAAAATGTTGCCATTGTACATTTCTGCAAACTCTGGATACATTATATTTAAACATAATTATGTAGCAGATACTTTGAAACTTTACTTTTCAATGTGTGGTTAGGTTTAGGCACAATAACTTCTTGGTTATGGTTAGGTAAAGATAGTTTTTTTCTTAAAATCCTCAGTGTAGGGGGCACAGTCCCCACTGGTGTGCAGCTTAGCAGGCATTGCATGTAGGTGTCACACCAGCCATCACCCCACCCAGCTCCCAATAACAAAGTCAGCTCATAGACCAGATCACTTTAGAAAATGAAATGATACATATATGTATCATATATATATATATATATATATATATATATATATATATATATATATTATGACCAGGCTTTTTAAATTTGTGCTTTGTTTGTTCACTGGTCCCTTTATTTTTCAGTTGAGTAGGTATTCTTTGTACTGCAAGCAAAAGATGTTACCAGCAACTATTGCAGATTTGCAGTGTTTTTTTATTTTTCAAAATGTCAATAAAACACAATTGCTAGATGATTATGTTTCCACTGAGTGATGTCCTGTGACTTCTCCTCAGGTGATAACATTGCAACAAACATGGTGATGGATGTTCAAAACATTAGCAGCTTTATTTCTATTGCAGCCACCACACTAGCTATCATTATTTACAATCCAAGGCCACATAGGCGTGTTATGAAGCAATGATGGAAAGACAAGCACATTAAACGTGGGAGCAGCCACATATGAGGGATTCTGGGAGGTGATAGTCCACGATTTCAGAGGAATTGTGGATTCAAAACTTCCGGATGATCCACTCAACTTTTATGTGATGCAATAACAGCTCTTGTAGCTCCTGCTGCAGGGAGCCAGTTCCTGCTGACAAGCACATAGCCATAGCATCATGTGACCTGGAAAAAAAGTGTTTCCATTGCTGTTTGGTGAAATATGTCTTTTTCAAATCACCTGAACTATCACCTTTTTTGCGATAAATGGGAGTTTTTGTTTTTTTTTTTAAGGAAATGCAGGCTGGTCCACTAGATTTCTTTTCAAGGTTTCTTTTCCTTTGGCAGTGGATCTCATAATCGTTTTTTTAAGCTTTTTTTAGCTATCTTGAACTCTGATAGCTGAATGAGCTTAAGTGATGTCACCAAGGCTGCCCAGAAACATAGAGAAGAGAACCAAACTTATCTCAGCCAAAATTTAAAATATGCCAGTGGATGCCAAAAGTAAATGTGGCTGCTACAGCTGGACACACAGATCACTGGCAGGAAGTGAGCTGAGGGTTATACTGCTTTATGACTAATACAGGGACACAAGGCTGAACACTGTAAATGCAATGAAGGTTCACTTACAAAGGATGTTCCATCGAATGAAAGCCTCTTTCTCTCACGTTTGAATAGAATATATGAAGCATTATATTTCTGCATGGCCCACAGGCCTGAAGGCATCTCATCCAGCGCAGCCATTACTTTGTGCCCAGCAGTCTCCATCAGCCCTCTGCAGTCAGCAGGGAGCACAATAATCCAGCTGCACTGATGCTAAATTAGAGCTGTACCATAAGGTCTGACAGGTCAACTAATTTCATACTAATTCAAAAGGTCAACATTAGAGAACAACAGTGCTACAACCATCATAAAGGTTTACCTGCCTGACATTACTTAAGCATATGTTCACACCTCCCAGTTTTAGCAGCAGTTCACTGTCGCCTCACAGAAAGATGGTTCTCCCTGTGTCACTGTGGGTTTGCTCCCAGTCTAAAGACACACATGCTAATGGTTGATTTGAAATTGCTTGCAGTTGTGATTGTGAATGGTTGTCCATCTCATTGACTGATTCTTCAGCCCATTCTCATTCTGAAGTTGTCAAATACCACCACTGTGTCAGTGATTCCAGTGTAAGATACTGACTCCAAAAGCCACCTTTCACGGAGGTATGATACACTGTCGGGCAGTGTCACTTTGTAATGTGGAATGTGAAATATTTTGAGGTGGTATATTTCAACGGTGCATTTTTTGCACTTAACAAAATGTTACAATTTTGTTTCCACAGTGTATTTGAGAAATATCTCAGGAGCTGAGCTGGAAATTGTGCCATATGCATTAACAGAGCAAAATTATCAAAAAATAAAGAATGAAAAGTGCATAAAATGCGCCAAAGGGTTAACAGAAGTTACCGTTGTTAGGGTTAGGAATAGAAACATGGTAATAACTCAAGTTCACTGGGTTTCACTTGGTCCCACACAACTGTTCTGGGGGAATGTTTTTTGTGACCCATTCACTCACCCAGCATGCTTTTTTATGTTGACTACTTATTTTTTTACTCCCGTCAGTGCATTGGTCACATGTTTGCAACCGTCCTTGATTACGTCGGTCATATACATATTGTGGCGCATTACTTTTCGCAAGTATACATTTGCACAGTGCATGAGAACAGCCTGACCAACCTAACTTATTCCTGCGAATGCTGGGTTTGTTTATTTATGGACAAAGAGCCAGGTGGAAGAAGCGTCCTCCCTCAGATTTTCCGGAGGACATTTCTCATGTCACAGTGTTACAAATCAAGCGACCTTGTCCCTGACATTGACGTGAAGCCGGCAGACAGGGCCTGTATGCTTGTGAAGCTCTACTGAACTTGGCAGTTAGTGAACAGATTACAGGGAGATTTCAGATCATTGTCAGGACCGTACTGGCCTTAGTCATCAGACATGCTGTGCTGTCAGAAGCAAGAGCAGCTGGTGAGTTAAAGCGACAGTGATGCGACATGAGGTTTCGCTGCTCGCTCGCCGAGGTCCGACTCCTTCTCTCAGCATGCAGACTGATCAGCTGTGGCACTGTTTCTGCCCGGGTGATGCACAGCGCTCTCTGCAAAAAGGACCACGGCGTGTATTCATGCCTAGATATACGTTTTATTTGTCCCGCGGATGTCAATGGCGATCCCAGCATTCCCTGCAAATACAAGGGGGACTCTGCAGAGGATGTGACACAGCTCATCTAGACAGATATTACAAATGGTTTTCTTTGAATAGTATTCTGAAATCCATGTGTTGGGCCATCATGTTCTCATCCTCAGTCGTCACATATTGCTGCTTTGTCAGCGGACTTCTGCGTCTACATATTACGGTGCATGCCCACTATATGCGACCAATTCGCCTCAATTCACCGCTGCCCTGCCCCACTGTTCACCTGTATCCATCTGCAATCTTCAACCCCCTTCCCCTCGACCTTCAGGCACCCTTGCTCCTTATATTATGTTGTTACCAGCAGCATTTCAACCTGACAGCGTATCATATGGCCATATGGTGCCATGTTCTCAGCTGATGCCACCCGTCTGCATGTCATGCTGCTGCAGCACGTACCGTCCAGCCAACCAGTAGAATATCATATAATAACACCACAAAAGTTTCTGTCCAGCCATGTTATAAACTGACGTACCATACCACAGCAGAAGGTGGCTTTTGGTGTCAGTATCTTACGCCAAAATTCCTAACATGGCGGCGGTATATGAAGACTTTCTGCAGGTAGTGTTATTTTCTTTAATTTGTCAGCTGCACAAAATGGACTATTTTTTGGCAATCTCACTGTAAGTAGTAATTTTTTGCAATACATTGTGGTCCCAGCTGAATAAATGAAGAGAACAATCTTGAGATGCTGTAAGTACAGCAGAACAAGAGGGCAGGAGTCAAAGTTTTTTTAAATTCTTTTAATTTTTTTTAATGATGGTTATGCTGAATGTTTTTGAGCAGCGACAAGATTTAGAATAATTCCAGACCTGGATTTTATATTTGTGCAAATTAACTAACCATATCATTGTCACTTTACCTTGCATTTCTTTTCTGTTCTGCTCTGTTCAGTTCTGTCTTTTTTTTTACACCACTTATTACTTTTTTTTAACTTCATCTATTCTAACTGCTGTCTTTGTGCTGCTGCAACAATCAAGTTTCCAGCAACCAAATCAGAAGTGTCTTTACTGGCCAACTATGAGTACATATATAAGGACTCTGACTCTGCTTTCTGCTGCTGTAAATGTACAGACACAAAATAAAATGAATTAGTAAACAGCAGGACAATAGTGCAAAGGGTGCTGAACAGATATGAAATGATTCATCTAACAACTTGCTTTATGTACATGATGTGGGTGGATATGACAATATAGGGTGCATAGATTTGTTTTTGACAGGGATGAAATGTACGTGTTAGAAAACAGTGTGAAAAGAAATCTGGAACAAGAACAGTAGATGATTATTTCAGGGTTACTTAACAAGAATTGCTCCTGACATTATGTTAAACATCTTTTTAGTACTTCAGACTGGTCTTGGTCTAAAGATTGGTCTCAAGACCAATTTTTAAGAACTTGGTCTCATCTCTGACTCGATATTTACTCTTCTCAGTCTTAGACAGAGGACTCAGGATTTAATTTTAAGACTAGTCAAGCCCACTTCTACAGGGACATCACTAAACTGTACAAAACAGGAATGTGGAGTAACAATGTTTAAGATGAGTCTAGCTTCTTAGCGACTGTTTGTATTTGCTCAAAGAAAACAATGGTAAGCTCTCATTTAAAAAAATCATCTCTGCAATGCCTTTTGATTATTACAGTATATCAAGACATTTCTCATGGTTCATGTGGTCTTGACTCGGTTTCAACCCCTCAAAATCTTGGAGCCCAATCCCAATATGACCCTTGCCCCCACCACTTAGCCCTTACCTCTCTGTTTTATGTGTTCATGTCTAGGGGTAGGGAGTCTCGATTCTTGTTGGAATAGGTGGGTAGGATGAAAGGTTGAGGCCCTCTAAACAGAAGTTTTTAAGGGGTGCGATTAAAAGTAAGGGTTATAAGCAATAATTATCAAGATAACTGAGACAAGTTTACAGCACGGCAGAAGGGGTTTCCAGCCATTAGGTGAAAACAACCCCACTAAAAATAGAATAGTCTTTTCTTTGCATTTATCCAAAAAAATCCACGTTCATGTGATAACATTATGAAAATGAGTCTCATGCGAAAACGCTGTAGTATGCATGCCAGGCCAGTAGTTGGTGGTATAACTTTGTAATGAAACACAATAGAAGAACAGCATGTGACATCACTGTTCTCACAGGATCCCTGCATTGCCAGTTTACACAGCCGCAGAAGGGGGGGCATTTTCAGAAGATTACACTCTGGAAGCCGGTTTCAAAAGTTTGCATTTCCAGACCCCAAAACACCGTTGTTGTGTGAACTAAAGGCCAAACCGCAGCAAAAGTTTAAAGTTTCATGCAAGAACTGTTGCTGTGTACAAAGCCCCATCCATGCTCGGGGGCTACCGGGCATCATGTGACAGTGTATTTGTTTTTCCTCAGGTGCTGTGAGGGTAGGGTTGCCACCTTCTGGGTGGAAAAATAAAGGACACCTCGTTGCCCCAGTGCAGAGTTTGTGTTTGTGTTTTTTTATGCATACATGTAAAGGCCTTGGCTACTCTCAACATGAAAAGGAAATAAAGAGTACACGAGAAGAAATAGTTGCATCATTTCGATAAAAATATCAGATTGTAGACTGTCAAAATACTATGTGGTATATTTGAAAGACATAAGACAGGGTATGGATATGTAGGAATTGTGAAGTTAAACCTTTGAAGACCTATTTTAAGACACTTTCCATGGCCTACATTCTAAGACCATGCTGCGACTTCACTGTCTTGTGTGAAATATAACTTGAAGATGCCATCATAAACTTACTTGGGTTAACCTAAATAATCACTGAGCCTATGTGTGATGGATGGATTTTAATTAAGCTTACATTTAAGCCATCATTTCCCTGTTCATGATCTTTTTTATTTTATTCAGCATTTTGCAGCAATTTGAAAAGTCTGTTTAAATGTGAGAGCTGTTAATTAATTGTCAATAATCTGTCCGATGTTCTATGATGATGATTGTGGTGTCACCTTGAAGATGGTTTAAAAATTGGCTTTAAAGCCCAACGCTCCTTCTGGGGCCTTGCAGGTATCACAGCATGATTGTTACAAAATAGTGCCCCATCTTAAAAGTTTCTAGTGATGTTAATATCACATTCTCTATTCCTCTATTTAAGTTCAACATGAGGGAGCATTCAGGAACTGCGTGTTCTACTGTACTTTGCATGGTGGTAAAGAGAACAAATATCAGGTCACTCCACCTTTGTGACTTTGGCCTTTTCCACACCAGATGGGGTTCAGTCTCTTTCTGTCTGCAGCTCTTCATTGCCCACATCCAGGACTGCAGCCTTTCTGTAGCTGAACTCCAACAGTCTGAGTTGTGTTTTGTTGCTGATGAGGAAAAGTAGATTTGTTATCATGGCAACCACAATGAATCGCTCTGACTCAGCGTGGCAGTGTACTTCTTTGTTAATCCTTGAGTATGTCTGCATGAACTCTTGAGTGCTGTGTGCTTTAATGACACATCTCCTGATAGACAACACCGTCCCCAAGGCTCTAGAAAGCTTGCCGCTGCCAACATCAATCAATAGCATCAGCACACAAGCAATAAACAGCTCATCAGCTGTTAATGAAAATGTGCACATTGCCTTCAGTCCCATCAACAACTGTCTGTGCATTCCACTGACAGCCAGCTAATAAGATCACATAGTAGTCCATGGATCTGATAGGTTTGTCTATTAGCTGTCATTTATTAGCAGAAAGTAAGTAGCCTGTGAGTGCTTTGGAGTGGTTTTACATCAACAGACCTGGTACTGGCTTGAAAATTAGACTGATAACATTTAATCCTTCAGTGTACTTGACAAGGCTCAATGAACATATGTGACGATCTAATTGAGTTTCCGTATTTTTCTGACTTGATTTTGCCGTGCATTTTGAGGTAGCTGTGTGTTATCTGTGTACGTCCTCCCGGCAGCTGTTATCGATCGGCCCGGCAGAGTGATGTGTCCGGCACCACCTCAGGATTAGGATTTATGAAGACGCTCTGCAGACGGCACATATCAAGGTGTCAGGATGTGTCCTGCTTTTCCAACAGCTCATTCAAAGCGGAGTTCAGCAGGGGTTATTCAGCTGTAATGTGCTACATACGTATGGGCAGTTTAACTTTATAGACGCCTGTAATTCAGTAACTGCTGTTACATCAAAATGACAAAGACATAATAAGACTAACTGTAATGGGACTACAAGGGGACATATAAAAACAAATCCAATATTCAGGCAGAATGTAATAGTAGAAAATTAAATGCTTGGTTCACAACTTTTCTTGAAACCTCAGTGGCATCTAGCCATGCAGAGAGTTTGGCTTTTATTTGTCTGGATATATATGTCTCTGAGTTTTCTGCCTTCACCCCAATCGATGCAGAATGGAATGTTATTTGTGGTGTTTGCAGTATTGAAACATGACATTTGGAAAGTACAACAGCAACATTTATTTCCAGAAACAGTCTACCACTCTTGGTAGATGAAGATTGGTAGAAAGAAAATAGTTACTACATGAAACTGCTCACAACAACGTCTGTAGATTATGTTGAGTAACCTGGCCAGGATTTCTGGAAAGAAACACTGCTATTAAGTTTTTCAAATGTTTTTTTTTTTTTTTTTTGGAGTGTCATCTAGCTTCATTATATTGGAGAGAAAGCAGAAGGCAATATAGACTGATAAATAGCACTACAGGTGAGAAGATAAGTATGTATTTTTGATTTTGGGGCTAACTGTCCCTTTAATATTTATTTAGTTTAGTTTAAAATAATATACTCCAACATCTCACCACCATGTGGGCCTACAGCTGAAGCTAGCCACATTAGCAGCTAACTTCAACTGGCTTACCTTCCAAATAAACACCAAAAACATCAAAATAGCAAAACTTATGTCTTCGACCTTTAGTTTTGCAGTGAATCCCACTGTGTACTGACCCTCATTAAGAAAGACTTTTGCAGTTGTTTTGGGGACATTTCAGCATAAAGCATACTGGTCAATCCAAACTGGTCAATTACGTGCGCTCTGTCATTGCTTTGGGAGTATGGGTGTGATGCCAAGAGCCACCTTCCACGTCCAACTGAAACGCAGCTGGACAGCGTCTGATGAGAACTCCCTCAGACAGAACCGGTGGCATTGTTGTTATAGAACTGTAATTATATGCCTGCGGACGGCCAGAAGGCACTAGACACATCCACATGCAACACGCTCAGGCGACGTCACTTGAGAACGCATGAACACATGAAATGCTGAAGGACAGTGTCAGGTGATGACGCTGCAGGTACCAACATAATATCAGGTGTGCGAGTACACTCATAAGAGGGGCGGGTGGGGAGGTGGATGGGTCTCACGACCATCTGAATTTCGTGCAGGAGTCTTGACTTCACTTCCAATGTGGATGTCCATTTTTTTTCTACACCTCACCATGTGCCTCTTTTGTCTAAACCTACCCATCCATGACTTTATCGCCTAATCCTAATCATTATGATGGTCCACTTTGATTGCCATGTGCTCATGTTGTGTAAATATAACTACCGTGCAGCATCGTCCCACCATGTGCATTTGTTGTTGTTGTCGTAATGGCATTTTGGAGCGTAAACAGCTGTTGCATAAGGATACCTACAATGTCAAAAGAAGACACAGAAGGTCACTGGCAGAGCGGCATCATGTGACGAGTTGGGATGAGAGCTTTACATCTTCACATCCTCAGCACATGAAGACTTTTCTGTTGGTACTTGCAGCCAACAACACAAGTAGTGTGCTTTACTTCTGCAGTGTTACCAGGTCTGTGATAGCGGAGAAATCACAATGGCAAAGATCCAGCAGGTCCTCCATGGGTGGTCATGGTCCCCTAACTAAAGGTGGTTCTATGGCACATGAAACCCATTTGATGTATCATCCAGCATCAAGTCTGAGACAATCTCATTGTCACATTTGTTTTCTGATAAATGGAGCAGCAGAAAAAGAGAGCATGGTTTTCCTTCATACTTTAGGGGTCTCCAGACACACCAAGGACATATATGTGTGTGTTGAGCCTTAAAAAATGCATTCTGCATATGTGACATTTAAACTTTGTTACACTTGAGGTTTTGGTTACTGCTTGAAATATGCCAGCCAGCGTTTTGTCTCCCGTCTGGGAGTATCTCGTTTTGCCTGAGTCTATTAGCAGCTCTGGCTTTCCACATGTTAGCCTGTCCAGACAGACAGAGCCATTAGACAGGAGGTTAATGGAGATCTATTTGATCACATGGTCAAAGATCGTGTGTCTGAGAAGAGAGATGAAGAGCAGGACTGACCTGAGCAGGGCAGGGAGCGCAGCCAACTAGCACAATGTGAGGCTGTGACTTTAGCAACAAATATGATCCTACTGTGTAAGCAAAGAACAGATTCATCAATGA
Source organism: Plectropomus leopardus (assembly GCF_026936395.1). Classification (NCBI taxonomy): domain Eukaryota; kingdom Metazoa; phylum Chordata; class Actinopteri; order Perciformes; family Serranidae; genus Plectropomus; species Plectropomus leopardus. Next base: position 31,715,796 of record NC_142189.1, on the reverse strand, counting down.
GAAAAAATCTGCTACAACCTTACAGATCCTCTAGGGTATTTGAGTCAAAAAGAGAAAAGTAATGATTATTGGAGTAGCTCAGAATCCCTTGGAATCACACTCATATAGGACTTTCCTGCTCATAATTTATGTCCACTGCCACCGTGCGCAGGAATGCAGGGAGTGCTCCCCTTTATGTAGGAACAGTTGTATGTGCAGAGGCCGGATTTGTTTATTTTTTAATAGATGTCAATGGAATTGGTAGTTTCCTTTCTTCTAAAACAGAACCTCATAGTTCTTTGACTTGCTGGCACTAGAATTAACGGTTATTTAGTCAGTAGTGGCTAGTCATCTAGCCCTGCAGGTAGTCATATCTCACACGTAGGGCTATCAAATGATTCATTTTTTCAATTGTGATTAATTGCAGGATTTGTATAGTTAATCACGATTAATCAAATTGTTTTAATCACATTTTCAATTCAATTGATTCACTGACAAAGTGAAGCAATTCTTACCAGATTGTCTTGATTAAGAATCAAATGACAGCAATAAACTACATGGGACTGGCATAAAGTGGGCTTGTCTGTAAAGTGCAGACTCATGGGCAGCCACAGAACCATTTTTCATTCCGATATCTTGAGGTCAGAAGTCAAGGAACCCCTGTGAAATGGCCATGCCATTTTTTTCCATTGCCAAAATTTAGTCTAACTTTGGAGCGTTATGTCGCCTCTTTTCTGAGAAGCTAGCATGACATGTTTGGATTCCTCAGTTCTAGTTTCAGTCGATGCTGGTATCATGACTGTAGCTGTAAAACTCAGCCCAGTATAGCCTCTTGAAGACAGAAATGTTGACTTAAAAAAATGACATATTATGTACAGACCTTAATCCCATCAAGATTAACGTGTCAACACCAACAGCTCTAGACACAAGACACAGGAGCCAGGAGCCACGTGGCATTACTGCACTTATTTGGCTAAGCTGAAGGTGTTTCAGGCAACTGCCTAAATAGCGCACAGACACACTGAAGATGAGCATGCTATGTGTCACTGTAATTTACCCAATTGTCCAGACAAATGGAAAAGCCCTTCAAACTTGTTGCAACCGCATTAATCAAGTGCTGGAATGTTGTGTGTCTTATATTAAATGCCGTATAAGAATAGCAAACAGACAGTGAAACAAACAGATGTTTCCTGTGCTTGCTTGGACAACAGTACCTGCCAATACCCCTTGAGCTAATCAATCCTTGGCGGTGGGAGTGATCTCTCTTGTCCTTGTGTTCACTCCTGTCAGAACCTAGACTCCTGAATTGTCACTTTCTACCTGTATGTGAGTGCAAGCTGCGGTTGGCATGGAAACAAGGGGAGGGATGGGAGCATGCTGGTTTGGTGTGGAACAACAAAAGGCCTGAAAGATGGCTGACAAAAGTTTCAGCATCTGTGTTCCAGTAGATTATCATGTCATCTGTCATGATCATTACATTAACACTGGAAATGTGTAACTGTAATCTATAAAAACCTTTATGACACTGAAAAGGATGCAGTTTTCTGCTGAGTCAGAGGAGCATTTTGTTCCATGTCAATGTTTTAATCTAGATAAGAGTTCATTTCTGTGCTTGATTTACCTCATCATCTGATCAGTAGCAATGGGAGATGAGAAACACACCAAAACGTATCATCTATTAGATCGTCATATTCTTTGTGGTGTTTGCAAAAGCAGTGTTTCCCACTAATTGTAATCTATGTGTGGTGGTAGCTAACGGGGGGATCTGTGTGTGTATGTGTGTGTGTCCCTTTTTCATCCTGTGTCCCCTCTCTAAGTTCGGATATTGTCATGGGACCATCAGCGCAGTGCAGGCAGCACTCATCATGAGTTTTTTCCTCAGCAGCAGTGTTAGGGATGTGAGTCTTGGGATTGATAATTGATCAGTCAACCCTTTTAGAGCTTCAGATCAGATTGATCGATGAGAAGAGCAGTTGCTGCAGAAAGCGAGTGGAAGCAAACTTTCACTTTCACTTTGCCTGACGTTCTGCTGCTCTGTCTGTGCCCAGAGTAGCTCTGCCCTCCAGAAGTGTGTGCTATGAATAATGCTATATATCTTTTCACAACACTCACACACTCCAGCTTTAAAAATAGAAAATCAATACATGGCTGCAGCTGTTTTGATAAATGTGTGAAAACCTTGTATAGATTGCGAGATTAAAATAAATCAAGCTGCCACAGCTGACACTATTTGCGTGTTTCCCTGAGTGATATGATTGGCAGCTATTGCGGCAGCATGATACTCAGATTTACCTGATACTCAGGTTGGAACACTGCTGGTGATGACATAATATAAGAGCAATGAGCAGCTATTGGCTGGGAGGATGGATACATCCTCTTAATGTGATGTTTTTTTCAACACCATACCACATGCTTCTTTTGCCTAAACCTTACCATCCGTGCCCTTGTTGACATCCCAGCATTGGTTGCCATGTGCTGTTGTTGCCTAAACATAATCCACAATGTGCTTTTGTTGACATGCCGGCATTGGTAGCAGCATCCAGGAACATCAACAGCAGACGCAATAAGATACCTAGAGCATAATATGTAGACATGGAAGTCCGCTGACAAAGCAGCAACATATGATGACTTGAAATGAGAACGGGATAAACAGGAGTGAAATCCAGGCAATCCAAAAATGTGAAAAACGAGCTAGAATTACATCAAAAAGCCTGTTATAGTGGCTAAATCATTTTAAAAAAGCCTAAATGTTATGGTCTTTGTCAGGCCTTTAAAACAGGGCTTGTAGTGGTTATAACATGTTGGGGTTTTTAATGATTTAGCCACTAAAATAAAGGCTTTTTGACGTAGTTCCTCCTAATTTTTCATATTTTTGGAGTGCCTGGATTTCCTCCCTGTTTTCCTTTTAGTCCCCCTTTTTTCATCAGAACCCTGCACAAGTATGACCTTTGTTTTATGATAGCCTTCAGAGCAAACAAACATCTCTCTTTTTCTTGGAATGAGAACATGTTGGGAAATAAGGTTGATGAGAGCAGTTTACTAACACATTGCCGCTGTGGGTCGTAAAACCAAAACAAAGAGGCAAAAAAGGCAAAAAAAAAGCTCAGTGGAGCTTAGGGGGACTGCAGAGTTGTTGGGTTCGTCTTTTACATTACACACAGTTATTTAAACCTTTGTGGGCTCACATACTAATTAGAATGTTTTTGCTCAGTAATTATATGAATTGAAGTGATCAGAATCAGCGAGCACTGCTGTCTGCAGTTTCATTTTGTTTCAGATCAGAAGTTGATGTAGGCTGCAGAGGTACTGCACTGCTCCCCCACCACCCCCTTTCTTCTGATGTCTCCCGGGCTGCACCCAGAGATGGCTGTGGGTAGGGAAGAATTAGGTCAGGCAGGAGCACACTGCAGTGGGGATAGCATGGCATAGGTGCCCATGTTCTGCTGCGCTGCTTGTTTGTTTGCTGCAGTAAAATATGGACAGAGAGGGAGATAGATACGCAGAGAGGAGGAGAAGAGGTACAGCAGCACGAAAAAAGATCGCCTTTCACACATTTCAACACAGAGAATCAGAGGAGAGAAGGAAAACAAACCAAGGGCATTTTCTGGCCCCGTTCTCCTGTCCGCTTGGAGTGCAGTGCGGTGCAGTGCAGTGCAGTGCAGTGCGGCGCGGTCCAGCAGCAGCAGTGGAGCTCTGCCTCTCCCTGCCTCCACGGTTTAGCACAGCTCATATGCATAACGGTATTCAGCTCACGTTAAGGCCATCGCTCTGCCGCGGAAACACCGAGGTGCCACAGCGATGATGGCAAAGCGGGTGCTGAGGGGAACAGCTGTTTCTAATAATAGTCTCTTAGAAAGTCTTCATCCCCAATGGTACTGTAACCACCACCCTCTCCCAACACACACGCACACACACACGCACGCACCACACGCGTGCATGCAGGTTGTCCTCCTTATTTTGTGTTCCCAGCTTCATGAGGCAGCAGTTTCTCACTGCTGCCTCATAACAGGTGATGTCATCTCCAGTTTATTATTGGCCACTAACAGTTCCAGTGGCGGGCTAAATGGCTAATCCGTCTGTTTTATCACTTAGTGCTCCGCTGCTGCGCAACACAGAGCGGGATGCTTGTATCTTGTCCTCTGTTACTGTAAACACATATTGGATCCAGAGTCCTGACACTGCAAGTCCTCTATATTATACAGATTATGGAGAAAGAAACAAGACTAGGGAGATATTTATTAAAACCTAATGCAAATTACTGTCAGTCAGGGTCACAAAATTATGTCACTGCAAACATTCAAGTTAATGTATTTACAACTACAGACAAAAAGGCCAGGTGCAGTGTTATTGATTAACCCTTTGAAACCTGAGCAAATTGGCTTTATTTCTTTACAAACATGCAAAGAACAAATACTAAAATAGAAAAATAAGCAAACCCTCCCCCCTCAAATATGTATATATATATATATATGTTAAAAAAAGAAATTACCAGCTTAAGATGATAATAATTCTTTAACTTTTAAATATATGATTATTAAATCATATATATATATATTTTTGGACAAACAGTTTTTCAAATCTACTAACTTCCTGGTGGCTCGTGGTTTGTGAAACATTTCTTGCCAAGAAGTTAAGTGCTTTCTTCCCTATGTTTTCATTTAGCCTCCCCCTCTGCACTTTTGCTGGTGGTTTCTGAGATATTATGCTCAAAACATTCCAAAATAATCCATGGAACTGGGAAAATATTCAGCCCCAGCATTTTTCCTGTGGACCATCTCTGATCTACCTTTTAATTTTTAGCTCCTTTATCTTTCTTGTTTGTATTTACATTCCAGTTACTCTGCTCTTACTGTCTTGATTTAATTTATTTCCCACTCGACCTCTCCTGATCCACTGGAGGGATGACGGCCGGTACCATTGCACCTGTATTACAATTAACATCTTCAGGACCATGTAACCTCTAATCAGATGGGCTGTGCCAGCATCAAGTGGGCTGCAGCCAGCTTGTCTGTCTTTTTTGCTTTTTTTCCTAAAAATTTTTTTGACATTGCTGGTGATGACCTGTGCAGCCCACATGATGGGCCAGCCCATATGGCATTCGCCAGAATTGCCACTCCGAGCCTAGTTAAGAAGCTGTTTAGGCACTGATACTGAAACTACTCAAATGTTTAGCTTTAGCATTGCTATTGGGGAAAAAAAGATACCCAACCTTACTGGGATGTAAGTATAATATACAAAATCATTACAGCGAAATACAGTCAAAAATGACTCTTAATAGTATCTGATTTTGAGTCATTTAAAAGTCTCAAAGAATTTTATCAGTTGATTATTTTCATGTCATTTATGTGTGGGTGCAGTCAGCAGGAAGTCAGCGGGCTCAGCCATAGAAAGACTCTGATGCGCTATTTGCAGACCTCTGAATCATCACTCACATCTCTGATTTGTTTTTGTGTTTTTAAATTGATTAATAAAGTGAAACTAACTGGCATTTGAAGCTGAAAATGTCTTCTGGCATATGCACCTGGTGGGCAAGTTTAACTCAGCTTGTGACCTGTTATCCAGTTTTATCCAAATGCCAACAACATTAACAGCCATCCTCTACAAGCGTCCATGCCAAAATTCTGGTAAATATGTTTCTAAATATTTTGCTTATTTTGGAGAGACTGAACGACTGACTGACACTGCCACATTAGTTCCAATAACCAACAATCTCTCAAGCAGCAAGTTCCGATGTTGAAAAATGAAGCTAATGTGATAGAGCCAAAAACTGCAGTTCCTCAGATGGCCACTTGAGGCCTGGCTCCAAAACAGAGTCAATCCCAAAGACCCCCATTTTTTAATTTTTGTTTCATTTTATTCATTTGGCCTTTATTTAACCATGTTTATCCCATTGGTTTCTCTTCCACGAGCAAGACCTGGCCAGTTAACTCAGAGTTACAACAATACATAAAATGCACATAAAAAAACATAGATTTGAGTAACATAACACGATCACATAAAACAGTTGCACACAGTCATCCAGGATTTGATAGATTTCCCTGTGGTTTTAAGCTCATTCAAGGTCACCATTTGTTGAAGCTTAAGAGAACCTAAACCAGAGAACCATGTTAAAATGCCCAACTTTACCACAAAAATAAAAATGCTTGCCTAAACAGCCTGAAATCCAACCGCTTTGTTGTTCGTTGGTCTAGAACAGTGGTCTAGAAGCTTTGTCTCTTCTGATATCGTCAAATACTGCCACTTTGCAGATTTGCACAACTAATTTCCACCAGATCCGTGTGCAGCCGGCTCCGACCCGTCACAGCAAACGGAGCAGACAGATTACATGCTAGTCTATGTGTTAACTTCCACCAGCACCTCTGCATTGCTTCCCAGCTCAGGCAGTCCAGACGCTTGCAGATGAGATAGGCAAGGCTCTTATTTTTGCCAGACGCCAGATCGCTTCGCATCAATTCAGCCGAATTAAGCACAGAGCAGACAGGAAGTCAGACAGCGACACAGTAATTAATTATCCAGTTAATTTTCAGAATAAAACACGGAGTGTTTACGTCTGATTGTATTTCACTTATAGCGGAGCCGTTGTGCAACGCACATGCAAGCAGTGGAAATCCTGGCTAAAAACCCAATGCCAGAAGCCTCCTTTCGTGTACACATAATAAGCTGCTGGGTGTCATCAGCTGAGAAAGTGGCCGGACAGAGCTGTTTGCAATGTTACTGTACTGTCAAGACCTGGTGTTGGTTGCCATGTGCTTTTGATGCCTGTACATAAGCACGTGGCATCTCGGAACGTCAACAGCATACGCGAAAGGATGCCTAGAGCGTAACATACAGACACAGAAGTCGAATGAAAAGCAGCAACATGTAACAGCTGATAACAACGTTTTAGGTCTGCAGTTTGGCAGGAGTCAAGCCAAGGTGACACAATCCACCATCAGCTCATATGCTACATCACTTTAGCAATGCTTAAGTTATACAGATGACACCTACTTGTGCTTTGCAGAAACATGCAATGCCAATATTCTGGCTCCAGGTGATCTTTCAGTGTGAGTCTGAAAGTCTGTTTGAAAATGCCTCCCATGATTTAATGCTTTGAGTGCTCCAGTCAAAGTAATTAGCAGATTAATGAAGCAGCAATGGCTGTCTTTATGCTTTAACCACCCTTGTCTTTGTCTTTGTGTTTTTTTTTTATGCCCACAGAGAGAAAGTGTTCAGATGTGCCTCAAGTACATGCTTGCCTTTTTTTCTTTTTTTTCAGAAAGTTAGCATTTCCCTCCAGCTTGTTGGGAAATGCATGCATAAGCATCTTTACAAAGTGCAACGAATGCTGGAAAGCCAGCGAGCTGTGAGTGGAATCTTAACTGCAGCTTTGCACCTCAGATTAGCTCGATAGAAGAGCAGTGATGCAACATTCTCCTGCCAGCTGTCTCCAAAGGTTACCTGCAGTCAACTGAAGCATTTGATAAGTAGTTCATCAGAAAGTCTGCAAGGCTTTTAGCAGCTAATATAAATAACATAAATGGTCATTTTTACATTCTGGTTTTATGTCTTGTTTGTGGTTGCTTTAGTCTATGTTTTTCTCAGTGACCTTGAGTTTTTGAGCACCCATCCTGTTAGCTAATGATTAACCTCGTTCTTATCATTCTGTACATGTCCTTGTCTCTTACTCCACCCTCAAAACCAATCAATATGCAAGGTAGCCAGGGATGTTAGTTCGGATGTTGAAGATCTGAAACTGACTTCTGAAACCTTTTTATTTCACTTTCTAACCAAACAAATAATTTATTTTTTTCCAAACAGTACCGATGTCCACATTTGCATCTCCTCCTACCTTCATTTAGCATGAGGACAGTACTACCAATGTGCGCATGAATGAGGGGCACATTTATGCTAACGTTAAATCACATAAAAATTCCATGGATGCATTAAGAGAACTGGATACAGCATTTAAAGGGAGGCCATGTGCATTCATATCAAAGGTGCTCAGTGGCTTATTGAAGCCAAAAAAGCTCTTTTTCCAAGGTATGAAATTACCTGGATCTTCCACGGTATGGGGCCAATAGAGCAAGCTATAGGAAGACTCTGCATGGCCAAGTGCAGCTAACTTCTGCTTGCCAAAGGGCTAACTTCCAGTTTAGTGTGATGGTAACTTAAATAGGGACAATTTGGGATTTAAAGCTGTTATTGAAGCAAAAGGTGGTTGTACCAAATGCCAACACCACTATATAAAAAAAAACTTCATTGTGCCCTATGACTGCCAAATAGACAAACCTTGGTCCGACAAAAAGGGATGGTCCTGCTCCAGATCAAACTGAACTGTGTTAGTTCCGTTCTGGTGTGAAAAAAGTTTTTGGTTCGGACTTTGGCACTAATTACTGGAAGTTTTGTCGGGCTGTGAGAGTAGTGTAGAGCTTTGTTGGTGTGACAATCCAAGCAGTGGGGAACAGTAAAGTTGTCAACTGGTTAAAGAGCTCGCCAAGTATGTATTGTCAAGTACAGGAAGAAGCGTCTCACATAGTCGATGCCAACTGATGCAGACAGATACCAAAAACATAATAATTTAATGCAGAAGTCCACTGACAAAGTGGCAACGTGGCGAAGTGCAAAGCGACAACATGTGACAAATTTGGATGAGAATGTATTGGTATGTTGTGTTTGGAGTGTGCATGCATAATTGTAATGTGAAACTAAAAATAACACAATAAAATGTATACAACAAAAAAAAAAAAAACCTTGTTTTGGAGTTTGAGGTGTTGACTCTTAGTGACCTTACCTTTAAACCTTTATCCACCTATTAGTTTTATGCTGTTCTTTTTGTTCTAGCAGATTTGCTGCAGGTTGTTCAGGGTTGTTGGAGGAACCTAGGGACTGGAATTTTCAAACAATGTCACAATTTCTTAATTGGCTTGTGATGAAGACTGTGACTTGGCCATTGTATTTATGTTTGTGTTGTTTAACTGTTTGAAATCTGTTCAAACCTACTTGATTTTTTACAAAACACAGGAAGAATGCAATGGGAAACTAAAAAGAACTGACCAAAAAATTAGCAATAACAAGAAAAAAAGGTAAAAAGTACAAATATACCTAAAATGTGCATAAATAAATAAATAAGGAAAAATAAAAACAGAAAAACGTGCTTAAGAATAATTTTAAAAAATGTGTAAAATACTTATAGAAACTTATACTAAATATGTAAATATACATATTTTAAAATGTATCATTAAGTTCATCATTAATATAGCTTTTTGCACATTTTTCCCTAGCTTTCTTAAAAATAATTTTCTAAATCTACTGATTTCTTCTAGTTTGCGGAACACTTCTTCCAGGCCTCAAAGGGTTAACCACCCCTGTGTCACCTCGGCCTTCTTGCTAAAAAGAGAACTTTATCCTAAGCTAAGGTTTTGTTCTTTGTTATTTTTATTTTTTTTGTGGATTGAAGCCAGTACCATTGCTGAGTCCCCTCTGAATAAAAGCTATTGCGTTTGTTGAGACATGGACAGTGGTCGCTTTGCACCACAACTTTAAATCCATTTCTTTATTTCATCAAAGTATATGTGTGTGTGTGTGTGTGTGTGTGTGTGTGTGTGTGTGTGCTTAAGCATGATTATATAATATATTTAATATAGCAAGGTGATAATATTGTCATAAGGTGCAACAAAGAACAGTGTATAGTCGTGGATGCCTGGAAAGAGAAAGTAAGAGTGTTGGTCCTCCCATCATGCTGGATGTATGCAGGCCACCCTAATGTGCTTTGACACAATGCATTTCACACACTGTACAGTGTGATTTTTGAAATGTAGTGTGAGAGCGAGGGACAGCAGCAGAAACACATGTTCCCTGAGGCTCATACATCACACATCAGCTTACACAGCTGCAAAACAAAAACACTACAAAGAGACAATTCAGCATGTTAAAGCCCCTAAAAATCCTGGTTTAAACCCTTATTTTAAGGGTTTTTCTACTGCAGTACCTGGCATCACCTGTCAATCATAGTTTGTACTGTACACTAGATAATGTCCTCCTCAGAAAAACAATAACGCTGGTTGCTTGTTTAAGTCTAAAATGACTTTTGTCATATGAATCATGCCTCTTGTTTGTCAGGAGAAAAAGCAGAAGCAGTGTGACGTTATGGATCCACAAAACCTCACAACAAGGAAGATGTGGTGTATTGACAGGTGAACAAAGCATCTGACTTAAATACAAGAACCATTGTTTTCCTCCCATCTCTTACCAGCAGTCTCTGCTGGGTTGTTTTATCCATAACCACCATCTTTCCCTTACTTTAACCATGCCATTCTTCCTGTAACCATGGCAGCAAAGGTTCCCCAGTCTTAGCAAATTACCTATTGTAGCTTACTCAACAGATTTTACTTTGCCTTGATCAGTAGTTTTTCGCATCCAAACCACAACCACCAAATTTTGTAACACTTGTTTTTTTTACAATGTAAAAAAGTAAATAAATAAAACACTGTTTTTAATTTTTCAAATTTCCAGGTTTTCATGTAACCCTTCCAGGCACTGTGGTCACTACAGTTATTTTAGAGCTATTTTTTTGTATATGCATGGATTTTGATGCTGTAGCTGCATATAAACTGCTACAGCGGACACATAGTGCCATGTGCTATTCACTGCCACCCACTGGCAAGTTGTTGACACAAATCTCTGAAAACCAACATGACCGACCTAATGCCAGAAATGTTGTACAGTTTAGGAATATCTTGCCAATCCTTCTGCAATAGGAGACCTACACAGGTAAATAAAATTTGGTAACATCAAGTAACATCTATGTATTGATTTTATTTCGCAAGGAAATTCCAGTTAATCATCTGTCCATTAAACAGGACGTCATGCTTTGCTATATAACTACAGTTCAACTAGTTAAATAAGAATAAATACATCTAGATGCAATAATATGTAGTTACGAGATACATTTTAATTTAAGTTGGGTCTTACATGCAGTAGTTATGACATAACAATATCAATAAAGATGAATGTGAAGAATATTCAACATGTAATCATTTTCAACATGTTCTCATCCCAAGTTGTCACATGCTCCTGCTTTGCAGTGGACTTCCATGTCTATTTATTACAATTTTGGTGTCCTTCTTCATCCGCTGTTGACATTTCAGGAATGTCCCTCTCTCGTGATGTCAACACAAGCACATGGTGGAATTATGGTGCAAGTGACCATATTTACACAACACAAGCACATGGCGACGATGTCAATAAATACACATGCTGGCATGGATGGTTAGGATTAGGGGAAAGAGGCAATTGGTACGGTGTGGAAAAATACAATCACATTTAGACAGGAAGCAAAACATATCATTGTCGTATGTATAGTTTTTTTTACCTTACTGCTCTGCGTGCCTTACGAATTGCCCCTTGAGGATGAATAAAGTGTTTCTGAATTGAATTGAATTAAACACCAGACTCCTGCATGATATTCTGGGGTTTGTTGGACCCATCCTTCACCCTCACATTCCTTATTACGCCATTACCCTATGGTTTAACCTGATGCCGTCCTGACACATTTCATGAGGATGTAGCATGTGCCATCCTGCCATCCAGCTGTCTGGCAGCACATAACAATAACAGTTCTTTTTGACCATGTTTTCACCTCATGCTTCCAGTAGTGTTTAATGCGAACGCGAAAGGTGGCTTTTGGCGCTATGTTGCACCAAATGCACTGTCAAAGCAGCAGTACACCTTGTCTCTTTGTTTGAATCCTGTTTTGTCGGTCACTCTTGGGCTGACTGAGAGTTCTTAGACACCTCTGGTTACTTGACAAAAAATTAAATCCAGAAACGATTCAAAAGGGAAAATGATTGTTTATTTTTCACTTGTTTTGTGTTGATTTCTAAATAAAACTGAAACAACTGGCTTATTTTGGCTGGTACAAACAATTACATGAAAAGAATAGGCAAACGAGGCAAAGATGCCAGGCTGCAAAGAAGAGACTGACACAACAGGATTCAAACAAAGGGACATCACGATCATTACAGCATATAAAACAGGTTCTGTTCTAAATGGCAACACAGACAGATGCAAGCTTGTGTCCATCATTCCTATGCACAACACAAAACAATACAACAAAACACAACACAACACAACACAACAAAACACAACACAACACAACACAACACAACAAAACACAACACAACACAACACAACACAATAAGCAAGCTAGTTTTTGTGGTGTCTGTCTGAGATCAGTTTTATTATAAACCAAGGATACATTATACTACAGTACACTTATTCAAATAGAATAGACATACTGATATTTTTGTGAAATTAGAAAGTATAGTAGCTTTGTTTTACACCCCTTATATATACTATCCATCAAAACAGCCAGTACCCAGATTGAGTGTTACAGGTTACTATGAGGAACATAAAGCTTCCATCCAGTTCAGCTGCAGGTGATGCAAATCAATGCTTCTATTTTTAAATGTCATGTTTGTTGAGTTTATCAAGTGTAAAACTTGTACTGACAGTACAGTATTGACATTTTACAAGTCATTATAAAGAATTATTGGGCGTGCTGTGATGGAGCATGTGGTGCAGGAGACAGCTGTCAGATTCTTCAACCCCAAAAAAGTGGATGCTTTATTGTTGTGTTAACTCTGTGGTTCCAGTGGAGTTTGGGAGAGGATGGATGTGCTGACCACAGGGCTGCAGCAGGAACAGTTGAAGGGTTCAGGCTGATGAGTTGACAGGAGCCACTGAAGGGCAGGTGAAGGAGGGAGCTCAAGCTCTCTCAGGAGTAGTGGAAAGAATTGGAGCGAGCAGGCCGGTGACTGTTCCCGCTGCTTAATAAGAACTGACGTTACACAACATTATCCACCTCAGCAGTCTGCGCTGCGGCTGGAACAAGTTATTTTTGAAAAGAAGGTACAGACTGCATGGAAAGATGCGGCACTCTGCCCTCTGACAGCCCAGACTGTGAATCATTGTGCACAACTCAACAGTGTCTGTCTCGCAGGAGTACCCTATGACAATAACATACACATAGTTGTCTTTCTACTTAATGCTTGTGTTGCACTGCTCTAAATCTACTGTCCCACACCACTCATAAGCCTGACTGTGTCCTCAAAGGACCTCTCCAGCCTTTACGTCCAATACAGACCAAAGATTTGGGACAAATTGCAGCTTGCAACTACTTGCAATGCGCCTATCTGCACCATTCTAAAACCCTGCCAGTTTACCCCAATGCAAATGGACAAGAGAGTATAACATCTCCATAGCAGAAACTCTGTACTTCTGCCCTCAGTGGAATGGAGGCCTGTTATGACTATCCTGCAGCAAGGTAATACACTGTATGAAATCCTTTTCACTTGGCCAGCTCCGCTCGCTACCAGCAGATCAACTGTTGAAACAGAGGATGCGCTGTAAACTAGCTTCTGGGGATCTGACAGGCTTAGTTGCAGGTGAAACCATCATCCGGCTTGTGTCGAGCTGAGACTGTCCAGATCACACTGCTGCAACTAATCTATGCATCGTCTAAAACAGTTCCTTCTCGTTGTGAATCTTTGGTCTGAACTGAGCTTTACAATAGATTTAGGGGCTGTTTACACGGCAACGATTCTTGCTTGAAATATTAAACTTTTGTTGCTGTTTAGCCTTTCATTGGAAACACAACAGCATTTTGGGGGCCTGAAAACACAAACTTTTGAAACCGGGTTCCAGGATGAAATCTTCTGAAAACGCAACCCCCTCTGTCACCGTGTGATCTGGCAGCGTGCAGATTCTGGGAGAACCGTGACGTCATGGCGCATGCAAATGGTGTTCTTCTATGGTGTGTCATTACAAAGTTACACCGTCAACTACTGGCCTGGCATGCATGCTACAGCCTTTTTGGTTGTTTTTGTGAATAATTGTACACAAGGATCATTTTTACAATGTTATCACATGAACACACACACACACACACACACACACATATATATATATATATATATTATTATTATTATTATTATTATTATTATCTGATATTATCTGATATTTTTAAACCTGGACCCCAATTTTTGAAATTAATTTAGTTTAAAAAAAAGAGCAATGCTGCAAACAGCAGCAAAATAAGTTGCAAAGTAATCCCTCTGGGATAAAGTGCACTGTCAATTTTTTGTCCACTAATGGAGCTTGTTTTTCCTCACTCACAGGCTCACATTGTTATTCTAAGTCTTATGGAAAGAATCTCTACAGAGTTCAGCCTCCTCCTGGAACAGTGAGATCATTTTTGTTAAACAAGAAAAAGCCCCAGTGTGGAGCCCAGGGGAACTCCACAATTCCAAATTGTCCATTCAGATGCATTCTAGATGATTTGAGACCAAATAGCTTCTGTCCTGGAGATAGGATGTGAACCGCTTTCAGTCTCTATCAAAAAGTTCCACCCAGTCTTCCAGTTTGTCCAGCACTATTGTACTGGTCAGGGGTGTCAAAGTCAACAGTAACTGGGACTAGGGTTGAGATCTTTTCTAGATCAATTTCTCGATGAATATCATTAAAAACTGAAATGATAGCAGTTGCAGCACTATGGTGAGGCTAAAATCCAGGTTGAAAGTAACCATCTGAGGTTGAAAAGTTACTTAATGGCTAATACCCAACTCTACAACTCAAATCAGTTCTCACAGCGACAGAAGAAACCAAACAGCACTCAAGAAATTGGCCTGTCCAAGTTGATGTGCTAACCTCCCTCTCATGCCGTGTCATTCCTGCAGGACTACACCATCACCATGTACTTCCAGCAGTCCTGGAGAGACAAGCGCCTCTCCTACACCGGCATTCCTCTCAATCTCACCCTGGATAACCGGGTAGCAGACCAACTGTGGGTCCCCGACACCTACTTCATTAATGACAAGAAGTCCTTCGTCCACGGGGTGACGGTAAAGAACCGGATGATCCGACTGCACCCTGATGGGACTGTGCTCTATGGCCTCAGGTGAGAGCTGCTTCCACCCTTCACTTTTGTCATGAGGTTGTTTCTTGTATATTCAAACTGGGACCTCAGAACACTGAAAGGGCAAAAGCAGGAATGAGTATGGCATTTTTATGTGTTATTTGGTGTTGTCCGTTAACTGGTAAGCAGTTAATGGACAACAATGAAAGAAGTGGAACTGATACTTTTAATTTACATAAATGAGAACAGTAAACAACAAAAAATAAGGTCACTACTGGGGCCTGCACAAGCTGGCTGGTGGCCAAAAATGGTGTCAAGCACAGCAAACTACTTTTTTATTTGCTCAATTGTTAGTTTCATAATCACT
The DNA here is from genome assembly GCF_026936395.1 of Plectropomus leopardus. Classification (NCBI taxonomy): domain Eukaryota; kingdom Metazoa; phylum Chordata; class Actinopteri; order Perciformes; family Serranidae; genus Plectropomus; species Plectropomus leopardus. The sequence continues at coordinate 31,700,557 of NC_142189.1, read as the reverse complement.
TTTTTACCATATACATTCCTCCTTGCAGTAATCTAAAAGGGCTATTAAGTATGCAACCCAATCCCACTACCACCTTGTCAAATACTGATGGCAGTCGACTGAGTTTGCCCTCTGTGTCAGACACTGATGCATTTTGGTACCCTTCAGCAGTGGTAGGAGACGCGCTGGGCGGCAGCATTTTATGATGCTCAGAGCTACTGCCAATATATAAAGTTTGATGAAGTCTGCGTAGGGTGGCCAGGATGGGAGGTCAGTAGGTCAAACACTGCTTTGTCCCCTGTGAAATCAAAAGTCAATCGAGTTATGTTTTTTTAAAGATTTTTTGGGTAAGGATGTAGTTGACAGGAAACATTTAAGAGAGAGAGAGAGAGAGAGAGAGAGAGAGAGAGAGAAAGGGGATATGACAACTCGTCCGTGCTTTGCAGTGGACTTTTGCGTTTACATATTACACTCTAGGTATCTTTTAACGTCTGCTTTTGACTTTCTGGGATGCCACTACCATGATGTCAACAAAAGCACATGGTGGAATGATGCTGCATGTTGTTATATTTACGTAACTTTTGTAGCTGAGACCAAAGGAAGTAAACCAAAAAATAAAGTTTATTATGTACAATTTTAAGCCATCAGCCTATTAAAAACTAAAGTGCCATTGCATTTCTTATTCCTGCTGCACAATAAAAGCCTCCCATTGGTTTTCCAATAGAAAACGTAAAAATCATCAGCAAGAAATGTTGGTGTGCATTAAACCGCCAACCAAGTGTCAGTTCTATTGGTTGTCTCAGATTTGGCCATCTCATAGTGTTTAGATCTGCAGTATATCAGCATTTTATGTAGATCTATTTACAGCAACACATCCCTATTTCTGACTGTTGTGCTGCTGGGAAATGTATTTCAAAAAGTGTTTTGTGTCACTATGGCAACAGGCAAATAGCAGCTGTCATGTTAACTATTTTTTCTGTAACATAAGTGCACAACCAGGACTTTTAATACAGCTGTAGTTAATTTAGTTAACACTTTAACAACTGACATCCTTTTTCATGTGTTGTATTCAGAATCATTTTACTAGCATTTAAACCTGTAAAAATAAATTGATTTGATTTCTTTTAAACACATGGGAGGAATGCAATGGGCAACTTGGCAAGAAAAGGGCTGCAAATTGAAAAATAAAATAAAAGTAAAAGATGTAAAGAAAAATGCCCCTAAAAAAGCTGGGGAGATTATTATATATTAAGTTGTATGTAAATAAATAATAATAAAAAAAATCAAAATGTCCTAAAAAGGTATACTATAAAAAAAACATATATATATATATATATATATATATATATATATATACAGTATATATGTGTGTGTGTGTGTGTGTGTGTGTGTGTGTGTGAGTGTGTGTGTTACGGAAAGAAAATAGATTTTAAAATGTTTTGTCTTGCTTTTTAAGCACTTTCTTAAGGTAATTTTCTTGTTAATTTTTTTTTAATTTCTTGGTAATTCTTTTGGCCATTTTTTTTAAGTTGTCCATTGTGCTCCTCCCATGCTATTGAAAGAATAGAAGCCAATTTCCTCTGAAGTGAAAGGGTTAATCTAACCGTTTCCCTTTTTTAATGTGGTGGAACAGACAATAATAAAATGTAAATGAGCACATCTCGTGGCCCATCCACAGGGCACCCCGAGGTGCTGCAGCACCCACTTTGGGAACCACTGCAGTAGGGAGTGATCCAGTATATCATGATAAATTGGCACTCATTATATTGCCTGTCAGCCAGTCACACTGCAAACTGGGAGCTAAGTGTTGTGTAATGAACAGTAAATAAGAAAAAAAATGTCTGGCTTTCCAGCAATAAGACTGACTAACAACTCTGGATTAATGATTACATAAATGGTTACTTCCCAATTTAAAGCTGATTGGCTTTTCCAGAGAGTGGCAATAATAGAGTTTTATTCCTCACATGCATTTGTGAGTAGGTGTTTTTATAGTCCTGTTTTCTCAACAGTGAATACTCTTTATTAGAACATGACTTTTGGCCATGTTTGCATGCAGAAACACTGCAGAATCCTGTTAGCAGCAGCTGATTAGCATGGAGAACATTCCTCAAAGGCTTCCATCAGAGGACTAAGTGTTGCTCTGTGTGTGTCTCCTCTGGAGCTCTGAGGGAGAACCAGCTGGTAAATCATTTATGAAGCCTCTCCTGGTGCAGTGTACACTTGGCCGTGCCCTCTGCAGCAGAGCAGCGCTCCAATGAAGTGAGCTGCGTGGAGTTAACTGAGGAAACAGTGGGCCGGTCACTGTCAATAATTCAGTCCTCGGAGTTCAAAGGCATCCTGTGTTTCCGAAGGAGAGGAATGATGACTTGACAGTTTTCAGCTGAGTTTTTTTTTTTTTTTTTTTGTTTAGCTCTGAGGCAATGCTGCACATTTTAATAAGGTGCTGTGGCGAACATCAAGGCCTGTCCTGGATCAGCATCCGATTCTGACATTTCAGATCGCTGTAGAATATAATGAGTTGCAGTGTTTAAAGTGCCATTGACCATTGAAGTTATTGGCTTATTTTATGCTCCCCTCTGGTTTCACTTTAACACATTAACACAAGTTTTTTTTTTATTACATTTATAATCTGTTTTGTATTAACAAGAAGTTCTCAGTAGGCAGATCCCCATTAGGCCCAATTGTAAAAATTAGTGTGTGTCCTCTCTTTTATTCTGTGCCCCCTCAGTGTGTTTGGATGTTTTTGTTGGTTTGTGAGTGCAGCACAGTTTATTGACTATAAGGATAATTTTCTAATAGTTCTCACTCATTTTTATGGCAAATTTTCTTGTAACCTTTCACAAATTCTGAGCAATTTGCAGGACATTTCAAGCCAAGTTCATTATTGTTTTTTTTTTCTTTTTGAAACAAATTTAAAAAATAGAAGGAAAAAGTCAACAAAAAAAACCTGGGAAAAGAAAATATTTTTGTTAAATTATTTTAAATATTTAATTATGATCATGATGAATATATTTTTTCCTTTGCTTTTTTTCCCAAGACTTTTTCCCCTAGCTTTTTAGGAATAAGTAAAGCTACTTATTTCTTAGAATTTGTGGAACACTTCTTACCACGTTGCTCTAACCTTTTTTTTCCATGGTTCTGAGCAAAATTGAACCAAGTTGCTCAGAGTTAAAAGTTTTAAATGAGTCTGAACGCAGCACAAGATAAGTATTTTTAAGCACCCCAAAAGAATGTAATCACTGTACTATGGACATGCACACATAACTAATTTATCTTATCGCTTTGGTTCACTGTACATTTTGAAAGATGACCCCATGTGACCAGTATGTTTTTCCATAGGTGTGTCCCTGTCACCTGATCATCATTTACGTTTGTGTGTATGCATGTTAGGTTGACATGTGCAGTGTGTTGACGGTTTTGGCTGGCGTTGGTCAGCAGCATCATGGTGCACAGGATTTGGTGATGGTGTGGCAGGTGGCTGAGCAGCAGGCCCCTTTTACAGTTGACCAGCACAGGAACATAACCAACATGGCTATCATGGCAACATTTCATTTAGAGGAAGGAACTGCGATGAGTGTAAATCCTGTCGTACACAGCACCTGCCACAGCACCCCGAGACACAAACTGACACACGCCGTATTGATTTACAGTTAGACACGGACAGCCCTGAGACTGTTATACTGTAGCATTTAGCGTACAGGGTCTTCTTCACTTTACAGGCAGAGGAGATATAGATTTAGTCGTCTATGTTGCTCTCAGTTATTACCACACACTTAGAGCAATATCAGGTATCACCTCTCAGACGAATGTACAGAGGCTGCTCTCTGCTCTGATCTGCAGACAGTAATTTACTTTATTGTTCTATGTTTTTGGGACATATTTCATTTAAATCTATATTTTAACCAGGTGACCATGTAGGGATGTAAGTTTCTGTTAACCCTTTTTTAAAAAAAAAAATGGAAGGAAAGCAATGAAGAAACATCCAGAAACTGGCAAAAAATTTGTAAAAAGTACAAGAAAAATACCTGAAAATTTGCACACACAAAAAAACAAAAACAAAAACATAAACAAAAACAAGTGCAATAATTCTAAATATATCGTTTGAATTTATTGACAAGTGAACCTTCAAATAGCAGCCCAGGTCTCCCCCATGACTCAAGACTCTCAAGCTTTCCAGTGGTGTGACATGGAGAAATTGAGAGAGGTTTGACTTTGTGCCAAGCGGAGCGGAGACAACCAGTCCTGCTTGTTTTGATGTTTGATTCCATCCAGATAGGTTGGGTAACTATTAACAAAGAAAAAAAAGGGGGGAATTTTTTTTTTTTTATTTAAAACATCAAAATTAGCTGAAAAAAGTACTTGAAATAATAATAATGCTGGAAAATAATTTTAACTAAATAATTATGATAATTATAAATGTGTAGTTTTCTGTACATTTTTTCCTAGCTTTAATATATATATATATATATATATATATATATATATATATATATATTTTTTTTTTTCTAAAAATCAACTAATATCTTGTAATTTCTTGCTAAGATGTTCTTTGCCTTTTTTACATATTTTTGAAAGAAATCAAATTAATTTGCTTGATGTTTAAAGGTTGAAATACTTGTAAAGGTGTCTGAATGCAGGAAAAGTGATCCAGGTTTTTAAGGCTTAATTTTGCTTTTGATAGGCCGACACTCATTAACTGGTAACTAGTCAAGACATGAAATGCAAGAAGTAGTTTGGTGCTCCATTGTCTCAGTGAGCTTTAGCACTGTATTTCAAAGAGCTATCTACTTTAAGGTGGTGAAATTTGAATCTTTTGTGGTGTTAATGTGTTGACGTTTATTTTCTGTTGGCTTTGCTGACAGACAGCCTCCAAGCCGTGTTAACATGTGGAAACATTCAGGTGTACACCATGGATGTATTAAGTGGGATGGATACAGCTTTCCAGGCAGGCACTCCGCACTCCGTTCATTCCCATGATAGCTGCTCAGTAGTGCCTGACGCCAAAAACACTTGTTTTCCGTTGTATGAAAGTACCTGGATCGTCTGCATTAGGAGGCCCTTAGAGCACATGCACTAGAGTCTTATGGGTAGAATTTTATGTTATGATATGTGTTGACGCCGAACTAGGATACCTCTCCTTAAGCCAAACTAACCAGGTAGGCACACCACCGGTTAGTTTAGATTTCGGAAGATATATGAACTGTTTGAGGAACGGTTGGGTGAATATAGGAGTCAAACCTGAAATTGCCTTATAAAACATTCTGATTTACTTTAATTTTGTGTTTTCTCATGAATGTGGCTCTTATGGCTCTGTGGATCATGGTAACTTTGCACTTGCTGTGTTCTTTGTGGAGATAGTGGGAAACAAGGACTCAAGGACACGAAACAGTGTTTATTGGGGAAACCAGTGCTAGCTTTCTTCAACTCTCCATGAATCATTTCAAAGGCTTCAATACTACTATATACATTTGTCTACAGAAATGTATATGTACTCAATAAGACAGCCGGTTGCCTTATCTCTTTGATTTTGAACAGTTTTCGCATTTTTATAGTATACCATTATAGCTAACCTGTGCTCATTTCTGAGTACCATGGCCTGTCAATGCAGTCTGCACTGAAGCTTCCCATTCACACACAGGGACTCAAACACCAGAGGCGTGACAGGCTGCCATTCATTGACAAGTGAACCTCCAAATAGCAGCCCGGGTCTCCCCCATTACTCAAGACTCTCAAGCCTTCCAGTGGTGTGACATGGAGAAACTGAGAGAGGTTTGACTTTCTGCCAAGATAAAACAAAGCAGAGACAACCAGTCGTGCTTGTTTTGATTCCATCCAGAAACAGAAGAACAGCTGTTAGTACCCTGCTAGCACCAGACTTCAGTTTGATGCTACAAAGACATTGGATTCTTATGTCAGACACACATTAAATTTTGGTTGGAATGTTATTTTGCAAATGACAGATGTTCTTCATTAAGACAACATTGGCATTAGATGTTTGGAAGTCATTGGATTTTGGTTACTTAACAACACAACTTGAAATCATCAAAAAATTAAAGTAATCAGTTGTTAGGACAATGTCATTTGATTGGCATTAGAGATTATCCCGACATCAAAGCCCAAATTCAACCAAATTCCTAGAATTATAGAAACCTATACTGAAACCCACTCAGAAAACATATAAATAAAAAAATATAAACAGTCAAAACATCAATACATTTGGTTGCTTTGAATAGAATCATTTTTGGTGTTATTATATGTCAATAAACACTTTGATGGCACCTGTTGCAGGAGCATATGTGGACAGTTGGCATCAGTTGAGATTGCAGCCAGACGGAACTTATCACATGTGCAAGGTTGAAACGCTGCTGGTTACGACATAATATACGAAGTATAACAGTCCCTACAGGGTGGGCAGGAGGAGTGGAAGATGAATCCAACAAACTGTAATGTGTTGGTTCTACACCTTACCATGTGCCTTATGCCCCTAATCCTAACCATCCATGCCAGCATGTGCTTTTGCTGACATTCTGGTATTGGTTGCCATGTGCTTTTGTTGCCTAAACGTGTGCAGCTTTTGTTGGCATCAAAGAAGCATCATCCGAGAACCTCAACAGCAGACATAGAAGGATATCTGGAGCATAACATGTAGATGTGGAAGTCCACTGCAAAGCGACAACATGTGACGACTTGGGAGAAAGTGTTGGTTAAGTATCATTGCAGTGGCAAGTTTCAGGCTCATAAGAGATAAACTGCTGATTTCAGAAGCCTCCCAGTTGATTGACTGTGGATCTGTACCTGGCTGACCCAGCCCTGTGTATGTTAGTTTTACCCTAGAAAGAGCTGCATGTCTGCACACATCAGGTGCATCACCCTGCAGGATGTTCCAGCTGAGAGTTGGTTTTCAGCAGATGAAATGCCCAGGTGGCAAAGACACACACACACACACACATACACACACACACATGCACGCAAAGAGAGAGACACAATGACAGAGAGAGGGAGATAAAGCAGTATATCAGGACAGAACTGGAGTGCTTTCCATTTAGGCCCAAACAGGAAAGAGCATGTTGAAAAGGACAGAGAGCAGTGGCTAGATTTGTCCAAAAACAACAGTGGCTGGCCCTGCCTTCATGGCTGAGTGAACACAGGCCTTGTGGGCTGTCCTCATCATTCCCTGTCTCCTCCAAGGTAAACATGATAAGCAGTGCCTGATTCCTCCCTAAGTCAGTTCACACACAACATATCCCCTCTGCCTCGCCCAAATCTCCTTCAATTTTTGATCTTTCCATCTCGCTTATTTAACCCAACCCCTCCCCTTCTTCTTTCTCCTCTTTTTAATGCTGCCCTTGAATTTTCATTCCACTGAGGAGGCTGTTTCCAGATTGAGAGAAAACATTATAGTGATGAAAATGCCAATCCTTTTTATGGTGATATTGTCAGCTTGATGGAACAGCATCTATCTGCATCTGCGCCTGAGACCTCATGACGTGGCACACCCATATGCCATCATATAATGCATCCATCAGTAAAGGACAGTTTAATTGTGCTACTGTCATGTTAGTTTATGTTTTTTTCGTCTTAGTAAATAACAGAAAAGTTATTTGTCAGTTCCCAAAATTACCCAGGTTGTTACAAAAAGTACTCATGTAAGCTGCTTCTGTGGTTAGCGGGAGATTGTGAAGCAAAACAAACTGACTTCATGAGGTTTTGCGACACTATAACAAACATCATTCTACTGCAAGCCTTCACTTCTGAGAGAAGACAGACCCGAACACAAGAGGCATTTTGTTGTGACGGACACTGGCATGTTTTGACTGGCGACATAAAAATTATACGAAGAAAAACAACATAGACTGAAAAAAGTTAAATTAAAGTGGCTCAGTTTTTCATTGTTCAGTTTTAGTTTAAAGCTACAGTTTTGATCTTCTTTCTCCCCCTTCAGGTAGTGAGAGTTATTACAAAATACTATCAATGTGTGCTTATGACATATCTGCAGGTAAGCTTGTCGCATCTCCCCAGCCCCCGAGGAGAGCTGTCCTTTTTTGACTCCTTCCTCTGAGTTTCTTTTTTATCTGGAGCATCTACTCTGTAGCTTCTGTCACAATCCTAGTTGCTGCTTTGTTGTAGTTATTCCTCATCTCCCTATTTTACATCTTTTTTTTTCCAGCCCTGACAACATTCTCTTCCAACATGTTCTCATACTCATCACATGGTGCCACTCTGCCAGTGACCTTCTGCATTCTAGGTATCCTTCTGCGTCAGCTGTTCACGCTCTGAGATGCTGTTACTGTGATGTCAACAAATGCACATGGTGGGATGACACAGCGTGGTCCTTATGTTTACACAACAACACATGGCAACCAACGGGACCATCATGATGGTTAGGATGAGGCAACGAAGTCACAGATGGTTAGGCTTAGGCAGAAGAAGCACATGATAAGGTGTGGACAAAGGAAAACTTGCATCCAAATTGGAAGCAAACTCCAGAATCCAGACACCCACCTGCCTAAACATTCATTCATTGATTCATTGTCCGTAACTGCCTGTCCTCGCAAAGGTTGTCGGGGGGCTGGAGCCAATCTCGGCTGTCATCAGGCGGAAGGCGGGGTACACCCTGGACAGGTCGCCAGACTATCACAGGGCCGACACATATAGACAGACAACCTTTCACATTCACAGTCAAACCTAAGGGCAATTTAGAGTCACCAATAAACCTGAGCTGCATGTCTTTGGACTGTGGGAGGAAGCCGGAGACCCCGGAGAGAACCCATGCAGGCACAGGGAGAACATGCAAACTCTGCACAGAAGGGCCCCCGCCCATGGACCGAACCCCGTTCCAACCCGGTATCAAACCAGCAACCCTCTTGCTGTGAGGAAACAGTGCTAACCATGACCCACCTTATATTATATTGTCAACAGCAGCACTGCAACCTGACACTGTCCATCAGTGTTTCATGCACATGCGACCAGTTCCTTCCAGAGTCATTCTCAAGTGATGCCGCCTGTGCGTGTTGTATGTGGACGCACCCGATGTCATTGGCATTGGTTAGATTTAGGCATAAGAGGCACATGGTAAGGTGTAGAATTTAAAAAAACATCCACAAGCTGCAGATTGCTGTAATGCGGCTTGATTGATACAATCACAAGATGGTCTCTAGTTTATTATTTTTTTCTATTTCAAACTGTCAACACTCTCACCCCCTGTTACATATCACTTCTGGTGTGCCTGAACAGAAACGTTGCCGCCAAAACTCTGATATACTGAGAAACACAGAGAGTTTTCCCTGGTGGCCAGTGGTTTAATCAGCATTGTGTGAATGTGTTCAGCAAGAGCTTGAATGTAACAGACTTTCATTTATATGTTAAAGTTCTGCACTCTACCTTTAAGGTAGAAAATCCAATAAATAGAAGGTTCACGGCCCATTGACGCTGCACATTTCAACTTGTGAAACAGATATTGTCCATATGACATCTAGGTTATGGCTTTTATCAGTCTGATAACATTATCAAATACAAATTATCTGATCTCTACAGTCTGGCACTTAATACAATAACATGCAGTAATACTTCTCACTTTATATAATAATGGCGTTTAATCAGCAGCACTACTTTCTCTTCTCTGCCCTGAAATCATATTTTCAGACAGCAGGAGGACATGTCTCTTTCCTCCACCACTCTGGGTTCAGCTTTTCACAGTTTGTGAAGGAGCTGGGAAGATTTCTTTCACACTGGCATGCTGCAGAATCATTATCCCCTGCAGGCTCCCACAATTATTCATCCAGTGTGCTCACTGCCGACACAAGGGCTATATTTAGGTTTGCCAAAATGACCTCACCACTGACTGGCACATACACATTTTGGTTGTTAGTAGCTCAACACCTTACTTTGGCTCATAAAACACATAAGACACATATGGTCTATTTGTTTATAGTCAGTATTCCACAGAGCCAGCAGCATCAGACCTTTTTTGGCTGCGACTGATGGAGGATGGCTGTCCTCAATAGCTACAGAGATAAAAGATGACAGAGCAGCCACAGTTAGGTCTGTGCTGCTGGGCCTGTGCTGATGCACACTTTATAAAGAGTCAGAAGTGGTCCCATGATCTCATGAAATGATGTAACATAAGAACAAATTTTAAGTGATACATTTGCATCTATGCATATATGTTTTTTTGCAACATGTTCTCATCCCAAGTCATCACATATTGCTGCTCTGCATCTACATGTTACTTTTTATGTAATCCTCTGCGTCTGCTGTTGACATTGCAGGATGCTGCTACTGTGATGTCAACACAAGCACATGGTGGGATGATGCTGCATGAGTTATGTTTGGGCAACAATGGCACATGGCAACCAACGCGGGGACGTCAACAAATGCAAATGCTGGCATAGATGGATAGGATTCGGCAAAATGGGCCACAGAGGATTAGGATTAGGGGAAGGAGACACATGGTAAAATGTAGAAAAAGATCACATTCACATGGGAAGCAAACACTGGATTCCAGCATGAAAGTCCAGGGTTTGTTTGACCCATCAACCTACCCTACAGTCTGCCCTAGCACCCTCACACTCATTAAATATGGTTGTTAGTGGCAGAGTTTCAATCTGATGCTGTTCAGCCATGTTTCATGCGGATGTGACAGATTCTGTCCAGTCGTGTTCTCAAGTGACAGCACGTTGAATCATGCGGACATTGCAGGTGCTGTTTGGCCATCTGCTGGCGTATAATAACAGCGTGACTGGTTCTGTCCTACCATGCTCTAACCTGACACCATCTATGCAAATGGTGGCTTTTAGCATTGCGATGTTACACCAAAACCACTGTCAAAGTGGCAGTATTTTTGAGTGACGAGAGACACATAAAATTTAACATTGCTCATTATTTGCAAAGAAATGGGGGATACAGTTTACCGAGCATTAGCTGCTCCTATGTAACGTGCTCTCTATAAACAGATTTCTGCATATGTAAGCAGAAACGGCTGAAAATGATTTCATTCTGGTTTCCGTTTGTTGTCCAAGTACTACTTTGTTGTCCAAGTTGTGTAATTAGCGTAAAGTTATTGTGATAAGGATTAGGAAATTTAGTGACAACGTACCTTTAAATTACTCAGACTTCACATGCTTCTGAACACCTGTCTCCAGGGGGAAGAGTGTGGTTTTGTGACCCATCCACCACTTCTACCAGCCTCCTTAAAAGACCAGTTCTTTCTCTACTCCTGTCAGCACATTAGTCGTGCAACACGTTTTCATCCAAACTCGTCACATGGTGCTGCTCTGTTAGTGACCTTCTGCATCTATTTACGACATTTTAGGTATCCTCATGCATCAGCTGTTCTTGCTCCGGGATGCCGTTACCATGATGTCAACAAATGCACATGGTGGGATGTTGCTGCATGGTCCGTGTGTTTACACAACAGCACATGGCGACCAGCGCATACTGTCATAATAGTTAGGATCAGGCAACAAAATCACAGATAGTAAGGTTTATGCAAAAGAGGCACATGGTAAGGTGTAGAAAATAAAAACACAGGAAGCGAACTCTGGACTCTCGCATGAAAGTCAATTTAAGTGAGACCCCTCCACCTCCCCTAACACTCACACTCCAAGCACACTCATGCTCCCTATATTACATTGTTAAAGTGGCATCATTATCTTATGCTGTCCTTCAGCCTTTCATGCACACACGACCAGTTCCATCTGGCAGCATTCTCAAGTGATGCCGCCTGTGCGCATTTTATGTGAAAGTGCCATTCGCTGGCTTATAATAACAACATCACCAATACTGACCAAGTACCTTGTCATCTGACACCATCCAGCCACGTTCCAGGTGGATGTGGAAGATGGCTTTGGCGTCACTCTCGTAACACTGAAAGCACTGACACTGACAGAGCAAACATATTTGACAAGTACAGAGTGAGAATAGGCTGGATCGTGAGATTGCAGCCTTCCAAAAAAACATGGAACATGTGTTATGAATGAGGTACTAATTTATGATGACATGGAAAATGGACGAATTTTGTTGCATTACTTTTTGTAGGAATATACAAACAGTGCATGAGAACATCTCAACCTCAGCTGACCCACTGGCTCAAGAAATGAAAGCCCATGATGGCCCAGCTAACTAGCCATCAAGCACTCAGTGTTATCACTCAATTTATTGGGTGTTATCAGTGGTCGGCAGCATAATAGATATGGAATAGAAGGGGCCTGCTACACAGACTAATATGTTTAGAATGCTGTTATCAGCACAATAAATGCCTGTTAGCATTGGGAGAAAAGAATGTATCACTTTTCTTAGGTGAGGTGCAAAGCCTACATGGTTAGGTTTAGTTACAAACCATCATGGTTTGGCATTAAATAAGTACAATACACAGATGAGGTGAGTTTACAGACAAGTGAGTTGATTTTCTCATCTTGATCAGTGACACAAGGCCACATGCCACCATTGTCCAAAGCCACCCACAAAGCAAGAGACTTCCAAAATAGACAAAACAGCCTAAATTTAACGCAAAATATAGCAGCGCTGATGGAGAAGCAACTGGAAACATCTGTGCCTACGTCACTTTTGCCATTATGGAACGGTTGAATTGCAACATCCTAGAAGTCCTTCCTGACAAGTCACAGAGCTGACACACACTATTTTTACTGCCCGTCAACGCTCTCTGCACCTGCTTTATAATTCATCTAGTGCTTTCTAATGCGTTCAGTGTGTCCAGGAGATGGATCCACAGCCCCAGAATATTAAACAAGGTACAAAAATAATGAATATTTATGTCTTGAGGGGCTTTTTACGTCCTGACGCTGTAACAGCTGAGTATAGGGAGATGTGCATTTATCTGGACACCCACTCAGCAGGGTGAAAAGAGATGATCCAGGAGAGCATCAGTATATATATATTATTTTTTTTGGCTTCAAAAGTCACAGTTGTCATTGCTTTTCTCTCACCAGTAAAGGTTTGCTTACGCAAACTTATTTTCAATTTACTTTCTAATATGTGTTAAGAAAAAAACTTTTTGCTCAAAATAAAATGTGTAATGTTTCTGCAGAGCTCTGAGCAGCCATTAGTAAAAGAAATGCAAACCACTGCCACAATTAACCCCGGGACAGATGGCTTATTGGGAAGCAGATGATACAGATATATGTTAAGTACATTTCCTAACCACCTGTACTTAAGTCAAATCTAAACAAAAGCATCCACTGAAGCTTGTTTAAACCAGTAAGAAGAAGGCAATGACCGACTAAACAAGAATTGGCCCCCAAAATTTGCAGTAAATTAGAAAGAAGTTACAAGAAAATACATAAAATAAGCAACAAAAAAAGAAAGAAAAAAGAAGAAGAAAATAACCTTAACATATAATGAATAATCCTGTAACATAATTCTGAAACATAATTTTAAATATAGAATTAGAAGAACTATAAATCTAGATTTATGGACATTTTGCTTGTTTTGGGATAATATCTAATAATCTTCCCACTGCTAACTTTCAAGTCGTTTTCTTGACAGATTTTACATTTTTTCTTTTGCATTATTTTGACATTTCTAGCTAAGTTGCTGTAGGTGTGGCTGGCTGGCTAGCTGTGCTGGAGCACATTTTTGCAATTTTTTTACAGCTGCCAGTATTCAGAGTGTACACAGTTCATTGCTTACCTCAAAAGTTCTCAGAAGTGAATTTAGCAATAACATATATATTGTAAAAAAAACAAACAAAAAAAAAAACAAAAACAAACATGAATTGGTTATCTTGCTAAGTTTAGGTGATACCTGCGCAACACAGTACATAGATGTGTTTGGCATAACATCAAAATGGATACTTCTTCACATTCTGTTTATTTTTTTATTGATTTAAATTAAAATTCAAGTATCACCTATGCAGACTTATTTAAACAATTGAATTTAAATTTCTGTACACTATTTCAGAGGTCCATCTTTTTCAGTAGGAAGTGTTGATTTTAACTTAAAGCATTTTGATCTTGATTGATTTTGAGAATATGAATATGTTCATTATTCATTTTACTTCATCTTAGGCCTTAAAGAGCTCTGATGCTTCCTAACTTAATACATTGCAGACCTCATTTTAGTATAGTATGCATACCTGTCACTAAAGGATATGAGGCATGCAGGGATCATTTGTCCTGTGTATCCACTGTGCTGCCAGATTTACAGTTTGAATGATTGTAACTGCATGTCAACAAGAAAATTGCTTGTCCATAAGCCGTGAAATATATTTTCCCATTACAGCATTATATGCCTAAACGGTTTTAGTGGTTTGCTGGGATGAGGTTTAATTGTGTTTTGTGTTTTAAACAATTGATTTTGATGACTGGCCCTTTCGCTGTACAACAAACCCATAATCAGCCGTATGAGGCTATAACCAGGGCCTGCTGCTGTTACACACTAAATGAATAGGACCAACACACTACAGCCTCTTTCACTCTTGTGGAGAGAGTGTTAGTGGCTCTCATAAACAAAGCTCAGAAATGTTAAAAAACTTGATGACTCAATCAGTAATTCTCTCCTAAACTGTCAAACTGAAGTGTTTCCTCCTTCAGATGTGAGACTTCAAAGCGGGGAAGTCGCGGGTTTCACCCAATTGCCTGGATTTTAGTGTTAATTCTTAATTACTCATAGTTGTAATTAAGATTGAACATGAGGCTTTTCAAAGGGAGGGGAGCTGCAGTCGTGACTTCAGTCAGTGCAATGGCAATTATGGGAAAGAAACAGATAGTTCAGTGACGTACAAGGATTTGGGTGATTGAGAACGGAGTAGGTAGGAAGTGTGTTGTGGGATTCAACCTGAGTGTGAGGGGTAAGCTGTATTGTTCATTGTTTTATAAAAACAGTTGTTTTTCCCAGGCATTAGGGAATTAAATGCATTCTGGATGTGTTATAGTGAGGAGTGAATTGGCTAGGTGTGCCCATACTAATTGAGGATTTGTAGTCATTTAAGTACAGTAAAGGCACCGTGTGTTAATTCTCATGATGGATTTTTCCTCAGATATCAGTATATGACTTAAAACCTTTTTCTTTTCGGAGATATGTAGTCAGTATTGGCAACTATGAATCTCAAATAACCATCATGATGTATGGAGTCCCACTAGGATCTGTTCTTGGGCCCCTCCTGTTCAATAGTTCACGCTTTCTTTTGGTCAAATTCTAGACTACAAGGTCACTTACCTTAGCTATGCAGATGCAACCAGATCTATCTAGCACTCACACCAAATGCCTTTGGTTTTATAGGCTTGCATTTTCTGTGCCTTGAAAAGGTAAATATTTGCATGCAACAGAATAAGATTAGACTTAAATAGATTAGACTGAAATAAAACCAATACTCATGTCAAGAACCTTGATGTAATCACTGATGAAGACGTTGGTCATTGTAAGTGCTATAATGTAGACAATTGGACTTTCTTGCATTTCTTGAAGACATTTCACCTCTCATCCAGTGGCCACATGAAAACTGAAACAAAATCATTTGCTCTGGCTTTCTGGCATCTTAAACATAGCAAAATATTGAAACTTTGTATCTAAGCATGATTTATAAAAGATAACTGATTCTTGTAGGGTGGACTACTGTAAAGCACTACTTGCTGGCCTCCCCAGTACATCCATTAGGCAGTTAAAACTCATTCAAAATGATTCTGCTAGCATTCTGACAAACTCCAAAGAGAGAAAACATATCTCTTCAATTCTCAGATCCTAGCACTGGCTTCCAATTAAATATGGAATTGACTTCAAGGCCCTCCATATTTTCTGTAAATCACACAGTGGTCTGAGCCTAAAATATATTGCAGATAGGGTTGATTAGTACAAGTTGGTTTGGTCCCTTGAATCTGCAGGGACCGGTCAGTTAGTGGTGCCCAGAGTTTATTCAAATTGTGGTTCTCATTCCGAAATTGTCACATATCTTTTTGTCAGTAATTTCAATGTAATATACCAACGCAAAAAACTACCTTTTGTGGTGGTATGATACACAGTGGGAGACTGTCATTGTGTAACACAGCTGGACGGAACCTGTCATGGCTGTATGATACTGGAGGGCATCAGGTTGAAATGCTGCCAGTAATGATGTAATATCAGGAGTGCAGGAGTCCTTAAGGGGCAGGCAAGGGGGGCAGTGGATGGGCCCAACAAACCCCAGACTTTCACCTGGGAGCGCAGTATTCACCTCCCACATGAATGTAGAGCCAAATCATGCTGGTTTTTTCCTAAACCTAACCACCCATGCCTTTGTAGCCTTTACCTAACCACCCACTTTTGTGTACATACCAACGTTGGTTGCCATGTGCTTTTGTTACCAAAAAATAACAGCATGCTTTTGTCACCTCATCCTAATTATGTGCTTGTTGACATCCCCACATTGGCTGTGTTATCCCAAAACATCAACAACCGACGCAGGAGGATTCCTAGCGCTCATTATATAGACATGGACATCCACTGACAATGGTGTCAATATGTGACGACTTGGGATAAAAGCGTGTTGGAAACCCACTGCTGAAATCAGCTCTCTTTGGAACTGACATATGCCCCAACTTTAGCCATTTTTAAAACCAAGCTAGACTGTTCTCTTTTCCACAGCTTTTAATTTATCATTTTTATTGTACTTTTAACTATTCTATTGATTGGCTTTTAAATTTGTCTGTACTTTTATTCATCTCATTTTTTTGTCTTCATTTTTTTAAAACACTTTTTATTTTTGTTATATTTTGCTGCTAAATTATGTTGAAAAACCTTTGTATATAATAAGGTGCTAAAGAATAATAATTAAAATTGCCTCGCCTTGCCTTTCAGGATCACCACGACAGCTGCCTGCATGATGGACCTGCGCAGATACCCACTAGATGAGCAGAACTGCACCTTGGAGATAGAAAGTTGTAAGTGTTATGTAACGCAGTTTTACCTCATCTCCCAAAAATTCGTTGTCTTTTCTTTACACCTGTAGTTTGTTTTAGGTGGTAGAAAACAAATATTGTACTGCTGCATTTTATTTCTACTCCATTTTTGTGTTGTGTCTGAGAAAGAGTAAACATGTAGTCACATGGACTGACAGGTGACAAATTCAATGGTCAGTTTTGGTAAATAGGAAATGCAGCACTCAAAGTCTCACTTTTTCACTACATGCCACATTCACCCATTCATACGCACATTTATTCATACACTGGGGGCTGAGGTTACAAAAGGATTATTTGGGGTTGAGAATCTTGCCTGAGGATACTTCAACACAGAGACTGGAGGAGTGAACCGCTGATCTTCCAATTATTGGATGACTCACTCTACCTCCTGAGCCTCAGCCGCCCCCTTTAGTGATGTCATCATTGACCCAAATGGGAAAACCAAATTCTGGTGATTGACAGCAGGTCATGCTGCACTTTATTGAACCTGATGTGTTTATTCATCTGCTGTGGTTTTCAAAGAACTCTGCAAAAAAAAAAAAAAAAAAAAAAGTGACTATGAGCATTAACAGTCCAGACTGTAACTGGACCACATCTGTCAGGAATAATGGACAGGTAGAAAAAGGATGAGGAAAAGGGGTCTTATAGTCTAGTATTAGGAGAGGATTATTACTCTCTGTGTCTCCCATGTTTCCCGGTACTCACTGTGTGATTTTGGGCTTTCCCAAACAAAACGTGATCATTGTGAGGCGCTCAGGGAAACTGTAGTGGAGTAAAAGTACACATTTTATTTAGGAAATGTAGTGGAGTAAAAGTGAAAATTGACAAAAATAAATAAACTCAAGTAAAGTACAAACCTGGGGCAAAAGGTAATGAGCAACTTGGTAAGAAATGTCCCACAAACTGCAAGAAATTAGTAAAATAAGAAAATTATTTTTTAAAAGTGAGAAGGAAACTCCTTGGTCAAAATGTTTAGGGAAAAAAGAAACATATTAGGGAAACATTCTCATAATTATCATGATTTCATATTAGAATTATGTTACAGAATTATTAGAATTTTGAAGTACTTTTCCCAAATCTTATTTGCCTTGTTTTTTTACTCTCTTTTCTTTTTTTGAACATTTTATTAATTCCTTGCTAATTTTTGGGCCATTTCCTTGTTTGTTGTTCATTGCCTTCTTCCCATGTTTTTGAAAGAAAACAAGCTAATTTGCTCAGGTTTCCACCTCATACTTACGAACTCACTACGAGCCCATTCATGTATGAGAGTTTGCAGTATGATTTTTTTGTGACATATGGCATGAAGTAGTGTATTTATGTACGTTGAAGAAAAATTGAAAAAACTTAAGATATAGATCAGTAGCAAAGAAGTGGATTATGCTGCCAGGGTGGCTTATGAAGTTGCTATCATCAATGTTTTGCCTTTACTCTGACTTTTCCACAGAGGAGCAAAGTTCATTTTTTTCTGACATATTATTCCTGGAATATTTTAGGAGTATTCCTTTAAGACATTACCATGCTAAGCCTGGGGTCTATCCAGTATTTTAGCATGTTTATGTTCGCACTTAATGTTGCCGCCTCCAACAAGCTGCTGTCAGTCAAACTCTTGCACACACTGACGTCACGATGAAGGTTTCACCCACAGTGACACCATATGCTTCACACTAATTTGTCCCTTTTATTTTACTATGATTACTAATTAACACGCAGCTTAAGTACACAGACTTATCAGCCACACTGGGGTTGTTCAATTTCATCTGGCTTTTAATAGCTTTAAATGCTTCTCTTCCACGCAGCACACCGGGTCAGATTTCACTGCCTGCAGAGGACTCTTTGGGCTCTGAGGTCATGATGCACTTAACGCCAACTAATGCAAACTGGCATTTCTTGTTCACCAGACCTGGCTGGAGTGCTTCAGTTAAATAATGGATACATACCAACATGCATAGTTAAAGTCACACACACATATATAATATGCATATGGCTAGAGAGACTTGGGGCTCAGTTTAAGGTGAGTGTGTGCCGGTCAACAAGTCACTGCGTGACACCTGGGTTTCTAGAGTGTGATAAAACAAAACACTATATTCACTGAAACGATGAAAGTTATGATTGAAGGCCACTTTTTGGCAGCTTTGCCAAAGCGGCTAACCTTACTGATGTACTTGTCAATATCCTCATGGGTCATGTGACCTTCATCTTGCACTCTCTCAAAAGTCTGCTGAGTCTGCTGTATTGGTAAGGGTTGCTTTGAAAGGCTCGTCTGTAGTTTTTGACAGGCAGCTTGAGATGGCAAGAGTCTGAGACCTTTTAACCTGTTAAAAGATTTATTCATCCGCAGTCAAATTGTGTTTTTGCTTGTTGTCACTTCGCTGTGATGTTTGAGCTTTAGTGTGCAGAGTTTGTTTTCATGTTCATCCGCTAAAGGGTGAAAGTTAATTTTTGCTCACCTTAAATCTACTTACACAAAGTGTTATGTAGAAACCTCAGTGCAAATACAGTAAGAACGGGCT
The DNA here is from genome assembly GCF_026936395.1 of Plectropomus leopardus. Taxonomy (NCBI): domain Eukaryota; kingdom Metazoa; phylum Chordata; class Actinopteri; order Perciformes; family Serranidae; genus Plectropomus; species Plectropomus leopardus. Next base: position 31,681,179 of record NC_142189.1, on the reverse strand, counting down.
ACAATGAAGAAGAGACACATTTTGTCCAACATTTAAAGGGAATATGATGAGTTAAGTTGAGTCAAGTTCTTGTTTTGTTAGTCCAATGCTGTGTATGAGCTTCAGTTGGTTTGATTTTATGCAAAAATGGTGGTAAAATTCAGAATACCAGTCCTAACCTGTGTTGGCTAAAATATTTTCAACTGATTTGAACATTTTTGCACCAGCAGGACCCCAATAAGTAGACACAGTTTAAAGAAGTTTAAGGGCAAGTGATCTCTTTAGCAGAAAAATCACCTCAGACAGAAATTACTCTTCCAATCAGAGTATTTTTATGTCATAAAACATGTCTGGTGGGGGTTGTTCAGAATGTGCCCCAATTGTAAGGTTGATGCTGATTTGAGCATTGCTGTTATCAAATCTCTGCATTGTGTTGCTATGTATTTGGCAAGCGTTTATACCTACTTTAACAAGTACTTCTTATCTAATCCTGATAATATATCCAGATCACACAAAAATAGTGGAAATAAATAAAAGTTTATTCAGGTGCTAAATATCAGTCAGAGGCATTTCTACTGTGTAATTTGTGAATTTGGCGAAGAGGGCTGTAACAGCAAATACTGTTGGTATGAGCATATCAGCCGAAAACCAAGAGGTGCATGAATACTTTCACTTAAGAAACATGTACATTGTAGGACTTTTGATTATAATGGAGTAATTTGAAATCTTGGTACACAATAAGAAAAAAAGGACCTTAACAAATTGTTGTTTAATCATCCAGGAAAATCTGTGTTTTGGTGGTGAGAAAAGGAAGATGTAGCCTAAATATTCAAACACAAAATTTACAATAATAATAGTCAATATAGTGGACATTCAACTGAACACAGTATTTAAAAAGTGTCAGTTTGTAGGGTTTTTTTAAACAATAAATAGACTCAAAGTATACGGTTATATTTAAAATCATCTCTAATGTCAAATTTGGAGGTCTTCTCACATACATTGTGTGGATGAGAAAAAAAAAGAGAGAAGGCAAAATCATAATGAAGCCCTTTCAGTAATGAGGGCTAATTCCCTAAAACCCTGCCGCTGCCTTTAGATAAGATGGAGAATCTGAGGAGAGAAAGACTAGCTGGCCCAATTAAATCGGTCTAATTACTGAAAGGGCAGAGGGGGCCTGATTCACTCTGGTTCAGGCTGTAGACATAGCCCCGAGACTTTATTGTTGTTGCAGTTCAGCCTGTGGGAAAGTAGATGTTCAGCAGTTGAACAGAAAAGGAGACTTTGTGCTTTATCAGCCTCACACTAATGACTGGATGAATGGATTCCTCTTAAAATCTGAAGGACATATGTGTGACATTTCCTGTGTTAAATTGGATGATATATAATACATGATACATCTCACATTGGACCAAGAGCATTTCACTGTTGGAGTTATGTTTTGATGGTCAGATTAAAAGACTGTCATGTATTTCAAGATAGAATTCAACAAAAAGTTTTAGATCAAAATTTGCCTTTATTGGACAGGGTGAAAGGGGGAGAAAGAGGGGACAACATGCAGCAAAGGGCCATAAGCCAGAACCCACGGCCGCTGCAGCAAGCACACTGCCTTCATGCATGGGGCGCCTGCTCTATCCACTGAGCCACCAGACGCCCCACAGTTGAATCATTACAATAGAAAATCACATCATGAAATATTTTAATGGATGCGAAAGTTGCATGTGCAGCTGGAAGCTGCCAGAAGCATTATATTTCAGGGTGTCCAACCATCCCATTCTCATGAATGGGATATCTCAGGGTACCTTGTCCTACTTTCTGATACTGTGGGTCAGTCGAGTGAGAATCCTGGTAACTCATCAGGTATCATCAGAAACATCCCAGAGGGTGAATGCAACTCCAACATTAATTCTCTTTTCACTCTGTTTTTGGTCTCCACCAGCTCCCTGAAAGAAACATCTATCTCTTTAGCTGCTAAATGTTAGAGTACAGTGACCTGTTTACAGTTTTTTTTTTTTTTACTGAAAACAGCTGCCTGCCACAGCTTATTATATGACCTGCATGCCCGCGGGCATGCAGATGAGTGTGAGTACATTTGCTATTTACACAACGTGAGTGCTGGCCGTGAAAATGACAGCTGTGTTGGTCTGAAACTGGCAATAAGGCAGGTTTCCATTACAGATTTGAACAAATCTTAAACAATATTTTGAAATTGTTGATAAAACACAATTGCAAGATGACTGTGTTTTCACTAAATGATGTTCTGCGACTTCTCCTCTGGTGATAACATTCCAAGAAGCATGGTGATAGATGTTCAAAACATTAGCAGCTTTATTTCTATTGCAGCCACAGCACAACATTTATGCCATTTAGGCGTATTATGGAGCCATAATGGAAACGTGAGCACCTTACACGTGGGAGCGGCCACATATGAGGGATTTCTAGGAGGTGATAGTTCACGATTTCAAAGAGGAATCGTAGATTCAAAACTTCCAGATGATCCACTCAATTTTTTAAGAGTTATTTAATGCAATAACACCTCTTATAGCGCCTAAAACAACGTTTGGAATAAATAGAAGTTTTTTCAAAAGTGATGTGTTTCCATCAGGCATATTTTATATTCACATTTTGTATTTGTGCAATTTTAGGATTAATGGAAACCCGCCTACTGACAGTTGCACTGCAAAGTCTGCAGCTCTGCACTGTGTGCAGGTTATTTACCACTCACTCACTGCCATCAGCAAAGTATCTTTTACCCAAATGTCTCACATTATGTGCATCACATCACAGTTTGTGAGAAAGCCAAACAAAATGCATTTCATTTTGCTCCGAGACAAACTCAAGTCATATAGAGCATATATTTTCTACAGACTTTAGTGTGACTGCAGTATTTTCACCTGTCCAGGTGAACTGCACCAAGTGAGAAAACACTACTGAGTTCCAAATTAAACGCAGCAGGTGTGAAAGCGTCCTCAGTTGTCAACTCATGACGCCGCTCTGTTCACAGATGATGTATTCTGCCTGGATCAAAATGTGCTTGTCCTTGTGTTTGAGTTAAGTTTAAACTTATTGTGTTCCCCTGTCGTTCTCAGATGGATACACCACTGATGACATCGAATTCTACTGGCAAGGAGGAAGCAACACGGGTTCAGTCACTGGCGTGGAGAACATAGAACTGCCCCAGTTCTCCATCATAGACTACCAAACCCTCTCCAAGAAAGCTGTATTTGCCACAGGTAAGATAATCATAAAGTGTAAGTTCAACCTTTTAAACTCTGGAGTTTGGGATGAAAAAGTATAGAATTCACTATACTATAAACAGTGGTATATAACATGGCCAGTTTAGCATAACGCATATTTCCACAGGATTGATTCTATGAGAACAATGACAGTCATGTTATTCTCACCATCTGCTGTGCTCACTTTCTTCTTTTTTTTACATAAATACTTTTTTCATTGACTAATTAATTTCAATCCAGTCCAATTAAAGAATCTTTAATACTTTTTATCCAGAGTGAATACCTTCTGTAGGGTGAAGTCAGGTAATGTGGGACATCAGGTAAAATGGGACAAATAAGGCTCTTTAAATATTAACAGCCAGTCACATAATGGGTTCTCAAGTTATTGCTACAAATGTGCTTTACAAAAACAATCATTTTTATTGGCTTGAGATCACTACGGCAGAGCAAAGACTCAAAAAGTACTGGTCCCAGTTCTTGCAAGAAAAGCCATGTGGCATGTTGATTTTCTCATGTTGGTGATGAAAGTATTGTAGCTAAAACAGTAAGAGTATAACAACAAAAATGGTTGGAGGGTGCTGCTCTTTGTCAACTGTTTGACCTATAATTAAATATTTTAACAATACACTTATGGGAAAGGGTTCTGAGCTTATTGTATTCGTGTAAACTGGGGCATTTTTTTAAGTAGAACCAGCATGTTTTTCGATTTATGACTTGTGCTTGCAAGTGGCACAGTTCAGACATTTTTTCGCCTTTTTGACACTTAAGAAATATTAAATATGATGCTGTGAGTCTATATGCGTCACAATAGTCCAGAATTCCATTAGTGTTAGAAACACTCCATTGTACACAATATGACAACCAAGAAACACACAACAAAAGAAAGAACAAAAGAACAGGGAAATCATGGCAAAAAAGGTGGAAAATATTTTGTAATGAATAGCCATACGTTACATTATGACTTAATGAATTATAAGGTACAAGGTAGATTTGTCATTTTTTTAAAACGCAGTTTAAAAAATGCTACATTCTTTTATTTCATACAATTAATGACTGAACTGATAAATGGGTTTAACCATTTAAAAAACAAACGAACATGATCACATCTTACCTTACGAGCTGTCCCATTTTACCTGATCATATCTTTAGAGTGAATATAGAATATAGCAGAGAACCACAACATATTATAAAATTAACATGTAAGATAGTCTGCAGAGTTTTATCTACTAAAAAGTGCAAAGTACCTGACAGGTTTCCTCTGTTGACTGCCAGCCCATAAAACCTCAGTTCAGTTCCCCTGATCTTATGTGTATTAATGTATTAAACTCATAATAAAGTTGTTTTTATTTTCTTATATTTTGCTTTTTCTGTTGTCAGACAATATAAAAAATTAGTACGTTCATTGCTCATAAAAATGGCATGTTACCAGCAGTCATCCCCATGCTGCTGCACTGACCCAAAAATCTGCTACCAAATCAACTTAAATACAGGTCACACCAGCTGTGTGAGTGGCTATTCCACCATTTTAAATGACTGATCACTTGTCTTCTTCACTGTAAATCATATTTTATATTTCTGTAATTCATTGAACTACATTAACAACGTTCTTTTCAGTCTGAATAAATATCTGTACCTGTGTGTGCCAGGCTCTTATCCACGTCTGTCCCTGAGCTTTAAGCTGAAGAGGAACATTGGCTATTTCATCCTGCAAACCTATATGCCCTCCACCCTGATCACCATCCTTTCCTGGGTCTCCTTCTGGATCAACTATGATGCCTCTGCTGCCAGAGTAGCATTGGGTCAGTGGCTTTTCAGTTCTTTACAGATTAGTAATTATGTTTTCTGATGTGATTTTAAGTCATGCAAGGTATGGCTCTATATGGTCTTTCTGCTGGTTTCCCACTCTGGTCTTTGCTGGAATATCTCATCAACTAGATTGCTGTGAAATTAGTGAAAGAGCCACAGACATAGTTGGGAACCCAGCTAGCAGTATTTGTTTCTGAAAATGTTCTGAGAACGGTACAATGCAACCAATGCAATTACTTTTCATGTTTTCAGCAGCAAGTTTTTCTTTAGTTCTCAGAATGTTCTTCTCATTAATTTAAATTTATTTTTTAAATTTAACTAAATTTTCTTAATTTTAACAAATAAATCTGTGCTATCTTGTACTTTGTATCTTAGGGTTCGGGTAACATTCTCTAGAAAAAAATTTTTGTTTTTATGTATTGTTAACATTGTTAACATCACAATACATTAGATTTTCATTTAAAAATGCTCTGTAATCTCAGGCCTCAATAACATGTTCTGAATGTTACTTTGAAACTGCCCCCCCCTTTGTTTTTATGTGACATTGTGAGAATGTTTTATAAAAGACATTCTTTGGTCTGTCACCTCTCAACATCACAAAACATCCTCAGAATGTTGCAGTTAAAACCTTACGTCTTAGTCAGCATTTAACTTCACAGGGGCAACACTTGAAATGATTAACATCCCTAAAGCATTCTTTAAAAATTAGATTAAATGTTTCTTTAAAACAGCAAATGTCGTGTGAATGTCCCGTGCTAGCTGGGAAGTCAGAAGGTATTGAAACAGTCTAACATATCTTTGCTTTTGGTCTTTTCATTGTACTTTTTTTTTTTTACAACAAATAAGAAAAATACAGAGTAATGGCAGCCTTATCCTTTAAAATCCAGTTCTTGACAAACAAGATGGATAAACAAATCAAATAAACATTTGTAAGCTTATGATTAATTTTAGTGAAAGCAGAAAGCTACACTTTTTGCAACATAACCGTCAAAAGAATTATGACTATGTCCTCATTAATAACCTTTTCATCATATAATTACAATGATGTCAGATCGCCTGATAAACCTTGCAAGTACTGAACCTATACCAAAAATATATTGGTACCTTTTTTAGGATCATGCACTTGCTTCCAAATGCACATGAGCATACATTCCTCTAGGGAGAGTATTGGCTTGTAAACACAGCCTGCCTTGTCTGAATGCTCATTTGCAAACACCCTGAGGGCAGAGTGTACTGAGCAAAAGCCCTGCAGGCAGACTCACTTCCCCCTGACAGTGTGATGGAGCTCTTAAGACTGTGGGTACAGTGAAAAATCTACATTTTCACTTCACACATGAGCCACATTTGCAAGTAACAGCAAAGTCAAATGCATTATTCAGCACTGGTACAGTATATAGTACTTAATTTTCAGATTGTGTATACCTATATCTAATATCTCTGTATATGTGCGTGCACGCGTGCAAATGTATCCATATATGTTAAGGTACAAAAAAATACACTAATCACAATAAATTTAAAGGTGAAATCACTCAAATGAAATGATGCCATTATTCCATCTATGTGTGTGTGCAGCCTGTTTTCACTCCGAGCTCGTCAAATAGCGCCGCTCTGTCAGTGCTTTCAGCATACGAGCATGACGCCGAAAGCACTGAGAGAGCCAACCGGAATGCAGTTGGACGGCGTCAGATGAGAACATGTGAACAACTGACTTTCTTGCAGGAGTCTGGAGTTTAATTCCCATGTGTCTGTGGGTGTGTTTTGTTTTGTTTTTCTTAACCTTACCATGTAGCTCTTTTCCCTAAACCAAACCATCCGTGACTTTTTTGCCTAATCCTAATCATCGTGACAGTCTGCACTGTTGTGTAAACATGAGGCTCATGCTGCTTAATCCCACCATATGCGCATTTGTCAACATTACGGTAACAGGCCGCTTGATCCCACCATGACGTCATCCCACCATGTGCATTTGTCGACATTACGGTAACAGGCCGCTTGATCCTACCATGACATCATCCCACCATGTGCATTTGCTGACATTGCAGTAACAGCATCCTGGAGCGTAGACAGCTGACGCAGAAATATACCTAAAACGTCATGAGTAGACGAGGAAGGTCACTGATAGAGCAGCACCATGTGACGAGCTGGGATGAGAACCTGCGTGAGTGTGTGTGTGTGTGTGTGTGTGTGTGTGTGTGTGTGTGTGAGGTCAACATTTCCAATGCTTTGGTTTGCGTCCAAATACCTGCAAAACTTATGACAATCCAATCAGCCTTTGTGTTTAGTACTAATTAATGTTAGTACAATAACATGCTAAATTAAGATGGTGACAATGGATTGCATAACAACTGGTTGGAAGTTATGCTGAAAAAAAGAACTAGGGCTAGATTTCTAACAGAAATACTCCTCGTGCCGCTTTAAATAAACTACAGTAATCATCCATGTCATAACTCTGGATTTATATGAACTTCCTTTTGGACATTTTGTGAAAGATTACAGAGTACCAAATATTGTTTGTCATCACTTTGGGCTACTCTAACCACACACCCATCCTGCAGTCACATCATGATCATTAGTCTCCATTCTACAGCTTCTGTGTCAGCTGGCCTGCTAGAAGGGTCTGAGTTACTGAGGCGACAAAGGCATATCGAGTCAAATGGCCATCCATCCCAGTGTTTATAACCATTATTAGTCTTCCATTACTTGGGTTGTGTCTGTATGTGAACCAGAGGTGAGTCAGAGCGCACTACTGCCAGTTTAGTAGATTTTACAGGAATCTATTCCACTACATGAAGCAGGAGCCATCTGTGATAGTCCTATAAATCAGGCTTAGTGGAGGCAAAGGGAGAGGAACTCAGCCATGTCTCAACCCAACTTTCAAATCACAAATAGATACTTTTTTTTGTCTTATAACATATAGCATATGTTGACTTTAAATGCACCAGATGTTCTGCTGCTCCATCTGTGCCCAGAATACACTCTGTGCTCCAAGAGTGTGTTATAATGAATATTTAAATATTTGAATATTTGAATACACTATATTTATATTTCAGTAGATACACCATATACACTATATTCATATTTCAATAGTGCTCCTAATATACAGTCCAGCTTCAGTAATGGAAAATATATTTGTCGCACAAAATGTTTTAATGATGTTGCACATTGAAAATCAATTAGAGAGAACACAGAAATACAGCTCAACCCTGTGTTGGATACCTTACTACCATTTTCTCTTCAGTATTTAAAACACTTCTGCATACAAGTAGCAAACATGGGCAAGCACTTAGGTTTGAATTCTGCTAATACATTCCATTGAATTGCCAAGACTTCTAAGACTGTTCATGCAGACATGTTTAGCAGTTTACCCCGCTTTCAGTCTCAGCAAACTGGGCTAAACACATGACTTCCCATCCTTGTCTGACTTGGCAAAATAAATATGCTTACTTAAATGCATGTTTTTTTCTTGCATGCTTGCCTCTTTATTATGTGTCAATTGTTACACTATGAAGAGCAACAAGACTGCAGACAGAAACAAAATACAGCTTAGACTGATGGAAATACCATTAGTTTTGCAGTTACTTTGGCAATAAAACTAAGTATATTTTTGACCTGATGATGGCACAAGATAAAAAAGTTAATTGACTGTCAAAGTATTACTGTTCATCCTGATGTTGAAATGAGTGTCTCAATTAGATTTTGTGAAAATCAGTCCTATAGTTTCCCAGTTGTAGTAGTTCAAAATGACCACCAATCCTTTTAAAACTGTCACAGCCTATCTAAAAAAGCTGTTTTGTAATAAGGGAAAGCCTTACATCTTTCCTCAGCATTCCATCTTACCCAAAAGGTGTCCTTCTAACTGTCCCCTCCCTCTGTTTTTTAACAGGTATAACCACGGTGCTGACCATGACCACCATCAATACCCACCTTAGGGAGACTCTACCCAAGATCCCCTACGTCAAAGCCATTGACATTTACCTCATGGGTTGCTTTGTCTTTGTCTTCCTGGCCTTGCTGGAGTATGCTTTTGTCAACTACATCTTCTTCGGTCGAGGTCCTCACCTGCAGAAGAAGGTTGCAGAAAAGGCTGCCAAGTCTAACAATGAGAATAAGAGCAGACTAGAGAGCAACAAAGTACAGGTAGGAAAAGGGTTCTATGCAGATTTCATTGTGCTTAGTTAATGACATCATGGTGCCACTTAAGAGCATATCTGGTCATAGAAGTGGTTCAGTAACATCTAATTAGACTTATTCTTGGCTAGTATTCCAAGCGTATGGTTGAACCAGATCCACAGTGATGTGACAATGGTAGCTGAGTTTTAACAATTACTACCAAGTTCTTGCACACCAGAAATCCAAAAACCAAAGCAACCTGCACACAGTTATTCACTTGAGCATTCACTTCAATGAAACACTCATTCAATATTCTTTTAAGTTACTGAGTTGAAAGACCTGTTGTTTGGCTATGTCAATGGGCAAACGTGTTGATAGCAGTTTCCAATCAATGGTGGTATCAAAAGGCTACCTCCCAATCAAAAAGTACAGCAGAAATTTCCAGGACATCTTCATCTACTTCCAAGGTGCAGGAAAAGGTAAATACGCTAAACAGGTAAAGATGGCCCTGATGATGGCAACAAAGCAAAACTTGTTAGTTTACCAATAAAGTTGTGGTGCAGACTAGTAGGGCTCGACCTACATATTCAACTACTCCGATATACCTTTATTGGGTAGGTATTCAGTTTTTAATTTGGGGATTTGGATAGTAAATGTCTGGCTGAGCCCCCACCCCAGTCCTTATCCCCATGATTCTGAATATTTGTTGTTAACTGATTACTACCGAAATTCCTGTTTGAGAGAGCACTAAAAACTACAAGTGTTGCCGAAGTTATACTTTTCCTAATTGAAAAGTTACAGAAGTAATTGTGTGATGACTGAAAAAGAGTAAAATTCTGTTTCAAAAATTGTTTAATGCAGGTGTCAAAGGAGGGTGTGTTAGATATTGTAAGACAATCCCACAAACATTTATTTTAAGCATACGAATACCTGGAGTTTTGTTCTAATTCAACCTCTTAGCTGTTTTGGGACTTCCAGCTCTTCAAACAAATCACCATATGCTTTCTTGAATAATTATCAAGAAAAAATAATTCTTGAAAAAGTCTTGCCTGTAAGTAGTCGATGACGCCATTCATACATTGTCCCTAAATAAGATGCTGCTTGTTATTAAGGAGCCATTCTTTGACTTTTCTGTCAGTTTCAGTTTTGGTTACAAATTCAGTTTAAAGACATCTGATGACTTCCTCAGGTTGACGCTCATGGTAACATCCTCCTGACCAACCTAACCAGTGAGATGGGTGGAGCAGACATGATGGGCGCTCTCAACGATCCTCGGGCTACCATGTTCTCTTACGACAGTGCCAGCATACAGTACCGCAAGCCCATGACCAGCCGAGACCTGTACGGACGACCGGCCATTGACAGGCCAATGGGCCACAAGAAGGGTCGCTTGCGGAGGAGGGCCTCGCAGCTCAAAGTCAAGATCCCCGACCTCACGGACGTCAACGCCATAGACAAGTGGTCCCGTGTCGTCTTCCCAATCGCGTTCACCTTCTTCAACCTGGTCTACTGGCTTTACTATGTCCATTAGGGTGGCAGTAGCGAGCCTCTGTGGCAGCATCACTGCTAATGATTTGATAGAAAAGCTACCTAGGTCTTGTACAGCAATGAAATGAAGGAGTGTTCAGTCCATTTGTATACATCCTGTTTTGGAATGAGTAGTACTGGATGTCTTTACAATGTAAATACAATTTAATATATAAAATATATAAATATATATATATATAACAGAGGTATAATTTATTAAAAATCCTATCACTTTTGCTGTACTCATCCATACAAAATAGATAGATAAAAATAATGGAATTTAAGACACCGTAAAGGTATGATATTTCTAAGTTCAAACTTGCCAAAAAGACTTTGGTGATTCCAAAATTACAGGCAATGATCTTTCATTTGTTCTATATCTTTTTCTTACCTTCTGTTATCTCACTTTTTGCATGTGAATGGAACACAAATTTTATTTGCTTAAGGTCAAAAAAACAAGAGAAAAGGAAGCCCAGTGCAAAACAAGTAGGTAATTATAACAGTTTTAACATGATCTTGTGACTGAAGCTCATCCAGCTAATCAACAGAAGATGTTTGGTTGAATTCCATCATAGTAAGGTAGTCCTGATTTGATTTAAGCTCAGCGCACTGACTGAGGTCATTTCTGTGGAGTTGGATATGCATTATGTTGAAATCCTTCTCTGACAGCCATCTGTAAGCTAACAAACATGTCAGATTGCTTTTCGTGACATGGTATTTTTTGACAAATTTCTTTTCCTTTCTGTAAAAAAAAAAGAGCTTTGCATGGCTCTACTGAGCCACCTGTATTATAATCATTATACTGTATGCTTTCGAACAATCATTGCATATAAGGTAAGTACAGGACAGATGTTAATTGGAACTCCACTAATTTCTCAAAATCAAAATGTAGTCAAATTTGTATCTACGATATTCTCACAGCGTCTGTGAGCATGTACAATGTAATTTTCTTTAAAAGAAATCAGGTAAAGAATGACCAATGATGTCACCATGCTTTCAAAATTACATTCAAAATTTCAAGCCCTGATAAAACTTGCTGATAGCATTGAAAAACCTAGTGTTACAGACTATTAGTGAAGATTTTGGTCAGATGAAGTTAAACTGTATCTAACTGTTAGAATTGAACAGAGGTTCATCCACCTTAATGTGTTAAATAATTAAACGGAAAGTATGAGGTCAGTGTTACTCTAATTTATTTTTCAGGGGGTTCCCTTTCAGCTCATTATCAAGGCTTATGTCAGGGTTAGGGATCAGTTGTAAAACCTAAGTTCAAGCTTGCTCCAGCTCCAGTCCTACAGTCAGGCTCAAAATATGTTTTTGAAGACAAACTTGTGGTGGGACAGACAGAGTAGGTACGACCAATGCCAACAGTTATCATCATGCAAAGTGTAATAGATGGCCCAATATCCCTCAGAAATATGTTCATAGACAGTTCCTCACCTTACAAATGATGTTCAGTGCCAACGAAGGAGGTAGTGTCCTTTACAGTTTATAGTAAGGCGACAGTGAGGGTGGAAAGGCAAGGGACATGGATGAGCATGTCGCAAGTCACAAAAGACTAGAGTTTTACACAAAAGACTAGAGTTGGTATTCTGTTACAGACCTGAAATTAACAATTGTCCTTTTTATCAATTCCTGCCACCTTTCATTAGCCTTTATTTGCCTATACCAAGTGTTTTAGTTTCCTAACCATAACCACTCTGTGGGTATGGCACATAAACTAATATTACAGTCTTGCCCAAATCATATCATAGATGCCATGCACAGAAAAACATTGCCATTGGATGTAATCTATAATTTAGCAGCATTCTCCAGCCTGTCCAATGACGTGTTACATAAAGAAAAGGATTAAGCTTTACTACAGGTACAGGAAACTAAAGTATAGCAAAAGAAGATACACAGCTTTTCTTTTTTTTCCCCCTCTGCTATACGTCTTGCAAAAGAGATCTGATAAAGACTACCTGCTAAAATAAAGGTTATATAATAGCTATTGACAAGAAAGGTAGAAGCATTCTGTAAAGATCCTTATCCCCATGTTGGACAGAAGGGGCTCCTTCTTCCACATAATCTGTGGTAGTCCAAGTTCATGTGTTATGTTTTTATGTGAGGACATTTCTTTCACCTGGGCAACTCCAACATCTACACAAACAGAAAAAAACCTACACATTGCATGTTAGTGATGTGGTCTTCCTCCAAAATCCTCCAGAACAGCTTCTGCAGTTTGTCATGTAGATTCTCTAAGTCTGTAAAGCTCTATTGGAAGGACAAACAGTGCTCTTATGAAACGTATTCCCCCAGTCCCCTTCCAAAAGCTACAATAGGTACTATAGGTTATCATAACATTCAGAAAGTCCTCATGATCTGACTGGAATCATTACATTCTTTGTCCACTCTTTTGTTCTAGTTTGTCCTTGAATATGTCTTTACATTTATTGGCCACAACCACTTACATAAACCGAAGCAGGGCTAAGGCACAGATTGTCTAAAAGGGACGTGCACATATACAATCAATGACCAGAAAGTTTGAAACCACTCACTGTAAGTACAATGTTGGCACTAACAGCCACCACAACTCCTAGCGTCACGTATCCATGACCCTGTAGTGTGCTGTTCTTTAACGCCAGAGCTCTGCATTACCAAGGTTGATGGTCTGACCTAATGGATGCTGCATTTGTATTCATTTCAAAGTTGTTTGTAGAATGTATTGTATGTCTTAACGAATTGTGGCCAGGTCATTCCATCTAAATGTTTCTTGAGCATTTCCTGTATATTCTTATGATGTTTTCAGATTGGAGGAACTTTTTCATGATTCCATGAACATAACTGTAGAAAACCTTTATTTATTGTGTCCACACTGCCAACTAGGAATGATTACAACTCTTAGAACTGCATTTTGAGGTACTTTATGTAGCTAATATTTCAGAGAAGGTACTCTACCACCCCAAGAGGACCCTTATTAATGTAATTGTCTGCTGATTAGTCCAGACGTAAGTGTATGTTGATTGGTCAAGCACAATGCAGCACTGGCAAGCACCATTTTAAAAAATCTGTTTGCTGTGCAAACAGCAGACACAAATCATAAACAGCCCTTAATAGAAAAAAGAAGAAAACATGGACAAATGGACCAACAAGGAAGTCCAGACTTTATTAAGCATATATGCACAGACGGAAATACATGATTTCAACTTATCAAAGCGATATGTAAGGATCTTTGATAGCATGACGTTGCTACACTAACTGCCAGCCAATAAATGTTACGTCAGTTTTCCTATTGGTGGAACGAATGCAAACACAAAAAAAACCCTTGACAGTACAGAGCTCCCGAATGGGCAATTCTTGTCAGGGGATCCCCGAACTGTTTGGACCGAAAACATCTTTTGACATATGGAAAGCATTCTTTTCTTAAAAGTGTTCATCTTGAAGAATCCATTTTGCATCCATGTTAAGGGCTCATTATATTTTGGATTCTGATATCAAAATGTCAATCCATGGATAGTTAATACCTGCCAAACTAGGACCTGGCCATATGGCCTTAAAATAAAATCTCCGATTTTTTCACACCACACCCGATTTACAATTTTAATTTAAAAAAATTTCCTTTCTTAAAACAAACTACAAAAGACAAAGAAATTACTCAAAACAAGTTTTGCTTTTGATTTTAACAGTAAAAAGGCAAACTGAAATTCCCTTCTGTTAATATAGTAAACTGAATTTCCCTTTTGGGGTTAAAGTGCAAGCTGCAAACTTGTCTTTATCACTGAAGGCTGCCGTAATTTCACAAAACATATTTACCTGAATTCATTTGTATCGTATCTTTAGCAATATGCAGCATGACTGTGTCAGTAACAGCTTTCAGTGTCTACATCACCTGCACAAGTCTATATTAGTTACATTGAGGGTTTAGAGTACAGCAGAACTTCTTCTACAGCTGCCAACAGCCCATCATCACTGTTACAGAATGGGTGAAATCAAAGCAAGGCAGGTGTGCTGAGGCATCAGGCCCCAAAATCACTAAATCTGCCCCTGATAACAGGGAGAGCAGCAGAGAGCAGCTGGATGAGAGGTCTGTCAGTGCGTCTCTCTGTCTGCTCTGATGGATCTATCGATCAGCTGTGTGATCAGCCAGGTGTAATGTTTGTTTTTATAAGGCACACTTTTTGGCAGTCTTTTAAAATAGTCAAATTAATCACTTGGACTCAGTTACTTTGGCTCAGATAGGAATGTGTGGCACGAGCTGCGCTCTAGCATCCAAATGTGCACACACACCTGGCACACAGTCTGTATTCAGGCACATTTCATAAAAACAAAACAATAACTATTTTTGTGCATTTTCAGTATTTATTCTCTAACCAGGTGCTGTTGGATGCAGGGGCGTTTTTAGACACTAGTTTTTAGACATTAGGCCCTGTACCCTTTCATCCTCCTCTTGTTTTTTTTTTTTCTTTTCGCATTCCCTGAAGGATAGATGTGCTTCATTTTTCAACATGTGTTTGACACCAGCAGCAGCAAGCCGCTAGGAGGGGGCTCCATAAGGGAGATTCCCAATGTGTTGTTGCAGTGTCTCTAAGGGGGTTTCAAGTCGTGTGAGTTTTGTTGATATGGACCAAATGTCAGCTGTCTCTGGGGGCCCCCTTCCAGTTCAAGGGCCTAGGCAATTGCCTACCTTGCCTACCCCGTTGTGGCGCCTCTGGTTGGATGTTCTGTCAAATTTCCCTTTTTCGTATGTTGGGGCGGACTTGAGCCCCGCTCCTCCATGGGATTATGTGATCAGGGGCTCTAAATCGGGAGAAATTCTGGAGAGATGGGATGCCGGGAGAGGGCAGGGAAAAACGGGGGTGTCCCAAGAAAATCGGGAGGGTTGGCAAGTTTGCATCTACCTCCTAAGGGGGGGATACAGTGTACTTTGCCGTCCTACGCAAACCTCGCTAACGTTTAGGCCTGGCGTTGGGTCTCTAGTCTCGTTAACATTGGAAGGAAACACAGCAGATTTGTAGCGGGTCGCTGTCCCGTCATAAAGGACCCAGCGGGAAAATGCTTCCACTAATGTTGGCTGCTTTTTACCGGCTGTTTGTGGGCTGACGCAGCCTCATGCATCCCAGAGTTAGACACATTGTCCCCCTTGGCTGCTGCCACTGTTTGAGATGTTGAAACAAAGTGGTAACGCTGCTGCCTTTAGTTGCAACAGCCTTTAAATACACTTTGCAGCGGACTGTGGTTTGTCCGAGATCTGACGCCGCAAAACCGAAACCGGTTCCAAATGAATGACCAGACTGTCTTTTTTGGGAGCGTATGGCAGAGGCAAAAATCGTTTTTAAAAATCACCCTGAACCACAAATTCGAATTAATTGATAAAATCGAATTATCGTTCAGCCCTATATCAAACCATTATCACCTCATCCACAAGCATTGTTTTTAGTTATAACCTTGTTTGGCACATGACATCATGGTATTTAAGCCACAAACAGACCCAGTTGGAACCAGGATCCATTAAACTGGGTAACACTTCCCCAGTTATCCACAGTACATCTGGATGGTTCTCAGCCTAACCAGATAAGAAGTCTGTTATGTTTAAAGACGTTTCTACATTCAATGCCATTTTCTAAAAGTTCTTCCTTTCTACAATATTTGCACGTGACAGGTTGTGATTAAGGCTAGGGAAAGATCATGGTTAGAGTTGACAAAAAGGTAATTGTTAATTGCATCAAAGTCACCCTAAACTCTATACCCTAGACCATACTTCCTGCATTGGAACTGCATGCTCAAATTAAGCTTAAATTATGAGGTACAATTTCGTCCAATTTGAACATGATATCTTGGGAGCTGTTCTTAGCCACTTAACACTTTCAGCACATTACCATTGACAGGAGAGGGAGCCCACAGAGATAGACTGAGACACATTGTATGTTTGTTTAATTCCTTGTTCTGGCGAGAGTCAGCTGATACCTCTAGCATTTTTGATGGACCTAAAGGTCCGGACACACCAAACCAACATCAAAGAACTAGGGGTGATAGAAGCTCACTGTTGCGTCACCTTGCCTGTGTCTATTCCAAGAAGTTACACATGAATACACTGCAACAACCACAACAGATGGCCAACCAACATGTACATTCTGCTTTTGCATGAGAGGAAATAACTTTCCATACCAGCAAATGGTGGTCATCTGTAATCTTCATTCAAAAAGGAAAACCAGAAGACTGTCATGGCACTAGTTAGCCAGTTAGCACATTAATAACACAATCCATTTTTGGAGAAACAAAGCATATTTACCAGTGAATTCAGAACAGAAAAACACCAGACGTTTCTGTTCAAGATCTTGATGGCTAATCTTACTTTAAATAATAAGCTCATTTTGATTGCAGTCTATCTTGACTTTAGCCCATAGATGGTTGAATATTATAAATTGGCTGAAAATAGCCAACAAGGGCCGACAAGGGTGTATGGTTTGAGATACATTGCGAAGACAAGGGCGACAGATGTTCACCAGTGGCCCAACATTGACCAATGGCCATCCATTGGCTTGGTGTGTCAGGGCTTGGAGTGTTGGCCTTAGCAAATATTATTATGAGGTTTCTTTGTGTTCTAGTTTTTTCATTGTTTAACTTTACTGAATCTTGTTTAAAGCCCATAAACTATACCGTCTTTGTGATATACAAATTTGGTTGGCTTTCTCTGTCATCTGCTCACTGCTAAGAAATGAGGATTTAGAGTTACTGACTTTGGTGGAGACATTTGCCAATGGTAAGCATAGTTCACCTCTTTTGGCATAGCAAGGCCTCTATTTTCCTGGTCACTGAGTAAGTTTATATGCTTAGCCGCCTTTCACGGCAGCATGATACACTGCTGGGCATCATCAGGTTGCAGTGTCTGCGAACCTTTTGCAGTGTTATGATCACCACCGTTTGGCTGGACAGCACCTGGTGTGGCAGTATGTTATGCGTACAGGGAGCATTAGTTCATATGCAGGTGGGCAGCACAGGTCATGGTTGTATGATACGCCGCTGGATGCCGTTATATAAGGAGCTGGAAAGTCCCTGTCAGTCAGGATGGTAGTGGATGGGTCCAACAAACCCTAGACTTTCACATGGAAGCTCGCTGTTCACTTACCGTAAAAATGTAGTGCAAAACCATAATGTTTTTTTTCTAAACCTAACCACCTGCTTTTGTTGTCTAATCCTAAAACCATATGCTTTTGGTAACGAACTGCTTTGGTTGTGGCATCTTGGAATGTCAACAGCAGACACAGGAGGATATCCAGTGGGTAACATGTTGACAAGGAACTTGGATGGGAACTTGTTGGAAGTAACCAAATTCAGTCTTTAGGGAGAAAAAAAAACCTATTCTCAAAAAAAAATGTTAGCAATGGTCTCACTTTTCTTGATAGTATTACTGGTAGAAATGACAATGACCAAAACTACAAAAATAGAAAAGAAGAAGACATAATCAGATACAAAATTTATGTGGTTATGGTTAACCATTTTTTCATCCTCAAAGTTTCCCCAGTTTAGGACAAACTTTTGCAGTTTAGTCATGGCAACTTGAGTGTTAGGACAAAGGTGGATGGCTTGTCTTATCAGGGCTTTCAACAAAAAAAGCAGCAAAACCAGATAGGCTTCTACAGGACACAATAGTAGCAGTGTGCTCTCTCCTCATGGCTGAATATTGTGCCTTTACCAAGAATCTCAATATTTTCACAGGGTTTAACTTCTATCTAGTGAGTAGACTTTAAAACAAATCATCTTGTACTTTTTTTAGATTAAGAAGAACAAGGAGAACCAAAAACAGAAGTGGACTCTTTACGATCTTTTCTGAGGCTCTAAAGTACAGTACCATTATCTAAGCGTAGATTGTAGTAGTAAGACATTCCAGCATTACGATGACAATCTTTTGAATTCAATGCTGAAAAAAAAAAAAAAAATCTCCTGCGAGGCTGGTCTCCGTGCTGCCAGTGTTGCTGTTTTTAGAGTGGACGGACAGGAGACGAAAAAAGAAAACAATAACAACAACAAAAAAAAAAGAAAACAGCTTGGCTTTCTTCACAACAAAGGACCCGGAGCAGATGGACACATGTTTTCTGTGAACGGATGAGCTAATGGAAGTCCTGAACAGCTAGTTTGCCCACAGGCTGTGGAGGGGGAGGACATGTGCTGGACTCTTATTGTGTAAAATTACTGTACAATTTTTCTCTCATGCTCTATATGTGCTCTCAAGTGGAATGGGGGTGTGGATGTGTTTGCTCGTGTGTCTTTCTGCTTGTTTACAGGCAAACATGAGACACTGTGCAGGGATGGTTGTGTGCAAGTGTGTGTGTGTGTGTGCGTGTGTGTGTGTGTGTGTGTGCGTGTGTGCGCAAGCATATGGATGCGTATGAGAGGGAGAAAACATGACACACGACATACAAATTCTTTGTGTCAACTTATAGAGACTTCAAAGAATAGAGTTTAAATAAAATTGCTGACATCTCTACCAACTATAGTGTATTTATGGTGACGTATCAGAAATTAACATGTTTCACTTGTTTGTTTGTTTTGTTTTTGTTGTTTAATCCGTTAAAACCTGAGCAAATTTGGTTAATTTCTTTCAAAAACACGGAAAAAGGCAATGAGCAACGAGAGAAAAAATGAGCAAAAATTAGTAAAAATTCGTAAAAAGTACAAGAAAATTGCCTGAAAATGAGTTGTTTTTTTTTTAAATAGAGAAAGAAGTAAAGAAAGAAAGAAAAAGAAAGAAACGAGAATGACCTGGCAAAAAATTATACATACATAGCAATAAATGGCATCTTCGCAAAAATTTCCATTTAGAAATCCTAATGACAGAAGTCGGGTCTGTGATATAGCTAGAGGTTGAGTTGTGTGTTATAGTTTAACCCTTTGAAACATGTGCAAATTATCTTGATTTCGTTTAAAAACATGAGAAGAAGGCAATGAACAATGAAAGAGGAACCGAAAGGACCCAAAAATTAGCAAGAAATTAGTACGAGCACAAGAACAAATACCTGAAAATTATTTTTTTAAAGAAAAGAAAACAGACTGTTTTAAAAATAACAATGAAATGATGCATTAAAAAACAAATTTTTTGTAACATAATTTTACATACATAATTATAATAATTTTTTTTAAAAACCACAGTTTTCCCTAGCTTTTTTCTTTTTCCCGACACATTTCCCTAGCTTTTTGATTTTTTTTTTTTTTTTTTTTTTTTAAACATGTATTACCAAGTTACCCATTGCCCTTTTCCCTTTTTTGTTTTTGAACAAAATTGCACCACTTTGCTCAGGGTTCAAAGGTTTTAATTCTTGTGAAAGGTGCCTGAAAGCAGCAGAAGTGAAGAGATGTTGCCCCAGGCGTTTAAAGGGTTACTAAACCTCAAAACTGATTCACACAGCGAGGATGGGGGGTCAAGGGGGATAAATGGGGCCCAGATAAAAGATTTTGCCCCGGGCCCACTAAAAGGTTAATCCAGCCATGATAATATGAACCTTGTGTAAATAACATTAAGGTCAGGTCATGTTCTGTCCAGAACAAACAGAGGTTAACCGAATCACACCCATAGTCAATGTGGACTCTTCTGAGATAGAATAAAAAACTAAAAAACTTAATTTTTACTTTGGTCAGTTGCTAATTTGTCCATAAGTATGTTTTTTTCTACTAGATTTTTTTTATGAGATTATAACCAAATGTGCGACAAGCATTGATAGTTGGCTTGTTTGCTGGGCAAGGAGAGCATTCTGAAATTTAGTTTTAATCTGAAAAATTCAAAAGTTAAAAAAACAGACTGAAAGTGGCATGTTTGTCCTTTATTTTGTTTATGTGATATGAAAAAAAAATTCAATATGCACCTGATTTACGTTGTACAGACAATTTTCCAAAGCATGCTGTAGTGTTGTAGATTTTACTGAAATACAACACTCTGCAAAACCTTTAATGAACATTTCTGTAAATTTATTGTGGACTTCCTGTGAATTTGGATATTTAACTTTAATTTTAAGTTTTTTTTGTTAGGCAGACACTGCTGCCATTCATTTGGGTGTTGTTTTGTTTTTCTTCTGTTCAGCTGTTTTTCACTTTATTAAAGGGTCTTTGATTGTAAGAATTTAGGATAGTCTAAGAAATAACAGTGTTTCTCTACAAAACCTTTAATGAATTATTTTTATTTTATTTCATTTTATTAAATGTATTGTATTTGCACTTTAATTTAATGAGGATATTTTGCTTTAATTTTTATTTATATTTATTTTTACAGCATATAGTGAAATCAACGTATAGATACTTGAAATATCCTTGAGAAATGTGTCTGCAAAATGTAAGACAGTGATCCCTTTTATACTTTAAATGATGGTTACAAAAGAGGTTGTAAAAACAAAAGGCAAGTTATCATAGCTGAATGAAAAAAATCCAAGTGTCATGCAAAACATATCCACACTTTTTATTTTACTATGTGTGTAGCAGAGTATATTTAATCATAATGACACAATGGGCCTCATGCAGCAATTTTCTCCTAAAATTATCTTTTTTTTCTCTTAATTTTCTGGTAAGAGAGAATATAGGAGAAGTCAACTCCAGGTGCACCAAATGTACTCAGTTATCCAAATGTGCTCTAAGGAGGTGAGCTCAATAATCATCAGTCACCTGTGCTGACAGGTGACTGAGGACTAAACACTATTTAAGGGCAGGTTTAGTGCAAAGACTCTGACACATGAACAAGACTGAAGACATGACACCAAACAAAGGCTGAAAGAAAAAAACTTCTGCAGTAGTGAAACTGAAGTACTGTTGAATAAACTTAAAGTAAATGTGGTAAATTCATGGTAAGGACTGATGTTACAGGAAAATCTAAAAAAAAAAAAACAAAGCAACAAACACAGCAAGAACAAATTGTGGATACAAAGACAAATAAGAGGAAACTTGTTTGTCTATCATTTCATGCATGAGGCCCCAAATCTCATAAATTCAATAAAAGAACTGTGGAGCTATGTCATTTATTTTGTTTAGGCTATCTGATTTTTTTTTTTTTAATGTAAAATACAGCTTATTTCCCTAATGTCTAACTACAGACTGTTTTCTAAAGCACTCTGCAAAACCTTTCATAGTCATTTCTATAAATTTAGTGGTTTTGCACTTTATTTGAATTACGATTTTTAACTTAATTTTTTAGCATCTGCTGTAAATCAACATTGTTTTCTTGAAAAACCTTTAATCATATTTTTTGGGATACATTTTTTAAGCATTCTTTTGAATTAGAATATTTTACGTCAATTTTGCAGTATTTTTTGGACAGCCAGTGCTGCTAATCTTTTGACCATTTTTTTTAACTTTATTGAAGATGCTTTATCATAATTATTTATGAAAAAAATGATAAAATAACAGTTCTTCTCAGCAAAACCTTAGTTGATATTTCTTTTTTTAAATTTATTTTATGTTTTTACTTTATTTAAATTTGGATGCTTATCTTTAATTTCATTTGTTTGTTTGACAGTTGTTTTTTTTTTGTTTTTTTTTTACTTTAGCTAAGGTTTTTGATTGTAATAATTTAGGGAAAAAACATATAAA
Organism: Plectropomus leopardus; assembly: GCF_026936395.1. Taxonomy (NCBI): domain Eukaryota; kingdom Metazoa; phylum Chordata; class Actinopteri; order Perciformes; family Serranidae; genus Plectropomus; species Plectropomus leopardus. The sequence goes on along the minus strand of NC_142189.1, from coordinate 31,658,977 downwards.
CAATAATGTTTCTCTGCAAAAGCTTTAATTATTTTTTGGCACATTTGAAAAAATTTACTTTACTGAAAGATTTTTATCGTAATAGTTAAGGAAAACTTGATAATTGATTTCTCAGCAAAAATTTGAAAGACAATTTCTGTAATTTGTTTTTGTTTGTTTTTGACTTAATTTGAATCAGTGTGTTTAACTATAATTTTACAGTGTTTGTTTGGCAGCCATTTGACAGTTTTTCACCTTAATGTTTTGATCTTGATAATTTAGTTAAAATCTCTGCAAAATGTTAAATGATGTTTTGCACTTAGTTTGCATGATGATATTTTGATTTAATCTTGAATTTTTATTCATCTATGTATTTTACAATGAATGGTGAAATCAACTTACAGACTCTAATAGCATAGACATGTTTGACAATAATCCCTTTTCCACATTTTCTGGCTTCCACTGACCATAAACAAGTCCTCGTAACTGTGTGATAAAAGGTCATGTGTCCTGAAAACTCCATATTCATACTTTTCATCATGTGTGCAGTGAAGTATAGTTTATCCTGATGACACAATGTGCCGTCACCAGCCATCTAAAATTCATGTACCTGTAGTTTTGACTGACTAGAGTTCATGTGGTTGAAGCATGACATGCTTGTTGGAGATGATCTGTCTGAGAGGAGAAAAGCTGAAGTCTAACAGCTTTGACTCATCGCAGCACTGACTCAGCCTCTGTTCTTTCCAGCTGCACATGTGAAGGGCCGCTGTCTTCACAGAGAGACTGAGGGTCTGGGGTGAAAGCGTGGTGGCTGGAGGAGAATGCTATTAGTCCAGTTAGCATGTCTGCGGCTAACAGCAGCCGCGCTCATTCTCAGGATTAACGTGAAGCTCTGGAGTGAAGACGAATGCCATTAGCACATTTAGCATGGCTGTGTCTGCCGGCATTTGAGCCCATTCTCATTATTAATCAGACAGCGGGCTGTCTAATCGAGTGGAAGGCCACAGCCTGGACACAAACGTCACCTCTGCTTACTCAGAGCACGCTGTGACCTCTCTGCCTGCTCTGACCTTTAATTATTTTACTTCTCATTCAGTTCTCCTTTTATCCCGAGTAAACGTTGCTCCTGTACCACGCATACCGGTGAGAAGCTTTCCTTAAAGGATAGGTTTGCATTTTTTTTAAGTCTCTCTGAAAAAATGCTAACATGCAGATATGACTGCTGAAAAACATTTTTCAATAGAAACACTTTTTTGGCTTTTCTAAGTCACATGATTCTATGGCTATGTGCTTGTCGGCAGGAACTGGCTCCCTCATGACACTGTAGGAGCTACAAAAGCTGTTATTGCATCACATAACTCTTCAAAAGTTGAGCGGATCATCCGAAAGTTTTGAATCCACAATTCCTCTGTGAAATTGTGGACTATCACCTCCCAGCTCCATAACGCGCCTACATGGCCTTGGATTGGAAATAGTGTTGGCTCGTGTGGTGGCTGCAATAGAAATAAAGCTGCTAATGTTTTGAACATCCATCACTATGCTTCTTAAAGTCACAGAACATTACTCAGTGGAAACACAGTCATCTCGCAGTTGTGTTTTATTGACATTTCACTCAAGTTTTGCGCAAATCTGTGATGGAAATGGAGTCTCAAAAAGTTCACAAAAACAATCCGTTGTTGCTCACAAGAATGTCTGTACACAGAGATAGCCTACAACAAACTGGTCAGTATCTTTCAGTAGTAGTTTATCTAAATGTTAACCTAGTAACGTTTATTCAACTTCCTGGTATGTACAAGTGCCACATGGAGATTTAGCACTAGTTAGCACACATTTGCAATGATTCATGAGTAGCAGCTATCCTACCATGCATGTTGTGTACTGTATATTATTTTTTATTGTTTTGTTTTTGTTTTGTTTTAATGAACAGGCCTATTTAACTTTGCAAATAGCATCTTGGATTCGTTTTCATATTTTCATCTTGGGAGAAGGGGAAAAAAAACGTTGAAATATCGAACACTATTTTGGTGCCCAAAAAAATATTTGCAATTCAAACTAACAAACTGTCAGTTGCACATAAAATTGCCATGGTGAACCTGTATGTTAGAGGCCCCTGAGGGCCCAGCCTCGCTGCCAGTGCTTTCTGGTGGACAAACATTATATGTAAATTGAGACAGTGTTTCCAAATGACCTCAACACAACTTGAGCATGTTTATATTGATATGTCTTGTTACTTATCAGCCTAAATATATATATATACAACTGTTAAAAAATATCTGTGTTAAGATAATATCAGCTGATGATTAGAAAAAATGACCAAAAAATAAGCAAAAACAAAGAAAAATAAAAAATGACACACATAAAAAAAAGACATTTAAGTCCTAAATATATATATATTTTTTTTTCTGTAGCTATCTCAACTACCATTTTATTCTCATTGTTTTCTTTTTTTAGTATTTAGTTATATTATCAATATAATTTTATGTTATTACATTCACATTTTCCTTTTTTTGCAATTCATGCAAGACATTTCTTGCTAAATTGCTCAGTATCTTTTCAACTTATTTTCTCAGGTTTCAGAGTTAAAGGTTTTAGAGTTTCAGGTTAAATCAAATGTTCTTAGTACTTTTCTTTCCTCTAAAATAAACACAGCATACGATGAAAAATTTAAAGATAAGTTTTAGTTTTTTAAATTCTGACTCAATGTTGCAGGACTTTCATAGTGAAAAAAAATTCATTATAATTTTATCATTATAAAACAGTTCTTGGACACGTCCTCTACTTTGCATTCTGGGTTTGATGGTAGTATTTTTTAATTTCTAACTGAGGTCTCAGGATGGTGATGTTGGTCAGTCTGTGTGGTGGTGTCCTCTGCCCAAGACTTCAGTCCATGGGAAGATGTCTCAACAGGAATGTCCTTCACAGGCTGCAGCTCCATCATCACACTGCTGTGTGTGTCATGTGTCCTCCTCAGCGGCTGTGTGTGTGTGTGTGTGTCATGTGCGCTGCCTCTCACTGTGAGAGCCACTGTGATAAAACTTTGCCAACTTTTTCAGGTTCATGTAGTTCTTATAAAAGTTACTGACCTCCTGTTCGAAACAGGTCAGACATTATTCTGTTGCATAACTCATCCAAACATTCATGTGTTACTGCTCTGCTGTATTGATGCTGAAACTGACTTCAGATCTGCTCTCTGTGAAAATCCACCAATCATAAAGCAGAAAACAAAGGCTGCATCACTACTATCCACACATGGAATCATCAGTGCTGCCGGACAACAACTACCTGCCCAATCTGGCAACACTGAACATTTTAAAGGCAAATTTAATAGAACTTTATTTAACGATTGACTACTTATTTACACATTTTAGTCCATTTCAGAGTTTTACTACTTCCTATATCATTTTATTTTTAATATTTGTTTATTTATTTACTTTGTGCTGTTATCCTGTTATCCTATCCATTTAACTCTTATTTACAGTTTGAGTATTTCACTTATTTAGGCTATTTGCATTTCTTATTTATTTCATTTTTTCTATCTGTCTTTTTAAGGCTGCGTAACTACTATCCACATAGTAAGACCTTCCTATTTAGTTTGGCTTTTTTTTTTTTAATTTTATTTATCTATTGACTATTTACTTATATATTTTTAGACTGTTTCACACTTTCACTACTTCATATCATTTTATTCTTCTTTACATATTTATTTTTCTACTTTGTGCTGTTATCCTTTCCTGTACCTCATACTTACAGTTTGATTATTTTTCTTACTTTTTTTTAATTAATATTATCATTTTATGTATTTATTTATTTATTTTTACCTTTTGTTTTATAGGTTTTATCTTGCCTCTGACGTTTCCTCAGTTCCTGGTTTTAACAAGAACTGTTTTTATTTTTTTAATTTATTTTTATTCACATGCTTGTGTGTATGAAAAGTGCAACACAAATGAAGTCAGATATATGGATGGGTAGATAGATATGTAACTGTGTTTCTCTGATTTGTAAAAATTACTGCTAAAAAAAAAACGAAATAAAATTTAACAGAATCAAAAGGCAAAGGAATGTTTACTTTGACATGTTAATGATACCACACAGTACATTGCAAAAACAAAGTGTTATGCTGCTCAAAAACAAACATTTTTAAGTCTAAAAAAAACTGTCACATTATGTCTCCAAAACACTAAATCATGGCAGGAAATCTCTGACACTTTTCCATGACAAAACATTCAGTGGACATCATGTAGTTGTGGGCTTCGATGGGGTCAATCGTCCACAATCTGTCCATCATTTCAACTGCAGCACCACCTGCAACACACAAACACACAGAAATCATTTACTGAAATTATGTGCAGATATTTACAACTCCCATAAAATCACTGAAACAAACAAGGTGTCAATTCAATTACTTGCAGATGGTTTTTGATTTCTTGATTTGATTTATTTCAAACATGTAAAAAGAGAAAGTAGAAAAATTATTATGCAAACAAACATAGAAAAAAAGATAGAAAAAGAAAATGAAAAGCATAAAGCAAAATAAATGCTCAAACACATGATGACTTGGTTTACATATTCAAAAAGGAGCGAGAAGTACAAACTTATTAAATCCCACCCTTCTCCATCTGAATTTTAATTAATCAGCTTCCTTATTAATTTAACCCATACTCTAATTAAATGTATATATGCATACACCTACATACCCTAAATCAGATATCTACAACTTTGCATTATTATTTACAAAAAAAGAGGAGATAACTAAAATTAAATTAAATTAATTATTAATTAAATTAAAGTAAATTAAATAACAATTTCAATAAATAGTAACCCCTGTTAAACACCTGCTGATTGTCAAACCCCCTCTCCATCCCTGTACCTCGTGAAAATCATATTTTTAATACATTTTTTTAAACTAGCCTCCATTCCTACTAATGACAGCAAATCACACCAAATTTCTATGACAGCTGGACACATAACAGCTTTTATTAGCTTGCCATAAAGCAATAATAATAAAATTACAAATAATAATTTAAAAAAATCATACTGCCACGGTTCTGGGATTTCATTTTGAGTTGAGTGTTTTTGTTTTTTACAGAGTTGTGTGTGTTAGAGTGAGATGTAGTTGGTGCATCCTGACAGTCCTGACAGCTTTCTGCTGTAACAATGTCACCACCCAGTGTTCAGCAGATGGAAGTGTTTTTTCTATTACGTCCTTAAAAATATCAACTACCTCATTTAATCATATTCGTCCTTGTGCCTTAGGTTAACTCTTTGAAACCCGGGTAAATGGGCTTGATTTCTTTCAAACACATGGCCAGAAGGCAATTAGCGACTTAAGACGACATAACCAAGAAATAAGCAAGACTTTTTTTTTTTTAAAGTACAAGGCAATTACATGAAAATTAACCACAAAACCCAAACAAATAAACAAAAATTAATTGGAAAGTAAAAAAATATATATAATAAAATAAAATAAAATAATAATAAAAAGGAAATTACCTGAAAAAAATAAAATATAATATCTCTGTAAAATTATTTTAATATATAATTATAGATAATTACAAGTATAGTGATAAAAATTAAATTTTCTAAATCTACGATTTTCTTGCAATTCAGAGGAAATTTCTGGCCCAGTTCCTCATTGCCTTTTTTCTCATGTTTCTGAATGAAATCAACCAATTTGCTATCCAAATGCAGCAAAAAAAATGTGATGTTGATCCAGGTGTCAAATGGTTAACGTAGAGGTATGTTTTTGCATTTTCTTATTATAAATTTTGTATTTAAAATAAAATGCTGAACATTTTATATATAAAATGTCAGTAATTTTTAATGGCACCAAGGTGTGGAACTCACAATTTTATATGATAAGTTATGTTATGTTGTATATATTATGTTGTGTGTGCACCTTATTAGCAGCCTCTAGTGAACTGATGAGTGTGTTTAACTCCTCTCTGTTCATCTCCATGGTGACGGTGCGGAGCGCCGTGTTTTCCCTCACGTCCAGACTGAGACTGAGCAGAGGAGTGTGGAGGGACGAGATCTTATCACTGGACAGAGCTAACTGCGGACAGGGGACAGGAGACAGAGACAGCAGAAAGAAGAAGTGAAATTTATATAGAGCAGCACTGAAGACAACAAACTCTGACCGTACCGTCCTGTGTGAGCCGTGCTCTCCTGTGCACGCTCAGATGCACAGAGCAGAGTGATGGTAAGCCAGTGGGGACATCAGTAATAGTCATTGCTGTTACATTCATGTTCTGAATGTCGCATATTGAACTTCAGCATTGTGAGATCGGAGGTCTGAGCTCTCAGAGTAGCTGTAATATTAAATATTTATTTATTTAAAATGCCCAGTGTCTCTAAATGAATGTTGCATTAATTAATTTACAATAATTTGAATAATTACGATTCAAAATCCCAAAGTTTTTGGTGACTCATGGACCTCAAAACTACTGATGTCTTCAGGTCAAAAGAAACTTCCTTCCAGCAGACATTATTGATAAAAAACAATAATAAGAAATAATTACTTAAAAAAAAAAAGAAACTTCCAACGAGTAAGGAAGCAAATGAGTGACACAAATATTTGAATGTTAATAACAGCCACCGAATACTCAGCATTGCAGTTTAAACACCACTGAATACATTGCACTGAACTATTTTACTTTGAAAACCATGTATTTTAATTTATTTGTTACAAATTCATCTTTTTAAAATTTTAATGTAAAATTTCTTGATTTGCAATTTCCAACGCTAAATTTGAATTTTCTTTTCAATTTTCACAAATCCTCATCCAAAAATTCAATATTTATAATTACCAAAAAAAAACCCCAAAAAAACAAGCTGCTCAAATTTGATTGGTCAAATTCAGACCTAAAATTTTAAGTTGAAAAAAAAAAAAATCAAACAGAACATCGATCAAATTTGATTGGGTTGAGTGCCTGTCTTGTCCTGGAGAGCCTGGATGTTGCTATTTGAAAATGTTGAATTTTTAGATCTGAATTTAACCAATTGAATTTGAGAAAACATAATCTCTTTTTGTTTGTTTTGTTTTCTCTTTTGTTCTCTTTTTTTTATAAACTTGAATTGTTGGATCAGAATTTGTGTGCATGGGTGGAAAAGCACAAATTTTATGCTTTAATTGCAAAGCCATGAATTCTGACAAGTAAATTTAGACACATGGTTCTCAAATTAAAATATTTCAACGCTATGAATTCAGTGAATGTTAAATTCAAATCCTGATGTTTCATATTTGATTTCATTAAAAAGAACTTCTTTGGATTCATAAGTCAGGCTCTTTTTTCCTGTCATTCTTCTGTGCCTCATTCCATCAGTATATCGTTATTTGAGTTTGCTTTGTACTTCTGATTGTATTTGGTCATTTGGATCAAGTTTAAAAAAGAAGAAAAGCTAATCCAGTTGTGATAGTAACATTTGAAATGCATTAGAAATATTTGGTAAAGCCAGTGACAAATAAAGCATGAAGCCACCTTCAGTTGCCAGTCAAAGTCCTGCAGCGTGGCAGAGGAGATGGAGTTGGTTCTGTCCAGCAGAGCGTCGCGGATCTCCTCCCGTCTGGCTCTAAGCACACTCAGCACCGCCTCAGCGTGGCTGCTGCCCACATCTGCCAGCCCGGCCAGCACCTGCACACAGCCAGCAGGAGCAGAGCTCAGAATGTGACATGTGACCCCGCTCGCTGCTGCTCAACACCCCACAGCCAGCTGCTGCACAGCTGCTGCTGAGAGACACACGCAGTGCTCCATTCACACAGCCTGTGTGCTGAGTCAGCAGAAATTATACAGATGAACAGGACAAAACACTGCATTTGTATTCTCTTCTTTGTATTAGTTCTTCTGTTTCACGTAAGCATCCTTTAGTATTTTGTATTCTTTATTTTGTACTTGTTTTCCATTAGCATTTCATGTACGGCATCTTAGAATAGTGCTATATAAGATCCTATAGATCAGTGTAATTATTATCATTATAATTATTAACTATTATTGTTTAAATTGTAAAGTCAGTCTGGGAACATCATGTATTAACTGTGTTAGTAATCTCCTACATACACATCATAAAACAGTCCATCCTGTGGTGTTGCTCTCTCACCTGTTCATCTGAGCTGTTGTTTCCAACCGTCAGGCGGAACAGGCCGGTCAGGGAGCTGAGCAGCTCCAGCCACTCCTCCAAGCTCCAGGTGGTGCCGTAGTCCGCCCTGCGAGGAGGCTCCCGCCCGCACAGTCCATCCACCACCCTGTGACAAAGCTACACACCACGCAATACTGTCAGCACCCCAGCTTGGTGTTTTGATGTTTTATTTGAATTATTATATTTTAAAAAATGATATATTGATTGTTGGGCTATGAAACAGGCTGCCATCTGCCAATTCGAAAAATATGTTTATCTCAGGACGAAAGGATCGTGGAGAGATGATCCTGAGTCTCTGGGACCTTTGGTGAGGGTGTTTTAGGCAAAAAAAGTCTTCCCTTTATAAACAAATGGGCTCGTAGGGTGAGCGAATTTACCAGAGTGTTACATCCAAAAATGTTCCTAACACTAACCATAAAGCACTTACATTTATTTATTTAAGATTCAAGATTCAAATAAACTTATTGTCTATCACATAGTGGCAGATAATTGCCTTCGGTAAGACAGCTCCAACAACATGACAAAGCATTCACATCCATGAGACTCACATAAAATCACAAGAAGTCCCACAACAGTTCTTTAAAACCATAAAAAAAGAGTACAGCTACAGGTAAAAAGCAATGACTATCTTGCTTTGTTTAAAAAGTATGTTGCGTTGGGAAAAAAAGAGTTCTTGTATGTTTTCCTTTTGGCCAGAATTACTCTGAAACGCTTGCCTGAAGGGAGTAACTGAAACAAGTGGTGAGGGGGGTATGAAGGGTCCTGAGCGATGCAGTCTGCTTCCCTTTCACCTGTTTACCTTTTTATTTCCCTACGTATTTATTCTTCTACAAACTTTCATTTTTATTATTACTTTTTTATTTTGTTTTTACATACAGTCATAAAAGGTCGACCAAATTGTATCCAGCCACAGAGAGCACCAGGACCATCAAGTATTGGATCATCATTGTTACTGTAGATTCCTGCTACCCCATCTGCGTCTTTGCTCTCTGGTGCTCGACTTTCTAACCAAAAACTACTCAACTTTTTATCTTCCTTTTACTGTTCTGTTTTTACCAACCATTTCACCATTAACTATATTACATCTTTTGTTACTTTTACATCTTTAAATCTTTTTTTAATTTTATATTTAAGCTCTTTTTTTTCTTTATAACCATTTACTATTTTATCCTGGTTTTTAATAAGCTTTGTAACCATAGAAACCCCTACTTGAAAGGAAATTTTAACCAAAACTGGTTCTTTTAGGAACTTTTTAACAGTAAATACATTTCTGTAACCATTGTGCCCCTCAAAGTATTCCATAGAATACTGTGTTTTAACCCTAAACTAAGCCTTTTTGACATACTTTTGAATGAGAGTCTATGGGAGCTGTACCAAGGGAAGACACTATGGGCGCACTTGGCACGCATCTAAAGTTTAGGGAGAGAATCACACGTCAAATTTGGTGGCTTTACCATCAACATTTGAGGAGCTAGAGAGGATCACCATGTGATGATCATGGCTTTGACTATGACTTGAAACTGACTAGGTATATCCCAGCCTGCAATGAGCGAGAAGCAGGGTGCATCACTGAGCGGGTTCATACAGGGCACCACAAATGAATCAATGACTGAATATATAATATATCATGACATGACACCTCCCTAAAAGTAAGCCATAACATCTGGATCGCCCCCTGTTGGCCGTCTGCAGTAAAGGTCATTAACCCCGCCCCCTCCATGTTAGTGGATAGGACATGTGACAAATTATAAAACTCAAATTATACATCGAATTAATTTTTCCTGAGGATGGTTCCTGTCATTTTAGCTAGTTCATTTCATCCTTATGTTTGTTAAAGTGTTTCTTTTTCTGATGAGTTTGGTTTGAATTAGTTATTTAATGCTTTAAACAGAATGGGTTCAACATCATGATTGACAGCTATTTGTGCCAATTGATGTGCTCCTAATAAATGGCGCTGCTCGCGATTAATTAGATTTAAAATCGTTTTGTGAAACTAAATGAAAAAGAATACAGAAACAGATTTCCTTACATGTCACGCTAAGTGGTATTTTTATTCAGTTTTTCATATATTATATCTATAATATCAATTAAAATGTATTACTTGATATTGCTCAGACACTGAGCGCTGTAGTTATGTTGCTGGCATATTCCGGACTCCTTAGATTTGATTACAACTTTACAATAAATAATCGATTAAACTCTCACATGTAGTTGGAGGCTGTTGTTTAATCTGAGCTGTACCAGTACTCATACTGGAATTGTATTTCAGACCAGTATCTGGTTAGGAGTCCGTCTTGATGTCATAAGCCATCATTTTCTGTGCCGCCTTGGTAAGTAATAGAAAACAAATGACTGAAGATGGTATTTTCTACGATTTAGTGCTGCTGAATATTAAACTATATCCAGCCTGTGCTCCACCGTAAGACGGAAACATTGAGTGGCGCTTCAGTAAAAAGTGCAGAACGTTAAGTGAATACGAGCTGCCACCGCCAGCTAGTTCATTTCACATTTAGAAAAAAAAATTAGTATCATTATCCATGAATTCAACGCTCGGTACTTACTTTTAGACAATCTGAGGCAGGCAGCCTGTTCAGTAACACCACCATGTTTTCATTTGGTTCCGCCTGCTGATCAGCTGATGTGGGTCACGTGGTAGAAAGAGCGGCGTTCAGGTACCTTGGAAAACCGAGCTTCATCCTCCCCAATGTCTTTTTTTACTTAGTATGCAATTAAAAATAAATGAAAATGTTCTGCTGTATACATGATTCGGTAAAAACACTAGTATTTAGCCACGAAACGACTGTTACAACTGTCCCCGCGGTAATTTTTTATGAATAATTACGCGGAAGTTGGCTCGCCGACCAAACGGCATTTCAAGATTTATCAATTAAGTGTGACCTTCATCGCTGGCGAGTGTGCAACAGGCACAGTTAACCTCAAGTAAATGTCTAAAATGTTAATTTACATAGTGGATACGACGAATCACTTATATGCCGAATATAACACAGAGACCCAATAACTGCTTTTTTGTATTATTTTACAAACAAATGTGCACACGCTTTTGGTACGGAAGACATTTTCTTTAATTTAACAGTTTGTCAGTGGGATTCAGTTTGACGCTGTTTCATGGGGAAGTGAAACTTCTCGCAGCCGGGCGCTCGAGACTAGTATTTCACATCCTGCTTTGTGCTGCAGCAGGGTGTTTGTTTGTGGAGTCTCGGTTCGTCTCACGGTGATAAACAGCGATGTGACCGAAATGACACCGTGGCTGTTGTCTCTTCGGTGAAAGACAGGCAGCATATGGACATAAACAGCGAGGTAAGTGTTGTCTGTCTGTGTTTCTGCTCCCTTCCAGGCAGAGAGGGGGGTACTGTCCATTCATTACAGTAATGGACAACAGCTTGAGGCATATTGTTGCATCTACGGACCATTGTATGTTGAGTTGATACATGAGGCCGTGTAAGTCATGTTGCACCATAAAACTCCGCGTGATAAACACAACGATGTCACAGCTGCTGGACATTGACCTTAGGTTAGGCTATATTTTGTTAGCTTCGCGTATTGACATGGCAATAAATGGCTTCTTTAGGGACTTTTCCAGTTAGAAATCGTAGTGAGATAAGTTGAGTAAACAGGCGTGGTGTTCAAGGCTCCAGCGCGGTCTGTATCGTGGCTAGAAGTTAAGTTTTGTGTTATAGTTTAGCCATTTGAAACCTGTTTAACTTATCTCGGTTTCTTTTAAAAACACGAGAGGAAGCCAGTGAACAATGAAAGAAGAAGTGACCAAAAAAATAGCGAGAAATTAGTACGACTACAATAAAAGTACAAGAACAATACCTGAAAACTAGTAAATAAATAAAAGAAATTAAAGAGAATTGTAAAAAAAAAAAAAAAAAAAGAAGTTGTTTTAATATATAAAATAAAACAAAACAAGGAAATGACATGGAAAAAGTTCTGAAAAATGTGTAATACATTTGTTACATAATTTTAAATATGTAATTATAATGATTAAAAAATATGTGTTTTTTTTTCTCGCTCTTTTCTTTTTGATGTCCCTCCAGGTTCCAAAGGGTTGACTGTAGTGAGCGTAGATTGCGTAAAATTATGCATCCAGTTTGTGCTGTTATGGTTTGTAGACAAATCATAAAGGAACTGTAAATTATGTGCTGTATTCCGGTAATTGGTAAACATAAAGCCTGCATTCACTGGGAAGAGACAAAGTCCACTGGCTAAGAGGTCACTGATGTTGGGGGACCTGGCAAGACCATGTGTCACATGTAGGCAAAGTCCTGCTGGTCAGCACAACAACTTGGTATCTGCACCACATTCCCTTGTGTTGACAGTTTGGTTTTGTCCCCATGCACAAAGCCGCCACAATAAGAAATGGTGGAAATGTGTGGTTGGCCTTCACATAACCCTGAAGTACAGCTTTGGGATGAACACTAAAGCTCACTGTGAACTTGAACTGATCAACCCGACATCATTGTAGGACCTTACCGATGCTCTAAATATGGCTGAATGGGAGCAGTTGCAGAGCCAGAAGTTGTTAACATTTGGGGTGCAGAGGTGATGATGCAGCAGGCGCTACAAGAAGTGTTATTGCATCACATAACTCCACAAAAGTTGTGGCATTAAAGACATTAACTTACTCACCAATGACTAGAGACTTCACTTGGACTTGAGTCTTTTGACTTGAAAATACCTTCCCCCAAGTCAATCTGAAAAGTGAAAGTTATAGACATTTTGCGGGGTAATCTTCTGGATGTATTGAAGTGTTACTTTTTGTCCGAGACGCAGGCAACATGAGCAAACTCTCCCGTCAGCCTTTGTCGCCGCTGGTTCATTGATGCCAGTTTTGTGTGCCTGGGCCTTTAGGGGGGGACACAGTTTGATGCAGTCTCCTTTTAGTGTTTTAAATGTAAGATGCTGAGAGTAAAAGTATTTAAAGGGGCCCCAAAATGATTAAGCCAGTGTCTTATCACACTTTCAGAGCTGTCCTTCAGAAGTGCTAACCACAGTGTGTAGTTAACACCTTCTTTGTTATGTTGTGTTGAGGGTTTATTAGGAAATATTACTCACAGTAAAAAAGAATGCCATGCATAGTGCAGGCCGGGGGTTTTTAAAGTTCACTTTCCCAGATTTGGTCACTTAAAGCTGGGTAACTAGGAGAAAGTTATTGAATTTACATCCTGACTCTGACATGTTTTTAGGCTTCAAAGACGAAATATTTAAACCGGTCCGTGCAGTACATGTGATAGAAACTGTACAAATATCTTCTTTTGATCTTGTCTGGAGATAAATCTGAGAATCACATTCCTCTGTGGAGGTTTTGCAAATAGTTGACAAGAAGCCATCAGCATCAGAGACCAAGCAGCAAAACTCTTATATTCATGCTCTTTGCCTGTATCCTGTATTTACTGTGATATCATGGTAGAGCACAATACATGTGCTGTAGCTGTGCTGTTATCTTCCATCAGTGTAAGTCATTATCTCACCCATGTGCTAAGATTAACAGGTTAGGCATGTCACGGATCTCTGAGAGAGTGGGGGGTTTCTGGCTTTACATTGAGAAAGACTTGACCATTTAGAATACTGAACAACAGTTTTGTTTTTACTTGATGTTTATATGTTGTATGACAATTTCTGACAATGTTGTTAATTGCTCTATGGATTCTTGTGATACCAAATCATATTTTGCATCATTATGGGTTATAAGCCCAGACTTTAAATTCAACCATATCACCAGAAATGATTTTGGCATTGTACAGATATGCTTGAAATACAGTGATGTCTCGGTAAAAAAACAACAACCACAAAAAATACTTTTTGTGGGACTATCACAGCTAGAAATGCAATGATGTCTTAGTACAAAGCAACTGCTTTTTTGTGTGTGACTATCCCCTTCTCGGTAAAAAGCAACCACTTTTTGTGAGATTATCATCATTGGAAATGCAGAGGTGTCTCTGTAAAAAACAACTGTTTTTTTTGTAGGACTATTGCCGCTGGAAACCTAGCAATGTTTTGGTAAAAAACAACCAATTTTTGTTGGACCATGACCTCGGAAATACGCACATGTCTAGGTAAAAAACAATTGCTTTTTGTGGGACTACTACAGCTGGAAAGGCAATGATGTCTTGGTAAAAAATAACTGCTCTTTTTGGACTGTAACCACTGGAAATGCGGCAAAATCTCAGTAAAAAGCAACCACTTTTTGTGGGACTATTGCTCAAAATGCAGTTATGTCTCATTTTAAAAAACAATTGCTTTTTGTGGGACTATTGCTGGAAATGCAGTAATGTTTCGTTAAAAAAACAACTGCTTTTGATGGGACTGTTACTGCTGGAAAACCAGTACCAGGTTGCGACAAAACACCCATGTTTAGCCGCTGAAAATACAGCAATGTTTTTCTAAAAAAAACAGACGATTTTGTTGTTTGTTGATCTCCAACAGTGGTCTGCATGTAGGCAAGCATTTTTTTAGGTGTCATGTCAGCCACCATCTCCCAATGACAAAGTCAGCTCATTTACCATGTCAGTTTAGAAATGTTGATATGATGAAATGTATAAATGTAATGTACTTGTAACCCCATGCCTGTATTCAGTTGCACTATCTGTCCTGTCTTCACATCATTAGTTCCCTAACTGTCCCTCTGTTTCCTCTTTAAAAGCCCTTGACTCTTTCTTTACTCTTTACATCTTTCTGCACATATAGCTGTAAAAGTAACTTTATTTCCTCACTGCATCACTTTCATTGTCATACCTCAATGGAAATGATGCACACCTACACAGGTGTTTTCAGTGACTGAGTAGGCTTACATTTAGGCTGGATGGAGCTGCACTGGAAATCATGTAATGTCACCAAACCCGATGTGCTCTTAAGGGTGATAAAGGTTCAAGCTGTCCCTGCCGAACAGGTACAGCAGAACCAACAGAAGAGTAAGGAAGATGTTAATAAAGCACACCTTTTACATGCTGTTCTAAGAGGAGGCTAATCAGGAAGGTAAAAAAATGTGTGGGGATTACTGGTGTGCAGGATCTTTCGAAGCACCCTTAATACACTAAATTGATTATAATTTGCCCTTTAGGACTTTGCACTACTGGAGGTTTTTGTCAATCATAACATGAGCATCCTGTACGCCCTACATTTGGGTCATTGGGTCATGCATTTAGTTATGCACATTCAGTATTGCTGTCATCCCAGACAGATGTAAAAAAAAAAATTAAGCTTTCAACATAGAAAAATGAATAACCACTGCCTGAAAGTTTAGATAATGGAGTTAATAATAGGATAACAAATTATTTTGTTGTTCTGTATTTGCAGGATGAAGACATTGTGAAAGTCCAGTGTGGAGCACAGAGGAGCTGGAGGCCACAGAGGAGGGGCCCCAGCCACTGTCACAGCGCAGCTAGAGCCTCTGCTACGTAGATGGAGCGGCTCCACTGGGTGCAGCATCGCTGTCGGCAGCTGCTGGCGGGAAACTCCGGGAGAGGCTGGTACTCCGCCCCCGATGGCCTGCCCAACAAAGCCTCCCTTGACACCCACAACTCTCCACAGAGAGCCAGTGGGAAGCGGAGAACTGTGTTTGCCCGCCATGGGCCCCACCAACAGGAGCATGAAGCTGTCTCCAAGAGCTACAAGGGAAACGCCATCCGCACCACCAAGTACAGCTTGCTGACTTTCATTCCCATGAACCTGTTCCAGCAGTTCCACAGGTCAGATTTTTTTCTTACGGTTTGAGTACATTGCCGCAAAGCCAAATCAGTGTGTTATCAGGCTATCTTTGAAATATATTTCTTTTTCACTTGAACTATTTTCTGATAGCCTCTGTCATTTAATTATTTATTTATGTTTTTTTTGCCATTTAGTAAACCAAGCTTTTATCATTTTTATGCCCTCGGGCTGGCCACAGCAGTGGGCGGGGGCATTATGTTTTTGGGTTGGGTTGTGACTGGGATATCTCAAGAACACTAAGAGAGAATATCTTCAGTTTTGACAAGCATCCATTTGGATTCCAACTTAAAACTGATTAGATTATGGTGGTCAGAGATCAAAGGTCGAGGCCACTGTAACTTTTCCTCCGTCTGCTTCTCATGAACACAACATCTCAAGAACACCTTGAGAGGAGTTTCTTTAAATTTGGCACAAACGTCCACCTGGACTGTATGGTGAACTGATTAGATTTGGTCAGTTCTTCTGTGAAACCATGATGTTCTACAAAAGCACTTTTCTGGCCATTACTCAACAACATAACTCAAAGGTGACTTAAAGAACTTTCATAAAATTTGGCACAAATGTCCACTTGGACTTAATGATAAACTGAAGAGATTTTGGTGGTCAAAAGCCACGGTCACTGTCACTGAGGCTTTGCCTCCGTCTTATTCTCACTAATGTTACATTTCAAGAGTACCTTAAGGGAATTTGGCACAATCATCCCGTGGTCAGCCTCTTTGTGACATCATAACATTTTGCAAGAAACATCTGGCTATGATTCAACACTATATTTCAAGAACAGAAATGGAGACATTTGGTCAGATGCTGAACTGATGACACTAATCTTGGTTGCCCACCGTGAAACTGTGCTGATTGTATCGATCTTCTGCGCTGCCTGATTGAAAATGCTTCTTTAGTTTTTATGTACTAATTTGCCACTGTGGTCTTCCTTTGTAGGGCTGCCAACCTCTACTTCCTGTTCCTTGTGTTACTGAACTGGGTGCCAGTTGTTGAGGCCTTTCAAAAGGAGATAACCATGATTCCTTTGTTGGTGGTTCTCATTGTTATCGCCATCAAAGATGCCCTGGAAGACTACAGACGCTACTTGTTCGACAAGAAAGTCAACAACAATGTAGTGCGAGTTTTCTGTGGGTGAGTGAACCTCTTTCAGCTTAAAGACAAGTCAGTAAAAGTGACAAATGCCATTTTTTAATTGGCATTGATTGTAACAGTGCACCTTGTGGAAATAGCATGTAATTTCTCCGTAGGCTAAATATGGTAAAAAATGAAGTCATCAGGTGGAAAATGGTAAAAATTCCAAAGTCAAAATGCCCAGAATAACACCCAGAAATGATACAATCCATGTTTTTATGCTTTGATGGCAGCGGGATCAAAAAATGCAGTTTGAATGTGTTTTTATGGTGCATGTTTTGCACTCAACACTATGAATGTAACAGTTTTGTTTCTACTGTGTATTTTAGACTTACTGTAGGAGCTGAGCTGGAAATTCCAACATTAAAAAACACAATCTTGCCAAAATGTATGCCATATGCATTAACACAGCCAAAATTATCAACAAATGAAGAATTAAAAGTGCATAAAATGCGGCAAACAGTCTGTAAAGGTTCAATGTAATCACATGCTATTGAATCTGTTTTGACACTCATGGTAGTATTGTCTTCATAAGTTGACGATGAGGGACGTTAACTTTCAGAAATTAATAAAATGATTTGAGTTGTAGAAATGTGCTCTTATACAGATAGATAGGACGACCTCTAGTGGTGTTTAGGGGATTTCTACAGGACACAGCAGCTGATGGAGGCTAAAGCACATGTTCAAACTGCAGGGGTGACACAGGAGTGGGTTTCAGAGACCATATATTACAGTTCCAAACAACACAAGTTTAAATACGCCTTAAATCGCAGCATTAATGAGCGGGCAAAATCCCCACTTTACCTACATGTAATATCAACAATGGAAAGCTCTGAGAATAGTCCCTGGGAGTAGAGGCTCAAAAACTCATGACGGATGTCCCAAAACCTGGATATATAACATGAAATATTATATAAAACCTAAAACCTTAAAACTGCAGCAACCGATTGATTGCAAACAAGAATTGATTGTCACTTATATCAATGTTTGGGCTAGGAATTTCTAAAAAGAAAGATTGGTTGCATGACAGGCAGTGTGAGCACAAGAAAAGGAAGTGAAATTTGAGTTCATTTTGTGTGACTATGGTATGTGCCAGAAAAACAGAAAAACAACCAGAAATACTCAGCAAAGTCTAACTTTGTTTGATGCAGACATCTTTACTTCTGGAATTTTCAACCTGCCTCTCCACCTCTATACATTTCTTCTCAACATCCATT
This sequence comes from Plectropomus leopardus, assembly GCF_026936395.1. Classification (NCBI taxonomy): domain Eukaryota; kingdom Metazoa; phylum Chordata; class Actinopteri; order Perciformes; family Serranidae; genus Plectropomus; species Plectropomus leopardus. The sequence continues at coordinate 31,640,786 of NC_142189.1, read as the reverse complement.
CAAACATCCCAGTAACTCAGCAGTAACATCACTGTCTTGTAAGCAAATCTAAAACCACATGCTTCAATCAGTAAGCAGTCTGATTTGCCTAACCTTTACAGCTCTTCAGACTTGTTGGAAACAAATGCACTGAATGAACCATAAGTCCCTGATTTGACTGAAGTTCCTGGCAGTGTAGGGGAAGCTACTTTGAAACTGTAGCTTGTGAAATTAAGAGGTAATCTCTAAGTAGTTCAGCTACAGCAACACTATCCCTTTGTGGAAAGAATGCAGTTTCAGTTCTGTAATGTTTACACCGCTGGCTTGTTTCTTTTCTGAAACAGTAGACAGCAAAGCACAGGTGGAGCAATAGACTGAAATATGGAGCAAAATCATTCCTTAACTCTTTTCTTCAAGAGAAAACAAAATATATGTACAGTATATATCAGATAATATTTTTTATTGTCAACAAATCCTTCAATCCAAAAGGAATTTCCTTGAATTGGGCACTTGAGCTTATCAATTAACTGCTTAGATTTTGGTGGTCAAAGGTCACTGTGACCTCACAAAATAGGTTTTTGACCGGAACTCAAGAACTTATACACTAGTAATGGAAATGAAGCAGTGATAACGTTTCATATTCAAAAGGTCAAAGGTCAACTTCATCCTTACAGTATAATGTTGTGCAAAATGTTGTGTAATTGTTTAGCCTTTCAAAAACAACTTTTTCGCTGCAGTCCCAATCACTTAGCCTGTGGTTCCTATTATGCCTAGTGCTTCACTGAGTTGTTTTTAGTTTGCAGTGAAGTTTGCTGTTTTATGTCCATACACGCAAATGTCACTTTTTACCAGGGTTTTATAATCTGTCTGTTGAGAACATGGTGGTTTATGCTGGTTATTGTCATCTTTGTGTTAGTTTATAGTTTACATCACATTAGTGAGTTGGCTGTTAATTTTCACTTAGTCAGCTGTCATTTCTCTCTGGAGGTTTTAACTCTGCGTTGTAGTGAAATTGATGTTCACTGATACTTTTCTAAAAACATTCCTTGTCCTTCGTCTAAAATGGTATGACAATCATATGATTTCTTATAGAGCAGTGTTTAAGAAGTGGCGAGTAATTGTTTTAGTGATGAGGGAGGTTTGCTCTCATGCAAATTTAAGCACATTCTAAATGTCTTGTGTACCAATAAGATTGCTTGGTCAGAACTACTTGTTTAATGTACAGTACAGAGTGACCGAAGCACTCTGCTCAGTTTCACCAGTGGATATATGAATCCCGTCCATCGCTCTGATCTCTGAGGATTTGCAGTAAATCAGTGCCAGCGCAATCCCTGCTGCTGCTCTGCGACCCTTCTTTCTCCTATAGATAAGTACACAAGTAGTCTTCTGAGGCAGCTGTAAAACTTGAACCTTGAGTTTGTTTACAGTATGAATGCCCTGTAGAGGAGTGGCAGTGAATTCGTCACCAAGGTAGTAACTCATCCCTCCCATTCTGCCATTTCCCTGGCTATTCTTAGGAGGGAGAGGGGAAAGTACTCCAATGCAGTGTGGTCTGTTAAAAGAAGGGACAGCATGAACGCAGAAGAAAAAGTACAACTAGAGAATGGTTACAGGTAGGTAAGGCCTCCAAGTGGAGACATAAACCGGCAGAGCAATCCGAATCCACTGGAGCAGTGGACTCATGTATAGCTTGGAACATCCAATCCGTCTTCACTCTTTTAAGGAGCGCCTGCGGAAGAAGAGGACCGTGGTACCTTCCTCCACAGAGGATGAGGATTTGAGGCAACTCCTGAAGACGTATAAATGCAACAAGATCCGGACAACTAAGTATTCGCTCCTCTCCTTCCTGCCCAAGAATGTGTTTGAGCAGCTCCATCGCATTGCCAATGTCTACTTCATCTTCCTCGCTGCTCTGAACTTTGTTCCTGTGGTGGAGGCCTTCCAGCCAGAGATCGCTCTGGTCCCCATCATACTGGTGCTGTCAGTGACAGCTGTCAAGGATATCTGGGAAGACTACCGCAGGTTTAAATCAGATCATTCCATCAACAGGCTTCTCTGCAATGTTTACAACAGGTAGGTTAAATGGTGCGTTCACTTGACTTGATGTGGCAACAACCAACGTATAAGATATCTTATCCTTTTGGGACTGTATATTCTCCTGAGCTCAAGGATAGCTGTAACGTGAGGTCACTTGTTTAAGCACTGATCTTTCTCTCATAACTGTAGGGAGACTTTTACATTTTCCACACATTGTTTTTAAAAGAGGAGAAGGTTCCAAGGTCAAAAGTGACAAAACATATCTGCTAAATCTGGCCAACAATATTTTTGGACATCAATATTCGGTTGATTTTAGTTTGATGTCGGCTAATCAGAGTTCAGTGTAAGGCAACAACGTTTGATGCCAGCGTCAATTTTACATCGACTATTGACGACAGATGAGGTTGATATTTTAAGTTGTGTTGTTAAGGAGCCAGAATCCTACGTCTTCCATACGTCATCCATACATTCATTTGTCAGATATGGAGAACAAAACCTAAACATCTGCAAAATGCCATATTATTAATGTCAACCCAATGTGAAACTCTGATGGTCTACATTTAAAATCTAATCAACCAGATTTTCATTCCAACCAAAATTTAACATCTGTCTGCTCTAAGTGTCATCATCATCATCATATTAATGTCTGGTGTCTGCTGGGTAAGGTTGTTAAAAAAAAGCAAACTAGTACGAGTATTTTACCCAATGAAGCTATAGTGAACATTACTTCTATCGTTCTCTATGTTACTAAACAGTAAGTGATCAAAGGTGGTCAAACAAATTCAGGTCAAGACTTCCTTACTGGTATTCTTGAGTAATCAGTCAATGAACTTTTTACAAAGGATTGTAGGTCACTTCAGGCAATTAAATATGTACTTCTGCTCGATAAACCACTCCCAATAACTTCCCAACCTTTGTGTAATAACATTCAATGAAGTAATTGTTGGCAGGAGGCATGTCAAAAGTCTGGAGGAAACCAACCAATCCACTCTGCAATGTGCTATTTATCACTTGAAATGTTTCCCCATGATTCTTGGTAAATATATTTTGTTAATTATTTTTTATGCTGTTGTTTCAGTCTAGTAGTTTTCAGTATTTATCATGTGTTATTCAGTCAAAGTTTCACTGACAATTTATTTAGAATGTTAAGGAGAAAGTCAACATGAAAACAAACTTTGAATGCTTTAAATGTCATTTTAATGGTATCCCAGCGGTCTAATATTGCGCATTGTCTCTTTTTGAGATATTTTGTATCTATATTCAAGGTATTACTTTGGTTAAACACTGGATACTCATCTACCAGCATGTTATCAATTGTTCTACTGCTTGTTTTGCTCCTAACCTTTTAAATATTTAATAATAATAATACCATAGTGTGAGAGTAGTAGTCTATATTTTGTTTGTAGTATATCTTGGAAACCCCCTGACCTCATATTGTACACAACTGTACAATTACAGTAACTCCTCTACCCTGCTGTGTTTCAGTCATTGCTTAGACAGGGTGTGAGACTGTCAGTGTAATAATTAACCACTTGTTGCATCCACTGCATGTGTGATTATAACTGTCAGTCAAAGGTTGCTTTTTTTTCCTTTTAAGAGGAATGCAGCCTCCCCATTGGCAAATACCACCCAGAGCTTCACCTTCATAACATTTATCTGACATAAACAGTACAGTATAGTTTTAACCCTTTGAGACTTGAAACAACATTACTTGCCTTGTTCTGCTTTCAGATGCCTGTCACAAGTATTTAAACCTTTGAACCCTGTGCAAATTGGTTTGATGTCTTTCAAAATGCAGGAAAAGGCAACTCAAGTGACTCAGTGAAAAATGTTCCACAAGCTTTAAAAAATACATCAGTGTAGAGTTTTTTTTTTAAAGCTAGAGAAAGATGTCTATGGAAAGAAGAAGAAAAAAAAAACAAGGGAAAACATATTTATAACAATCATAATTGCATATTATAAATTATCTCACAAAATTAGCATATTTTTAAGCACTTTGTCAAGGTAATTCCTTTTTTTTCTTTCTTTCTTTTTAATTTCTTTTTTTATTTATTTATTTTTTTAAACTGATTTTTAGATAATTTTATTGTACTTTTCACTACCCTCTTGACAATTTTTAGGTCATTTCTTCTTTTATTGCTCATTTTGTTTCCTTCAAGGTTTTAGAAAAAAATCAAAGGGTTAAAGGGTTAAAGACTTAGACTGTTTCCATGCTTTTATTCCTCTAACAACTTTAAGTTTAAGAAATGATTCACATTTTTTTCTTCCTGTCTGTCACCTGTGGTGTACCCCAAGGCTCCATCTTAGGACCCATTTTATTTGCAACATATATATTTCCAATGAGCCTTAATTTAAGTACTAGACAGGCTTCACAATAAAGATGACTCTTGATCGTGTTGTCATGTCATTGTATTGATTTTTATTGTAACCTCTTGTCCACCAAAAAATCTGTAGTTTCAGTATTTCCATATATTTTATGTAACACTTTTCTTCTGTGTCTCCTGATTGTCCCACAGCAAGCAGAAAGCCTACATTGACCAGTGCTGGAAGGATGTACGAGTTGGAGACTTTGTCCGTCTGTCCTGTAATGAAATCATCCCAGCTGACATGCTGCTGCTGTATTCCTCTGACCCACGAGGGGTTTGTTACATTGAGACCGCCAACCTGGATGGAGAGACCAACCTGAAACAGAGACAGGTGGTTTCAGATCTCCCACTGCAGGTAATAGGTGTCTTTGTTTCAATTTGCGGCCCCTAGAGCAAAAAATATTTTGTCCTTTTAACTGACTGGGTATCTATTTAATCATTTGAGATATCTGCTGCCTTATCATTGTCAACAATTTTAGAAAGTTTTTTACTTAATTACATTTTTCAAAAGTATTTTTATTTTTTGAGTGTTTTCTTCAAATGCAATTTTTGTCATTGATGTAATTCTATTACAAAGAGCACTCTTTTTATTTATCCTATAGATGGTATTAATGGTAATGATAAAAGGTAATATCACCTGTTCTACAACAAATGTAATTTATAAGCCAAACAGAGCCATGAAATAAGTTCTAACACACGCTTAAGAGACTTTGTTTTGTTTCAGAACATAAAATATGTTTATGAATTGGTCGTGGTGATGCCTTTAGTTTCAGCACCCTTTAAATAAACTTTGCTGCATGGTTTGTTTGGGATCTGATGCTGCAAAATCAAATCAGTCCCTAAAGACTGATGAGACTATGCCTTTTTTGCAAACGGATTCTTTATTGTCATTAACGCTTGCTGTCATATTATCATGTGGAGGTAAGTGTGTGGGGAGGGCTCAACACTATGAACTACAGAAGCCCAAAGAGAGCAGCAGAAGAGTTTAAAGAGAAAATCAAGGTTTACATTTTACAAATTGCCCTAAACCACAAATGTGCAATGCGCCTGACCAAACCTAATTTTTAAAATCTACATGCCCATGGAGGCACAGATAGGCTTAAGTACTGCTACTTTCACAACAAGGGTGCCCATTGTAAAAATGACTACTGCATTGGTCTGAAACTAGCCTTGACAGTTGCACTGCGCTGGGGTCTCAGATAGGTCCCATGGTGTACAAAGCAACTAATGAAATGAAATTAAACTAAATTGCCCTTTGGGATAAAGGAAGTTGTCTGAATCTGAATCTGAATCTGAAAGGAACTAATAAGGATAATTGACATACTATTTTTAACAAAACAGCTGTAGAATACTTTGTGCATCACATGTAACTCGAGGAGACATCTAGTGGAAAAGAGAAATGGACACTGCTGTTTGCAAAAAACACAATGTACTCTGTCGCAATAAGAAGGCAGTTGGCTCTTGTCAGATGAAATAGCTGTCTGCTTCAGTTTTTATGATCTTTTTAAAGTGAAAGTAAATTGACACCCTTATTTGTGTGTGTGTGTGTGTGTGTGTGTGTGTGTGTGTGTGTGTGTTTGTGTTCCAGGGAGCAGAGTTCAACTTCGAGAGCTTCCACAGTCGTATTGAGTGTGAGAACCCTAACAATGACCTCAGCAGGTTCAGAGGTTACATGTGAGTTCTGCTTCATCCTACAGTGATCAAACACATCTGTGGTCTGTCCTAAATTCAGCAGTGGTAAAATCATTTTTTTAAGAATTGAATGTTTTGATTGTAGACATTGAAACATTTAGGTCATGCACCATTTATCAATATAGACAGCTAGTTAAAGCTGTGTTTTTCAAACCATCACACTGCTTCAAATACATGTTCTGGTCAGACTGGATCACGCTGTGCAGCTGAGCCTCTTTTGTGTGTGTGCATGTTGCTCCACAGGGAGCACCCCAATGGGGGTCGTGTCGGCCTCCATAACAGCAACCTCCTGTTAAGGAGCTGCACCATCCGCAACACTGAGACTGTGGTGGGCATTGTGGTCTATGCTGGTAAGAGCACGGCATCATTTACAAAACATCTACATTCACACTGGTCTGCTCACTGCAGTCTGGGTTTACACTTTGACAAAATACATTACGCAATTACATGATTGAGTAACACATGGTTTAGTTTCTATAATAGAATTATAGGTTAGATTATTCACCTGTCTCTATGGCAAAGGGGTATCAAATATTGTCCCCCAGAACAATTGAAATTATCGGGCTAATCACTCAAGTTATATGCCCTCAAGAAAAATTTGTACATAATAGAATGTATCTTTTTTCCTTTGAACCACAGGCAATTTTACTACTTAAAAAAAAAAACAATTTAAACTTAGATGTTTGTGTTGGATTTTTGTCTGTGTTGAACCTGTCTGCTATCAGGAATTGAGTCAAATTGCTTGTCGAGCAGGTCCACAGCATGCAGAAATGAGATTTGGGAGGTCTATGTGACGTCTCCTCAGCAAGCCTGTGTGACCTACATACCTGTAATACCCTTCTCTGCGTAGGTTTGTGTATCTTCAAAGAACGCTAATTCCAGCATTACTCCGAGTATTCATACAGTAAGGTGTAGCTTTAATCAAGCAGTCTTAAAATGATAATGTAAAAAGCACACAGAACAAAGATGAATGTTATTCACTACAGCGCTGCTAATGTGGAATATAGCAGCAAGAAATAGTAGTAACCTTAGAAAGTCACATAGTTTGCTCCTGCGGCATGTTTCCCACAAAGAGTTTGATATAGTATGAGCTTCACTGAACCTAACATTAGTGATTAGCACCATGTTAATCAGTGGGTTTTCTAATCCAGCTCTGACTGCTGTTTTATCATAGCATGATATATATATATATATATATATATATATATATATATATATATATATATATATATATATATACTGTATATATCTAGGTGTATGTATGTATATGTGTGTGTGTGTGTGTGTGTGTGTGTGTGTATATATATGTATATATATATATATTCTAACATATTTTTGAAATTTTCATTAATAATAAATATAATTAAATTAATTTCAGTTTAATTAAAGAAGAAAATTATTATTATTATTACTATTATTATTATTATTATAAATATAGTTTTCTGGACATCTTCCCTATTTTTAGATAATTTTTACTAATAACTCTTCCCTCTTTTTTTAAAACAATTTTTTTAGGTAATCGTCTTGTCACCTTTTACTAATTCCTTGCATTTTGTGGGACATTTCTTGTCAAGTTGGTCACTGCCATTTTTCACGTTTTTGAAAAAACAAAAAACAAAGACTGATCTGCTCAAGTTCTAGATCATCAAATAGCTTGGGAAAGGCAGCACGAGAGTGCTGATGTGCCTCCTACTGGATCATGGTGTGTATACTTGAGCATGGCTGTGTTCTTGTCTTTCTGTGTGACTCAGGTCATGAGACTAAAGCCATGATGAACAACAGCGGGCCGAGGTATAAGCGCAGCCAGCTCGAGAAGCATCTAAACACAGATGTCCTGTGGTGTGTGCTGCTGCTCATCATCATGTGCCTGACAGCTGCTATAGGTGTGTACCAACACAGCTCGCACTTCACAACACAGATATGAAGAGCAGCAGTAACATTGCAGTTACTGCAGTTTCAATCTGAAAACCAGGCCTCTAAAGGTTTACATGAACGCTAGCAATGTAAAACACATCATCATGTGATTAACATTGTGAAACAGTCCCAGTTTGGTTCGTGTCGGGAAAGAGAAAGACGTGGTTGGGTTTAGAATAAAAATGTGGTTTCGCTTAAAATAAATAGGTATGTGACATAAGTAACATACACGTATTTAATTTGCATAATTGCATAAAGTCCATAAAATCACGTAACTGTTGACTTTTGTTTCACTCAGGACACAAACAGCAGTCTTCTGGTTGAAAGTCCTGTGTTGGTTTGACTGTCCACCAAAAGTGAATTTTCTCGTTCTTCATGCAGTGTTAGCCGATGTCCTCCTTTGTTACCGTCAAAATTAGTAGAGCCACGAGAGGTCACTGCTTAACAATAACATAAACAGCTGTTTCCTGTCCTTATCATGGCCCTCTGAACCTAATAAACCATATTTGTGATGCTTATAACTGCTCAGTATGTTAACATTTTAGAAAAAGGCAATTTTCTCTGTTAGTCTGAGTAAAACTGAAATTTAAAAATACTTGTAAATATGTTAGTCCAACTAAAATCGTAGATCAAATTTCTCAAAGTCAGACTAACATACCTAAGATAATGCGGTTTGGGGCTGAGTTACTCGTTCATGTATATGCCTCAACTGGATCTGAACTGGCCTTGGCGATCTGCGCATGCTCCATATTCCCCAAGCTGGACTTTGACCCAGAAGTCAAACTGCATCGAAAAAAGACAGAAAAACAAAAGAGAAGAATGGCAGAAAACAAAAGACAAATGTACCAAGTAAAGCGTAGCGTCTGAATAAAATTTACCCTGCCGAAAAATTATTCATGTTTTCACCCTTTGACATGTAACCTATTTGCCGCTTGCTAACTTGTTTGGTATGTGACGTAACAGGTCAACCAGAAAAATATCCAATAGCAACTGGCTAAAAGGGGGCATATCTCCACCTACAGTGGTGGAGTCGGACATACTTTAATCAATAAACGGATTCTCCCCCAGTGCTTGTATACTGGGACATCTATAACTGTAGCTCCACTTCCATTTCAAAAAAATCCATCGAAGCCTCTAGAATCTCAGGGATTGACTCATTTCCAGCTTTGACAGTGATGAGCTGCTGTGGTGTGTTGGTGTGTTTCAGGTCATGGCCTCTGGCTAAAGAACCTCAAAAATCCCATCTTTCTGGTTGATACCGAGACGTCTCCTGCCCTGGCCGGATTCTACGTCTTCTGGACCATGATCATTGTGCTACAGGTATACCGTTAACCATTTCATTCCCAGGTCAACAGCTGTATCTTTGCATTATCTTATCAACTGTAATGAATATATCTAATACAATGTTTCTATTTTAGTATAAAGACAGTTGAAAATGAATAAACATTTCTTTTTTATATATATTATTAAAATATAAACCAAAGTTAAAAACAAAAAATAAAACAAAGATAAAATAACAATTAAAAAACAAACAAAAAAATAAACAAACCAAAAGCAAGAAAGAAAGGGGGAGGGGCTTATTTTCTGGCATCGCCTTTATTAACGGGGTCTGTTGTTTATCAAACCTGTAATTTCATGATAATTTTTTTTTTGATTGCTTCAGTGGATTATATAGATGTAGATTTTATGTTCATGCATTTATTAGAAGTATGAAAGTTTCACACATTACAGCTTCTTACAGAAGGGTGGTCCAAGTAACCAGAGAAATCAGTAATAGCTTTGATGGAGGAATAAAAGTGACAATTACTTCATGATCCACTTGATGTTTGTACTCTTTGTAGACAGAAAGTCACACATTCACATGTCATCTCTCAACTTCTTGAAACCTGGAGCGACATCACTTTTCTTGTGCTGATTTCACAAGTCTTTAAACCTTTAAAAACTTGATCAAATTGATTAGATTTCTGTCAAGAACATGGGAAAAGGCAATGAGCAGGTTGGTAAGAAATTCCACAATATGCAAGAAGTTAGTAGATTTAGAAAATTAAGTTAAAAATACAAAAATGTCTTTGGGATGTAGTATTTATTTAGGTTTGTTTTGTTTTTACAAATTTGTATGTTATTTTATTGTTCTTTTTAGTCATTTCTTGATTTTTTTGTTGTTACTAATTGCAAGGGAAAACCTATATTTATACCAAATTATCATAATTAAATACTTAAAATTATGCCACAAAAAGTATTGTTTTAAGCACTTTTCAAGGTCATTTTTAATGACTTTTTTTAATGCTTATTTTATTTTTATGTATTTATTTTACTTATTTCCAGGTAATTTTCTAGTACTTTTTACTCATCGTTTTTGCTATTTTGTGGGTAATGTTTGCTTATTTTTAGGTAATTATTTTGTTCCTCTAGCCTTCTTCCCATGTTTTTGAAAGAAATCAAGCCGGTTTGCTTAAGTTTCAAAGGCTTTAACAGAAATTTTAAACTTGTGTTCTTACATGAAACTTGTTACGTGTCAATCAAATTTGTTCATTAACACTATTATATACTGTGCTATGTTTGTCATGTCCCTGAATACATCATGCATGTAATTAATTTCTGTCCAACAGGTGCTGATCCCCATTTCTCTGTACGTGTCCATTGAGATTGTGAAACTGGGCCAGATTTACTTCATCCACAATGACTTAGCTCTGTACAACAAGCAGCTGGACTCCAGAATTCAGTGTCGGGCCCTCAACATCACAGAGGACCTGGGTCAGATCCAGTACCTGTTCTCTGATAAGACGGGGACGCTGACAGAGAACAAGATGGTGTTCCGCCGCTGCAGTATCTACGGGGTCGAATATCCTCATGAAGAAAATGGTAAGAACTGAAAATATGACTTTGACTTACTTTTGCCTCTGTAAGAGACATATTTTTACTGTAATGAGAAATTCCAGCAGAAACAATGAGAGGTTTCTATGCCTCTGCACCAGTTACAGCCGAGGCCGGAGGGTTTCAGGTTGTCTGTCCGTCCATCCGTCCCAGTCTTATGAATGCTATATCTCAAGGACATTTTGAGGGAATTCTTCTTTTTTATTTTAAATTTGGCACAACTGTCCACTTGGCATCGAGAATGAACTAATAAGATTTTGGTGATCAAAGGACAAGGTCACTTTGACCTTACGCCTATCTCATTCTCAAGACCATTATATCTCAAGAACACCATTAGGGAATTTCTTCAAATTTGGCACAAACGCTTATTTGGACTCAACAATGAACTGATTAAAATTTGGTGGTTAAAGATCAAGGTCATTGAGACCTCACAAAACGTGTTTTTTGGACCAAACTCAAGAATTCATATGCTAATTACAGCAAAATTTCACAGAAATGTCTAATAGGATATTAATGATGAAGAGATGACTTTTTACATTCAAAAGGTCAAAGATCAGCTTCACTTTGACATCATAATGTTCTGCAAAAACAGTTTTCTGGCCATTATTTAACATCTTAATTTCGGAATAGAAAGGGAGACATTTGGTGAAATACCGAATTGGTGACACTAATCTTGGGTGTTCACCATGGATGTACTCTAATAATTCTAGTTTAGAATTGTTGTAGTGGTTGGATAATAAGAGAGTGATTGCAAGAGTCCACAGTTCTTTACTGTATGTGTTGTAAATGCTGTGTGTTGCTGTGTGTCAGCTCGGAGGCTGGAGGTGTATGAGGCGGAGAAGAACGAGGTGGCTGGACACTCTGTGACTCTGAAGTCGGGCTGCAGCGGCAAATCTCTGAGCTGTCGCTCTCTCAGCTGCAAACACAGCTCTGTATCTCTGCACACACTCACAGCAGAGTCAGAGGAGGAGGAAGAGCAACTGTCTAATCACATCCAGCCCAGGACCAGCGCCTTCTGCAGTCGCGTGGTCAGACTCACACACACTCACCATAACCACGCTATTTGTGTATTACTCACCTATTTGGTCCAAAGCCACAATAGAGGATCTGTTGAAACTGCTTGTCACTCTGTAGTCATTTTTTTTTAATAAGTAAGAATACATCTCTGCAGAGGACACCATCTGCAAACAGCCTGGCTCTCAAAGCAGCACACACTTAATTATACGTACCTTTAAGCCTTAATGAATAGTAAATGGATGAGTTAAAAAAAATAATTATTCCATACAGTTGTCATGAATGTTGAAATTAGCTGTAGAGACCAAAAAGTGTTTGTACCAAGTGGTAAACGTGTTTATTTCCACTTTAGTTGGACATTTTAGCATGAGGGTTTATGGGTATTGACTCTGTTTTGGAGCCAGCCTCAAGTGGCTTTATTTTTCAGCCCTGGAGGGTGCTACTTGAGCTTGACCCATGTCTGAAGGTGGGTTTCCATTAACCCTCAAATTGAGCAAATTGAAATCGCCAATATAAAATATGCCTAACGGAAACACGTCAATTTTGAAAAAAAAATCCTATTTTCACAATAAGGTTTTTACACTCTCATGAGGTGGTATTTCATGTGATTAGAAAAAGCCATATTTTGCAAAACTGCAATACAAACACTTTTTGGGCTTTTCTAGGTCACATGATGCTATGGCTATGTGCTTGTCAATAGGAACTGGCTCCCTCATGATGCAGCAGGAGTTACAAGAGCTGTTATTGCATCACATAACTCTTCAAAAGTTAAACAGATCATCCTGAAGTTTTGAATCCACAATTCCTCTGTGAAATCGTGAACTATCACCTCCCAGTAATCCCTATTATGTGGCCGCTCCCATGTATCAGGGGCTCGCATTTCCATTATGGTTCCATAACACGCCTCGCCTTAGATTGGAAATAACAGCTAGTGTGGTGGCTGCAGTTGAAATAAAGCTGCTAATGTTTTGAACATCCATCACCATGCTTCTTGGAATGTTATCACCTGATGAGAAGTTATAGAACATCATTTAGTGAAAACACAGTTATCTTGCAATTGTGTTTTATAGAATTTTGAAAATTTGCTGAGTTTTTGCGCAAATCTGTGATGGAAACTCACCTAGAGACTAAAAGGATATGCTGTCCTTTGCTGCAGATATATTAGCATGCTACCAGATTTTATGGAAGTGAAGTATAAATCCCCTGAGGACTCCATTAAACACTTCACACTTCCACATCCACACAGGAAATCACATTGCAGAAAGAATTCAGATAACACAATTGAACAATGTGTTTATATGCACTATAGTAACCTGTCAATTTAAGATACATGCAGCAGATCAGAAATCAGATTTCCCGTCCCCTGACTAAAGGTCAGTCAGTGAGCTCTGCTGTCCTTCAGAACAAATCTAATGTTAGCTTCCTCCTGCGTAGTTTATAACGGTCACTTGAAAGTTTTGGCCATCAATGTGTTCATGTTCTAGCCATGATGACTCAGCTCCTGCTGCTCCTGTGTCTGTGTGTTCAGGCGAAGGAGGTGGTGCCGGACCCTGAGCTGGTGAGGAAGTTGAACTGGTTGAGCTCTCCTGTGCTGGCTTTGAGTGACGGCTCCTCTGGGACTCCATCCAGCCTGGAGCTCACCTACATCACTGACTTCTTCCTGGCTTTGGCCATCTGCAATAGCGTGGTGGTCTCCTCACCCAGCCAGCCTCGACATGTGGTGAGTGGATGACATCTGTGAAGCATGTCATAACAAAGACTTGTTTCTCTAGAGCAATACTGTCGGTTTACATTGTTATGACTCCATACTGGCAATAGACAAGGCTGCATCATGTTTTTGGGTTGTCTGTCCGCCCATACAGACATCCCCTTTTCATGATATCTTGTGCAATATATTAACACCTTAAGAGAATTTCTTCAAATTTGGCAAAAACAACTTGGACTCAATGATTACCTGATTAGTTTTTTGGTGGTCATAAGTCAAGGTCACTGTGACCTTGCATTTGTCTCATTGTCATGAAAGCAATGTCTTAAAAAGGCCTGAAGCCTCCCGCAGACTGAGATTTTTGCAATTTTATAAGTTTAGTGCAGCTACACTGTCTGACACGGATCTTAATAAACTTGGGTACAACATCAGATTTGATGTATGCAGACTGTACAATGACATCCCCCACTGAATCACAGGCTACGACCTACATCCATCGACGTCAATACACAACACGTCATCAACATGCATCATCCATCTATGCCAATGTAGTGGTGAGAGCAAAATGTAAATAAACAAATCGAGCCCCTTCTATAGTGGCATTTATGTGTCAAAAAAGTCTGAAGAAGAGGAGAAGGAGAATATGGATGCAGATGTTTATACTTATTCCTTTTTTCACTGCGAAATGCTAGTGGAAAAAAAAGGAAATGACATGAACAAATGGCTAAGAAATAATAATAAATTTGTTCAATAAGTCAAAATATAAAATTCTGGGGCACCTGGCGCCTGGTCAATGGATAGAGCGGGCACACCATGTACAGAGGCTGTGTCCTCGGCACAGTGGCCGCGAGTTCAATTACAGCCTCAGCCCTTTGCTGCATGTCATCCCCTCTCTCTCTCTCCCCCTTTCACATGTGCTGTCTTATAACTTAAAGACAAAACCCCCCCCCCCCAAAAAAAAATAAATAAAAAAAATACATAACAAATATATATATAATTCTATAATTTAAGATATATAGATAGAATTATTATAATTATAAATATATACCTGTCTGGACATTTTTCCTAGCTTTTTAAAAAAAAAGTTATTCCATTCCCAATTTTTTGTAATTTGCGAGAGATTTCTTGCAAAGTTGTTTTTTTGTATCTTTTAGCATGTTTTTTTTAAAGAAATGTAACAAATTTTGCTTCGTGTACAAAGGTTTAAATACGTCTGAACGAACTGAATGTCAATCCAGGTTTCAAAAGGTTATTAACTTACTGACAAAAGCTCATCCCATGTTTTTCTCTCTTCCGTGCAGGTGCCTGAAGCACAAACTCCTCTGAAGTCCCTGGAGGACATCAAGCTGATGTTCCAGCGCCTCAGCTTCTCTCCGTTCTCCGCCCTCTCCACCCTGTCTCCTCCCCAGATCAAAGGCAGCCCTCGCAGCTTCACCAGCAGGCTGTTTGCCCGGGGGAAGACCGGCTCCTTCAACTTCTCCACGCCCAGTAACAGCACCACCGACACCTCAGAGCCAGGCAAAGAAACCAGCCTGGAAACCTCCAACATTACTAGAGAAGTGGACAGTGACAGTGACACTGATGATGAACTGCTGTATGAGGCAGAGAGTCCAGACGAGGCGGCTCTGGTCCACGCAGCCCAGGCGTACCACTGCACCCTCAGGGCACGCTCTCCAGAAAGCCTGCTGGTGGACCTGCCGGGGATCGGCTCTCTGGCTGTCCAGCTCCTCCACATCCTGCCCTTTGACTCCAACAGGAAGAAGATGTCTGTGGTGGTCCGCCACCCACTCACAGGACAGGTGGTGGTTTACACCAAGGGAGCAGACTCTGCCATCATGGACCTGACGGAGACACCTAAAGGTAACTAACAGAAGAAAAATGCATGGATGTAGCCCTGAATGAAGAGTGGTATCTTTGCCTGATTAATGTGATTATCACTGTCATTGTGCTCAGGTGCAGAGCAGGCTCAGGAGATCTACAGCCACATCAGAGAGCAAACCCAAAAACATTTAGACGGCTATGCCAGAGAAGGCCTCCGCACGCTCTGCATCGCTAAAAAGGTAACGCGTCAGGAGGGTGAAACAAGAAAGCTTTGTACATTATTATAAATAATAAGGGAGATATATGAATCAACTGTTACATTATAGCATCTAATCATACAGTACAGTGAACGATGAAAGAAACTGAGATCAAATCAAATATAAATCCAATGTCACATCAGGGTGTGTGATGCTTTGTGCACTGCTCTATGCAGCTGACCTAATTATTTGTGAGTAATGCATAATATAATTGATGTAAACTCCTGGCACAATGTTGATTTTTCTGCCTATGCACTAAGACTAAAAATGATATCTATAAAGATTATTTTTTCACACCAAACTTTATTTACAGTTTTAAATGTTTTGGGGATTTTCCCCCCTCTGACAAACAAACTACAAATGACAAAGAAAAAACAAACTAATAAAAGCAAACAAATTTTGCTTATATTTCAGCAGTACAGATGCAAAGGCAAATTGAAAAATATTGAGGGCTTAAAGTCAGTTTTGCATATTTTACAGTTCTGCAGTTGAAACAGTCGAGTGTTGAAAATGACCAATGCTGAAATGTACAACCATCTTTCAACATTAGCTCCATGTTATTGTAATGTTATTGTTTTATTGTTTTATTGTTTTAACTACTAGAGCATAGGTCTGTTGTAGTGGACTAAATCGATGTCCCCTCCAGCTCTCTGTGATCATTTCACATGTACAGTTGTACAGCTGAGGCAGGGCGGCTGGTAGCACATAGCTGGAGTGGATAGTTTTCAGCATGTGGATAAACCTGCAGCTTTTCCACTGTTTATATGGGCAGCACAACTGGATCAGTGACAGCTTTGCAGCAGGTCTCTGTCCTGTTATACGGGACGCAACTGGAAAATGATTCCACTAATGTTGTCTGATTTTTACTGGCTGTCTGTGGGCTGATGTGGTCTCGTGCATCTTGGAGTGACACACATTTCTCCCACTCGGCTGCATGTTTCTGTTTGAGATGTTGAAATAAATCGGTCATGCTGTTGTCTTTAGTTGCAACAGCGCTTTAAAGAGAATTTGCAGCAGACTGTTGTTTGTTCAAGATCCGATGTTGCAAAACCAAACTAGTTCCAAGTGACTGAGGAGACTGTGCCTTTTTTGGGAATGTACTGTTTAACGTACTTTTAAAATTGTCTTAACAATCGACTTTTGTCTACTCAGAAGAAGAGCCGCCCTGTGTGTAAGAAGGTGTGAGTGTTCCTCAGTGACTGTGTTCTGTGTGTGGAGCAGGTTCTGGAGGAGGAGGACTATGAGGTGTGGATGAAGGAACAGCTGCTGGCAGAGAGCAGCATAGAGAACAGGGAGGAGCTGCTGCTGCAGTCAGCTGAGAGACTGGAGACAGACCTCACCCTGCTGGGTAGGACAGCCGCTCGCTGCAGCATGGACTACATGGATATCAGAGCTGGGAGCACAGGTTTTTAAAGTGTGTTTTCTCTGTATGTGTGTGTTCAGGCACCACAGGGATTGTAGACAGACTGCAGGAGGAGGTCCCAGAGACCATTGAAGCTCTTCAGAGGGCCGGGATCAAAGTCTGGATCCTCACTGGAGATAAAAAAGAGACAGCCATCAACATCGCCTACGCCTGCAAACTGCTCTGTCCTAACGACCAGCTGCTGACAGCCAACTGTGGAAGCAAGGTCAGTAACCAAGGGATTATAGCTTTCTTGTGGCATTTTCAGGCCAAGCTGCCCTAGAGACTAAAATACAAACAAAAAGTAATTTGCTTAATTATTGTGATAAATGC
Source organism: Plectropomus leopardus (assembly GCF_026936395.1). NCBI lineage: Eukaryota > Metazoa > Chordata > Actinopteri > Perciformes > Serranidae > Plectropomus > Plectropomus leopardus. Next base: position 31,623,392 of record NC_142189.1, on the reverse strand, counting down.
AATAAAGTAAATATATTGTGACTCTTAAAGACAGTACTTATGGATTTCTTTCGTACATCAGGATGCGTGTGCAGCTTTACTGGAGGAGCTCAAAGTGGAAGTGCAGCGAGGCGAAGACAGTTTGACTGAGCTAACTGCAGCAGAGAATCCTGGGGAATCGTCGTCAGCCAGCAGAGCGGGCTTCATCCTGGTTATAGATGGCCGGACGCTGGACTGGGCCCTGCAGGAGGAGCTGAAAAGCCACTTCCTGGAGCTGAGCTGTAGATGCAAAGCAGTCATCTGCTGCAGGTCCACGCCACTGCAGAAGAGCCAGGTGGTCCACCTGATCCGGAACCAGCTCGGCGTCATGACCCTGGCCGTGGGTAAGGACTCAGACTGTGGGAAAACTGATGAGAAGTTTTACACGTGTTCCTTGTCAATTAATATTATTTAAAGTGTATCTTTTAATCCTATTCTTCCCAATATATAATTTAATTTCCTCAAACTAAACCTGGGTTGGATCACATAGAGGATGCAGGTATTGTAAGACCTCGGTGGACAGTCATGGAGGACAGTGAAAAGTTATTTTTCTTCATTTAGGTGATGGGGCCAATGATGTGAGCATGATTCAGGTGGCTGATGTAGGCATCGGGATATCTGGTCAGGAGGGCATGCAGGTAATGATATCTGGATTCACTGTAAAATAACATTGACCAAAAACACAGTCTTAGAGAAATACATGACATGAACATGAAGTCTTAACAATGCTTTCGGTGGTAGTGGGCATGAAATATGTTCAAATTACGTGCTGGCAACACAAAAACAATGCAGATGCAATGAGAATGAGAATCTTTTGTCACAGCGGAAATATAAATTAAGCATAAAAAGCATGAAAATCCACAGCCGGCGAGTGGGAAGGATGGTGGACTGTAAACCAAACACGGACTTTCAACCAGAAGACAGCTGTTTGTGCCTCGTCTGAAACAGAAAGTCAACATAGTAATGTGACTTAACGAACTTTACACAACTACACAAAGTATGCAATGTCTATGTCACTTACGTGGTCCTGTACATATTTATTTGAACTGAAACCACAGTCTTTTCTGAAACTTAACAAAGTAGTTTTTGTCCTCCAAACCTAACCAAACTGCAACCGTTTCACAATGATGTGTTTCAAACATAAACTATTTGTCATAGAATTTGCAAAGTCTATGTAGGAGGCTATGTAAGCAATGTAAATATACTTTGCATAGATATGTAAAGTCCATAAGTCACGTTTCTACATCGACTTAACGTTTCATAGAGGACATAAACCGTGGTCTCCCGGTTGAAAGTCCATGTTTGTTTGACACGTCCACTACCCCTCTCCTACACAAACTTTTTCAGTCATAAAACTTACTTGTGTGTCCACCACAACAGAAGATCCTCATGTACTTTGCATTGGCATTGTTTTTGTGTTGCCAACAGGTAATTTTAACACATTCTGTGCCCACCACACCACATGATGCGTTGTCAAGACGTTGAGTCCATTTCACATATTTCTATAAAACCAAGCTGCAAAATTACAAAGGTATTTATGAATTACACTGAGGTGGCTTTTTTTTAAAGACATCATATTCATTTGCCACATTGGAGACAGTCACAGAGCGTAGACTCGTGCCTAGTCTGTAGGCTGCCAATTATGCAGTAAAATATGCATTTTTTCTGTAAACTCTTCATTTCTCTCATCTTAATCTCTCTCTTGCTTGTAAGGACAATACTACTGGTATTATACTGATATTATAGCAGCCAGGTACATATGGTTTCACTTGCCATTTCCTTTTTTTCCTCTTTTTAACTATTAGTACCTATTGTGTGTAAGTTACAGTGGGTAACATATACAGTATATGTTGCTGTGTATTGTTCCCCAGGCTGTGATGTCCAGTGACTTTGCGATCTCCAGGTTTAAACACCTCAGTCGGCTGCTGCTGGTCCACGGTCACTGGTGTTACTCTCGTCTCGCAAACATGATCCTCTACTTCATCTACAAGAATGTGGTGAGCATTTTTTACCGACTCTGTTTACTCTCGGTATGTTAAAAATGTTGGTAAAATAGTTGCACAATCATTGAATATACCCAAAACAACTCAAAAATGCTTCGTATGAGCAAGACAAGGCCAAGTGCTTAACTCACATGATTTTTTCCTGCCACCCCATTTCTTACTCGTAGGATCTCTATCTCAGGATTGTATGTGTTTCACAGGATTTTTGTTCATTAACCCTTTGAAACCTGAACAAATTGGCTTGTTTTCTTTCAACAACATAGGAAGAAGCCAATGAGCAACTTAATGAGAAATGGTCAAAATATTTGCAAGAAACTAGTAAAAAAAAATTACAAGAAAATTTCATGAAAATCAGCAGAAAAATTAGACAAACAAACAAGAAAATGACCTTACAAAAAAAGCACACAAAAAAAGGTTTTTTTGAAAACATAATTTTAAATATATATACAATTTCTAAAAATGGTTGTCTGGACATTTTCCCTTTTTTCTATTTTTTTTAAAGTATCTATGAATCCCCCAGCTAATTTTTAGGTCATTTTCATTGTCACCTTTTACATTTTTTTTTGTAGTTTGTGGGACATTTCTTGCCAAGTTGCTCATTGACTTTTTCCCTATATTTTCAAAAGAAATCCAACCAATTGTCTCAGATTTTTAGATGTTTAAATGCTTGTGAAAGGCGTCTGAACGCAGCACAAGATGTCTGTTCAGGGGTATCATACAATCTGGCTAAAATTGCGCTTAGGAATTTATTAGATCCATCTCAGACAGTGTGACATGACTGTTATTTCATAGTGTTTAGGATCCTTCCCCTGGTAGATGGAAAATCAAGAAAAAGCAACAATAACAACATATTCTGACACTTATGTGCATTCTCATCTATGCCATGTTAACAGCAATCAGGTCATCAACAACTCCTTTTTTTTCTAATTTAATCATTCACAAAAAAGATGCATCTCATGCAAAGCTTTGTATCTTACTTCGCTACTATGCGGCAATCCCAGGATGCCCAAATCTCTACAAAGTAAAATCAAGATTAAAAACAACAAAATAACTCATCGAGATGTTAGAAGAATCCTCACTGCTGTGTCTGTGTGTGTGTCTGTGTCTGTGTGTGTGTCTGTGTGTGTGTGTGTGTGTGTGTGTGTGTGTGTGTGTGTGTGTGTGTGTGTGTGTGTGTGTGTGTGTGTCTGCAGATGTATGTGAATCTGCTGTTCTGGTATCAGTTCTTCTGTGGTTTCTCTGGGAGCGTCATGAGCAACGCCTGGGTGCTCATCCTCTTTAACCTGATCTTCACCTCCGTCCCTCCACTCATCTACGGCGTCCTGGATCAAGACACGCCCACAGACACCCTGATGGAGCTGCCAGAGCTCTATCAGACCTCCAAGGTAATCTCTCACACACACACACACACACACACACACACACAGAATGGAAATGGAGTGTGTTACTAAAGTGTGAGTGCTGTCTGGCCTGTTTACTGTGTTTAGAGGGACTAACAGGTGTTTCTCTGCAGGTCCATGCTCCCTACTTGTTCTGGATCACAGTCCTTGATGCGTTTTACCAAAGTCTCGTCTGCTTCTTCGTGCCTTACTTTGTGAGTACACTGATCACTCTGCTCTGTCAAATAGTTCCTTTTGGTGCCCCTTTTATTACACTGCTTCTCTTTGCATGTGCTCTACTACTGTTTTGTACAGTTCCTTTACAGTGGTATAAAGGGGTTGTTTTTCAGTTGTTTTTGGATTGTCTGTCCTATTCTTGTAAATGCCATATCTCACAAACACCTCAAGGGAATTTCTTAAGATGTGACACAAATATTCACTCAAAGATGAACTGACTAGATTTTTGTGGTTAAAAAATCAGTGTCCCTTTGGCCCCATCTGTCTCGTTCTTGTGAACACAGCATCTGAAAAAAGATAATTTAAGTAACAAGTTGATTCTTTCGTTAATCTAAAATCCTGATACATAATTTAATGTTGAAAAGTATGAGATTTTCTGTGTAGCATTGGCGATACAGCTGATTATTCAGTTCATTTCGAGCAACTACCGCAGGACAGATCCACCCATAACCTGTTTTGTAGCCTATGTACCTTTTTTTTTTAACTAATATGGGGTTTTTTAAGGTGAATTGTTACAATCCTTAAGGATATTTTTTTAATTGAGCACAAATATTCAGTTGGACTCCAGGATGAACTGATTACATTTTGGTGGTCAAAGGTCAAGGTCACTGTAACTTTGTCAGTATCATTCTTGTGAACAAAATATCTCAAGAACACCCTGACAGAATTTATTCAAATTTGGCACAAATGTTCAAGTATACACAAGGATGAACTGATTAGATCTTGGTGGTCAGAGTTCAAGGTCATGGTAACCTTGTGTCCATGTTATTCTTGTGAATACATTATTTTAAGAACGCCTTAAGGGAGTCACCTCAAATTTGGCGCAAACATCCCCTTGCTCTCAAGAATGAACTGCTTAGAATTTGGTGGTTGAAGTTCAAAGGTCAAGGTCACTGTGGCCTCACAAAATGTTTTTGGCCGACTAATTATACAAACATTTCACACAAATGTCTAATAGGATGTAATGATGAAGTGATGGCATTTTAGTGTCAGAGGTCAACGTGAGACCATAATATTCCTCAGAACACTTTTTTGGCCATTACTCAATGCCATAACTCAGGAACGGAAGGGAAGACTTTTGCTCAGATACTGAATTGTTGACACCAATGTAACCTGTAAGTGTAACTTGACTGGTGTGTGGAGGCAGGCATTGTAGTTATTTTACTTTTTCTTAATAACCCTGCTCATACAGTCCGGGTCTCATCTCATTTGTAAGACTGTTGTTATGTTCGTCTCAGGCGTTTGCAGGATCCAGCATCAGCGAGCTGTCCTTTGGCTCTTCAATCAATGCCTCAGCTCTTCTTATCATCCTGCTGCACCAAGTCATCGAGAGTCACACTCTGGTCAGACACACTGCTACACTAAAAATGATTAGATATCAAACCATGTACCCATTGTTTTGCCAATGAAATAATTGTCTGGATGTTATGTGTGTAATCCAAGGATACCAAATAATTGGAGCGTGATCACAATGCACACAATAACAGACATTAAAGGAATACTTCGCCTCTTCAAATGGCCATTTGTATATAAGTTATTCACTCCATGTTACATTGAATTTGTAAAGAAAACTTGTTTTTCTTGTGAACAAAGAATCCAGAAATCAAGAAAACTTTCATTTACTTGAAATTATAGGGGTCCAAGTTTAACAACAGCAAAACAAAGCACAACTCGTGCAGTATAATCAAAGTTTCATTTATCCAGTCATATACTTTTGCTAAAACTTTAGTATTCCAAACTCAACTGAAGGTGAAACTTATCCATGCTCTCTTCAAAGCCAGACTGCATTTACCTTGCTGAAAACAGCAGTTGTTGTTCTACCGCTGCCTCGATCAGTTAGTTTGTTTGAGTTATTGTATGACTAAAACTATGACAAACTGGAGTTTGGTTTGAAGAGAGCACACATCTTTCACTCTCAGTTCAATTTTAAAATACTTAAGTTCTGTCTAAAATACATGTGTTTTTATACTGCATGAGTTATATGAGAGTTTGTAAATGTGTGTTTTGATGTAATTTTGCTGTTGTTAAACACGAACCCATATGACTTCAGTTCAAGAATATTTTAACATCTCTGGGTTTTTAGTTCAATGTAGGCATGCAAGGAAACACATTTGTTTTTACATATTCATCCTAACACTAGGTGAGTAATTTATACAAAAGTAATGATTTGGGAAGTGAAGTATTCCACTATTACACTTGTGTTGTGGAGTCTCTAATCCTCTGTGTTGTTTTTGCAGACGTGGATCCATGTGCTGGTTTTGGTACTCAGTGGTTGTTCCTACTTTGGCTTCGTGCTGCTCTTCAGTGTATTCTGTTTGACCTGCAGCCCCCCCACCAACCCTGTGGGGGTGGAAACACACGAGATGTCTCAGGCTCTTTTCTACATAGTGTGTGCTTTCACCACTGTGATGGCTCTGTTACCCAGGTACACACACACACACACACACACACACACACACACACACACACACACACACACACACACACACACACACACACACACCAATACACTTCTGTGAATGAACACACACCCAAGTCAGTGCAGCCCTCTTTGAATCCAGTATCATCTCCATAATCATGGAGCACTACTGCAATTTGCAAATACCATTCATATCTGAACAGGAGAGCTAGTAGTTAGTTTGTTTCGAGCTTACAGAGAACAAATCATCAGGTTTAACAGCGCTGGGGTAACAGTCAAACTTAAGGAGTGGTATTGGTAGTAGTGTAAGCACATGAGGCGTGCATATTTGCAGAGCTCAGATTGCAGTTACCAGTGTTTAGTCACATTTTGTGACCACTGAGCACCGCTTCAATTCCACAGCAAAAACATCAACACTTCTGCCTGAGACAAGCCACGTCCTTCAATATAAAAGCAAAGTGGGTCCTGCTTTGATTTATTTAATACAATACAATAACAATACTTTTTTTCTTTGAATTTCATTATAAAAGTACTTTATTTATCTTCCTTATTACTGTATTTTATTAAATTTAATATATAAGTGTAGTGTATTCAACTTTATTATATGACAGTAGCTACTTAAACTTTTATTGTAACTGCAGTTCATTCAATAATTTTGTATCTTTGTTTTAAAGGCCATTTCAGAATACCGAGATATATATTGTGTATCGTGATATAGCCTTAAAATATTGTAATGTTATTGTAAAGCCATATTGCCCAGCTCTAAGTGAGCTCTAAGTAATTTTTCTGTGAGGTGTTGAATGTGAAACCAAAGTGTTGGAGTACTGACTTGCGCTAACACTGTCCTGTGTTCTCCTCCGCAGGCTGTTGTTTCGAGCTCTGTACAACACCTTACACCCCTCTGCTGTTCTGAAATCAGCTCAGATGGACAAAGCGGATTCAGAGAAGTACCGGAAGAGAATGCAGGGCTGGAACCAAAGCCAGTCCCGAGTCAACAGACTGCCGGTGTGTGCCGACAACCCCGGCCTGGAGCAAAGCACAGCCTCAGTGGTGTCCTGACCTCCGTCTACACACAGCAAACAGACTCATACCAGTGTCTGCTGTGGCAAGAAAAACATGCTGGTGCAATATGTATGAAAGCTGCACTACTCCACCTCCCAGCTGTTAATGAGCTCTGCTGAAAGACTGCTGATTTTGCTACATATCAACAGCCAAAGAACTCTAATGTGACAGATCTCTCTGCGTGGAAAGTATGTTTGAACTTGACTGAATGGTGAGTATGTGTTTAATATCTCACTAGAATATTTAGGGGAACAGAAGCTGTGAAACACGACCATCATGTCACATATATCAAGTCAATAATATTTTTTAAAAGAGCCACATGCATGATTTGAACATCTGGGAATGATCAGCTCAAGGATCATTTGACATTTGTATTAAAGGATGAGAGCGCTCTCTACTGGCCTGCAGTGTGTACCACAGTTAACACTGTGAGACGCCACACTGGATTCACTATCTACTTCATTCACACTGTGAAACAAAAAGACCAAATCACATTTTATTTCTCATATATAGACAGGTTTTTATTCATTTTGTTTGTTATATTCCTCATCATCCTGCGCTGTATAATGACACTGAGATGTTGTTATTGGAAAAACAGTGACGAGGCAGAGCTCACTGTGTGCATGTGAGAGGAAATTAGTCAAATCACTGTATCACTTTTTTACTTTCAGAAGAGCATGAGTGTCACTGTTGTAATATGGGCAGAAGAATTGTGATTTAGCATAATAGCTGTAGAAACTGATTTATTTTTATGTATTTATTTTTTAAAAAGGCAGCACAGGCAGAAACACAGCAATATGTTAAAAAACATTTCACAATTTTGTGTATCAGCTACTCAACATATTTTATGCAGAATTTGTGAAGAAAACTCTTTTTTTTTTTTTTTTTTGTGCCTAGACGCTAAATGAAGATTCCAAAAATACGAAAATTACCAAATGCAGCAACAGCAAAACTATATATCAATGGTCACTGTCATTTTCCAGGCCTGTGAAAGACATGGAATTAGTAAAAATTTTCGTAAGTTTTGAAAAAGTCATGGAATTTTATTGTGTGTAACGGCATTAATTATCACGGTAATCTTTTGTAGATAACCTTTCACATAATGTGAAACAAACATTACCAATTATTAGGGATTGGAGAGAATTGCTGTTTAATTTTCAAAAACTAATTAAGTTTGGCGTAGAGTTTACTATATAGTTTTCATGTTATACATTGTAAATGGTCATTGAATTTTAGCGAGGATTCTTAAAAAGTCAAGATTTGAAAGATTTGAAATTTTGTCAAGTGGAACCTTGTATATGAAAAAGATCCATTCACAAACTTTCGCACAACTTGCAGTATAATCCGAGTCTCATTTATCCAGTCATATGCTCAGTACTTCCACAACACATTCTTTTTTGCTTAAAATTTAGTATTTAAAACTGAACTGAAAATAAAACTCATTTATACTCTTCACAGCCAGACTCCAATGACAATTACTTCACTGAACACAGAAACTGCCCTACCACTGCCTCAATCTGTTTAGTCTCATTTATCCGTTTGTATGCTCAATGCATTCCAAACACATGCATTTTATCTACAACTTTAGTATTTCAAACTGATCTGATGGTAAAAGATATGTGCTCGCTTTAAATCAAACTCCACTGACAAAAACAGTAATTTCTTTCAGAACACAGGAGCTGCCATAGACTGTATATAAAGATGGACACATGATAGCTCCCCCAAAGTGAGGTTAGTCAATCTGGATCGCCCCCTGGTGTCTGACTGAAGTACAGGTCCTAAGACCCGCCCCTCCATGTTAGTAAATGGTCATAGGCCAAACTAAAAACTCAAAGTACACGCCAGATGAACTTTTCCCAAAGATGGTTTCTGTCTCTGAAGGTAGTTCTCATCACACTGATGTTTGTTCAAGTGTTTGTTTTCATGATCAGTTTGGTTTTAATGAGTTATTAAATTATACAAAACGGGGCTTTTCTGCCATGATTGACAGCTGTGACAGCCAGTCCGTGCGCTCACATTCAATGGAACTGCTCATGATTTGTCGGACGGATGTTTGGGCGGGATCTCCCCACAGCGGATATCATTACTGCGCAGATGCAGGGCTCCCAAAAACATCAAGCCTCACAAGAGTAATGTTCGTATCAGGGATATTTTAACCTCACTTCAGCATAGCGGGGGTAAGTCGGGGCGCGTCGTCCATCATTATTTACAGTCTATGGGAGCTTCTGGTCTACAACTGCCTCAATCTGTTAGTTTGTTATTTTGTAACTTTTGTATTTTTAAACAGTTGATTTGGATTCACCAAAGTCACACAATACACAAGTATGAACTAATAACTGAAGCATTGTTCCAGCAGCAGCTCCCATGTTCAACAAGGTAAATTTTTTTGTCAATGAAGCCTGGCATTAAAGAAAGCATAGATAAGTTTCACTTTCTGTTCAGTCCCTGTCAGAAAGGGCTATCTCTCTGGGACGTAGTGATCATTTGACTGAATAAATAAGACCTGAATTATACTGCACAAGCTGTGTGTAAAATGATGTTTTAATATACGTAGTTTTGCTGTTATGAAACGTGGACCCCATTTACTTCAACTCATCAAGAATTCTCTTAATTTTTGGGTTTGTTGTTTACCGAGGAGTCAAGCAAAAAAACAAAACAAAGTTTTCTTTACAAATTTTCTGTAACACAGGGTGAGTAATTGATTTACAAATAATCTTTTTATGGATGAAGTATTCCTTTAAGAAACTATTTACAACATGATAATTCACAGAGCAGCATTAGCACCCCATTGGAGTAATGTTTGTGTCCTGATGAGTTTAAGTCCAATGTTCAATCTTAATTCAGCAAAGGCTGCAGCTTCTATCTAACCACAAAGGACATGACAGTAAGACATGGAACAACACTGAGCTGTTTCTAAAGTCAATCCTGCACCAACAAGGATCAGCACTGATCACATTCAATCAAGATGTAATTGTATTCTTTTAATTATATTCATATTTTAACCTATGACTGAATCAAATCAAATGGAAAATTTGTTTAATCATTATCTATACACTGCAGTTTAAATTACACAACGAATGCTTATCAGTTGATTGGTTATTAAAGGTTCTGGTCAGTGACATTGTATTTTCATGTCTTACCACTATAATTATAAATAATGTTTACTTGATATTTTTACACATTGTTTTCAAATGCGTATCATGCAGTTTTACATTGTTGGAGGTATTGTTGCTATTTTTCATTGGTGCCTATTCATTCCAGAAAAGTTATGAAAATCAGTGAGCAGACTCCTGAAATGTGCTGGAGGTGTGCATCCAATCACAGAGAAGATTAGCAGCTGAAGCATTACTTGATTTGAAAAGCAATGTCTTTTCTTATCATTCACATTGTGCAACAGTGAGTTTAAACTTGATGTTCACTGTGATGGATTGCAGCACTGAGGAGTCTGTCAGTTAATGTTCATATTGTATAAAAAAGGAGTGGAAACTGATGGATGCCTGGAAAAAAATTCAAAATGATGAAACTGATATAATGCAGAACCACTGGTGTGACTCCATAGTGTCACAACTGGTGTTTAATAAGTTAGGATGGCAGCAGTGCACATGGAAGCTCCATCACTGTGTGAGAGACAGCAGATAAAGTGCTTCTTATTCAACCTCTTACTAAGGTAGAAAACGCAAACTAATATTATAATCTGTAAACCTTTAACTCAGGCTGGACCAAATGCAATGCTTTTGCAATCGAAGCTTCTATTGAGGTTTGAATGTATGGCAACATACTTTGTGAAATCATCTCCTTAAAAAAAGGTGAAATCCTTCGACAGAATCCTACAGAATCCAAATACAGTCATATTTCAGGTTTAGTAAGTAAGCCCCTTTCTATCAAATTCTGTAACAAAAAAATTAGGGCTGTCAGAATTAACACATTATTGTGTAGCAATTATATGATGTTTTTTTTGTTTGTTTGTTTGTTTGTTTGTTTTTTGTTTTTTTTATCACCAGTCAGCGTTCCTGTCTTGAAGAGGCTGTACTGGGCTTTTTAAAAACATGATTAAAAAATAGATAACTTCAATTAATCGCGATTAAATATTGAAATTCTGTGATTAATCATGATTTTAAAAATTAAGTGTGTGACAGCCCTAAAATGAGTGTAATTTATGGTTCTGTTGCTTCTGAAACACCCTGTGCAGGGGTGCAGCAGCAGATTCTGGACCCTATGAATGAGCAGTCTCTGTGCCCCCCTCCCTTCCTCTCTTGATCCATGGCTCTCTCATGCATCATTTGAACTTAATTTATTTATTTCTTTTTACAAAGTCACATTGTTTTTTTTCCCTTCCCTTTATTTCTCCTCTTTTTTTGGAACCCTGATTTCTCTTTTTTGGGGGACATGACGGTGTACGCTTGTGCTCCAGCAGCATGAGCAGTCATTCTTTAGAGAGGAATCCTTGTGCAAGGCTGGACTAAACCACTGTGCATATTTAAGGGGTGAGCGTGGCCTAAAAGAGTCTCTCTTTCTCTCTCTCTCTCTCTCCTTCCACCCATTAATTCAGCCCGTTTTAATTTAGTTACAGCACTAAATATTTATAAAAATAAAACATTCCTAACAAAACCAAGCTATTTCTTGCCAACTTTTGGAGGGCCGTGAGTTATCAGTCCCACTTTTCCGCTGACGACAGCACTCCCCTGTGTGGCAAGCGGAACAGCAAACAGTTTTTCAACTATAGTGAAAATGTTTTTTGATTTGATTAAATTTTTCATTCAGTAGCAGGTGGTGCAGCCGGCAAGAGTTTATTGGTTTTGCTGGCCGAGATTTTAACAAAGTGAAGTGACCTTACTGCCTCTATGCACATCTGCACGTCTCTGTAGTGAAGTAGGTGATAACAGGAAGACTTTGACGCAATTTGATGCAAATACTGTCACATGTCAACATTTCTCCAAAAGCCTTAAAGACTATAGGGCATCAGCGGCAGTCACTGATGAGGGTTTATGTTGTGTAATGTGTTTTGTTGAATGTAAGATACAAACTTCCAACGGCTGTTTGTATTGTTTCAGATGATGCAATAAACTCAACAGTTGTTTAGATCATGAGCAGCCTGTGCAGTGTGTGCAGTGTGTGCAGTTTGTGCAGAAATGACCTGAGATCTGCTGGCTTTAAAGGTGCATCATGTTAGTTCCAGCTGTAGTATTTCTGTGTCAATGCCACTTACAGTCATCAGTTAGCTATCTTGCGTTTGCGTATATATAACTTCATAGCTTACCAGTGTTGTAGTACTCGACATTGGTTTTGGTCTCAAGACTGGTCTGGAGACCACTCAGAATCTAACGCATTTTGACTCGATCTTGTCTCAGTCACGGACTTATCTGACATTTGAATAATAATTTTAATTTTCATAATAACTTTTTTTTTATTTAGACAGGTCAAGACCATAACGGATATATTTGTTAACATAATTACCTTGATTGGTTGTAAAACTTTTCCCTTATGTGTATATATACTACATATCCACAAGTTTCCACAAGTGCATCAGAATTAAGAGTAAAGCATCCAGGCCAAGACTTTTGGGTTTGACAGTGCAACCCACTGCTAGAAAAACTGTTGGCACTGTATTGTTTTGCAAACAGCGGGTACATTACATTTGCATTTAAGTATGTTGTGGATACTTTATATTTATCTTTTTATTTATTTCTTTTTTAAATAGTTTTCTAAATTGTCATTTTGTCATTTTTACAAAAAAAACAAAAACATTTTATTCACAGTTCAAAGGTTTAAATACTTAAAACAGCACAAGGGAAATTATGTTTCCCCGGGTTTCAAAGGGTCAATATGAAGTGTGGTTTTGGCACAAAGACTGTTTGGTTGTTGTTAGAAAAATATCATTTTTTTGGGTCAAAACACAATCACAGCACAAAACAAGCAATGTCTAGGTTAAAAAAGGGGAAAAAAAGAAAGAAAACTGCTTGTCATTTTGTGATTTGCAAAAACGTTGATACAACGTTTGATACAATGACTTTTGTTTTAATTATTTTTGGGTTTTTTTAAATTATTTTTTGTTGCATTTTTGTGACATTCTATACTATGACATTTTCTTGACATACTATACTATGACTTGTTTTTTTGTTGTTTTTTTTTTGCATTTTGATGACATACTCTGACTTTGTTTGCATTTTATGACATATTTTACGATAGCGTTTTATGTTTCTTCATATACAATCCCGTGATTATTTATTTGTTCCATTTTTATTGCTGTCTGTACTAATTAATTTTCTTGACTATACTATGACATTTTTTGCACTTTATGACAAACTGTATTGTAATTTTTTTTGACATACTATACTACACCTTTTTTGCATTTTTATGACATACTTTGACATTTTCTTAAATACTTTATTATCTGAAATACTATTTTTGTCCTTCTAGTGCAGTGGAGTCGGTGTCAGGCAGTCAGACGTGTTATCAGTCATGCTCCGTCACTCACCCGTCCCTGACTTACCACACACTCTGCTTCCCTTTACCCCTAACTTGTGAAATGTAGGCTGAAATTTCTGTCACCATCAAATGAGCTTTTCTTTTTAAAGGTTTGCACGTAGCCTCCGTTTAACGCCACTGCTTGATTAAAAATACAGGAAACCGAAAGCAAAAAGAGGAAGTGCAATTTATTGCCCAGAACATCACTGGTTCAGGGACCTCGGTGAAGTGAGGTGTCTGCACAGAGCCCAAAGGATACTGAAAGACAGCAGCCACCTCAGCCACAGTCTGTTCACCCTGCTGCCATCTGGAAAAAGCCCCTGCAGAACCACCAGCAGACTATGGAGCAGCTTCTTTCCCCAGGCTGTGAGACTCATAAACTCCTCCTTTAACACCAAAAACATGTAGCAGGATTAAGGATCAACTTTAATTTCATTTATTCTTGGCAAAATAGATTTGCCTTGTACCTTTTATAAATGCCTTAAATAAGGATTTTTAAAATAAACACATGAAAGTCATTCCATTGAATGTCAGACAACAGACTGGAACTCTCTCTTTCACACACATACAGTACATCAATTTGATCACAACTGAAACATATGAGCATCCTCTATACAGACTGTGGGAACATTTTTGATAAACATACAGTACATGAGCCCCACAGGATGAATGGTAATGATGCCACCATTAGGTTAAAATTTGTGGCTCTCACTGTCAAATAAAGTAAGAGAAAATCATCTTAAAATATATATAACTTTGTCAATAAGAAGCAAGAAACTTCAATAGAAAAATGCCAGATGTCTCTACTGATATTGATTTATCTCGTTCCAAGAAAATAAAGGCTCATTTATTAGCCTGATCCAAATATTAGTCGAGTTTTTGACAGACATCTCTGCCAATACTGGATTTTCCATTTCAACACCATATGACCCTTATATCAGCAGAGCAGACAGATATATCAGCCAATATTTTATTTTATTTATGCCATAAAATATAATTTGGTTGTAGATTCATACAGTTTAGACACTGATTGTGATATTGCAGAACAATTAGCGCACTTAAAGTTGAGTGATGTACTGTTTTGGCCGATAAAGCAGGGGAAGTTGTACTGAAACAGATAAAACCAGTATCAGCAGATGCGTCTGTTGAAATAATTTCATCTGTAAAGAAATGTCAAAGTAAAATCTGAGGTAATTTAGAAACTGAGATGTAATGACTTACTTTGTATGTTATTACTTTATTCAACAATGAGAAAATAAAGGCTTATTTATTTCCCCCGTTACAGGGGTTGTTTTTGGGGAGTTTTTCCTTAGGTGATGTGACGGTCTAAGGACAGAGAGATGACGAATGCTGTAAAGCCCTCTGAGGCAAACCGTGTTTTTAAATAAAATTGACTTGACATTATTTGTCTGACCCAAATATTGGTCCTGGTTTTTGACAGACGTCACTGCTGATACTGAATTTTCCGCTTCAACACGATACGACCCTTATATCAGTAGAGTAGACAGATATATCAGCCAATATTTTATTTTATATATGCCCTAAAATATCATTTGGCTGCAGATTCACATAGTTTAGACACTGATTGTGATATTGCAGAACAAATTAAGGCACTTAAAGTTGAGTGATGTATCGTTTCGGTGATAAATCATGTGAAGTGTTCCAGAAACAGGTAAAACCAGAATCAGCAGATGCGTCTGTCGAAATCAAGGAATATCTGTAAAGAAATGTCAAAGTAAAATCTGAGGTAATTTAGAAACTGTGATGTCATAACATTCTTTGTCCATTAGAGAGGACTGACATGTTTTAATATTAAGGAGTATGGCATTTTGTTTGTTTGTTTGTTTGTGTTGTGTTTATGTAATAACTGAATAATTGCCTATATTATGTTATCAAACATATCACTTAGGCTGTAAAAAGTAATAAATGCACTTCCTCTCAATTCAAGTTATTGTCATAAGGTACAGAAACACATTTATTTTAAAAATGTATCAAAAATACTAAAAATATAACATCTTACAGACTTCAATTCAAGCCAGTTTTATTCATAAAGCTCATTATCACAAAACACAGTTTACAGCATACGACATCCCTCTGCCCTTAGACCCTCACATCGCCTAAGGAAAAACTCCCCAAAAAGTATGACATTTTGGATGATTTTCGGACAACACAATATCATTTTGGATGATTTTCGGACAACAAATGATAATATGACAACAAATGACAATATGACATTTTCTGTCATTTTTTTTGATATGCTTCATTATAATGTTTTTGGAAATTGTTTCAACATTCTATACTATGACATTTCTTGACATGCTATTTTATGTGGTTTTCAGCTGCTTTGGGACATGTCATATTTTGACATGTTTCGCCTTACTACAGTATGGCATTTTCGGTCACAACTTCGACATACATACAATGCCATACTATATTATGGCGCTTCAGTCAATTTTTCGACATTCTATACTGTGACGTTTTTGGCAGTTTCTTTCGACATTCTATAGTGTGACGTGTCGACATGCTGTTTTATGTGGCTTTCAGTTCTTTTTTGACGTCATATTTTTCGCCATACTATAGTACTGCGCTTTCAGTCATTTATTCGACATGCTACATTATAATGTTTTTGGACACTTTTAACGTTCTATACTATGGCATGTTTCGACATGCCATTTTATGTGGTTTTCAGCTGTTTTTTTGGTCATGTCATATTTGGACATTTTTGGCCATGCTATAATATGGTATTTTGGTCATTTTCTTGACATGCTATAATATGATGTTTTTGGACGTTGTTTGACATTGACATTCTATACTATGTGGTTTTCATCTGTTTTTTGGACATGTTATATTTTGACATTTTCACCTTACTATAGTATGGCGTTTTTGGTTGTTTTTTCAACAATCTATACAATGACATATCTCAACATGCTATTTAATGTGATTTTCAGATGTTTTTTGGACATGTCATATTTTGACATTTTTCGCCTATAGCGTTTTTTGGTCAATTTTTCAACATGCTATATTATGATGTTTTTCGACCTTTATTTGATATATCATACTATGACGCGTCCCGACATGCTATACTTTGTGGTTTTTAACTGTTTTTGTTTTTATTTTGATATTTTTCTCCATACTATAGTATGACGTTTTGGGTAGTTTTTTTGACACACTACATTATGATGTTTTTGGACACCTTTTTCAACTTTCTATACAATGATGTGTGTCGTCATCCCTTTTTATGTGGTTTTCATAGTATGATGTCCAAAAATAATCAAAAAAGTCATTGTATAGTATGTCATCAAAAAATCATTTCAAAAAAAGGCATACTATGGTATGTCTTGAAAAAATCACCAAAAATGTCATTCTATTGTATGAAGTCTAAAAATAAAGTAAAAACATCATTCTTTAGTATGTCATCAAAAAAACATCAAAAGCATCATAGTATAGTTTAATGTCCAAAAATAATCAAAAACGTTACCATATAGTATGTCATCAAAAATTAATCAAAAACGTCATAGTAAAGTATGATTTCCAAAAATCAACAAAAACATTATACTATAGTATGTCATTAAAAAAAATAAAACGTCATAGCATAATATGTTGTCCAAAAATATTAAAAAACCTCATTGTATAGTATGTTGTCCAAAAATCCTCAAAAATGTCATAGTATAGTATGTCATGCAAAAATCAACAAAAGCATCACAGTTTAGTATGTCATCAAAAAATCATCAAAAACGCCATACTATAGTAAATCATAAAAAAATCATGAAAAACGTCAATGTATGGTATGTCATCCAAAAATAATCAAAAATGTCATACTATTGTATGTCATGAAAAAACCATCAAAAACATCATAGCGTAGTATAATGTCCAAAATTCATCAAAAATGTTACAGTATAGTATGATGTCCAAAAAAAATCAAAAACATCATAGTATAGTATGTTGTCCAAAAATCAACAAAAGCGTCATAGTTTGGTATGTCTTCCAAAAATCATCAAAAATGTCATTCTATTGTATGATGTCCGAAAATTAAGTAAAACATCATTCTTTAGTATGTCATCAAAAAATCATTGAAAAACGTCATAGTATAGTATGTCGTCCAAAAATCAACAAAAGCGCCATAGTTTAGTATGTCTTCCAAAATTCATCAAAAACGTCATACTAAAGTATAATGTCCAAAAATCATCAAAAAGGTCATAGTGTAGTATGATGTTCAAAAATCATCAAAAACATCATACTATAGTATGTCATCAAAAAATAATCAAAAACGTCATAGTATAGTATGTTGTCATAAATTCATCAAAAATGTTACAGTATAATATGATGCCCCAAAAAAATCAAAAACGTTATAGTATAGTATTTCCTCCAAAAATGATAAAAAATGTCATAGTATATATATTGTCAAAAAATCATCAACCCTTATGAGTACAAGCCATTACAGGCAATGAATGAATGAATAATATAATATGATTTTTGGAGGACATCATACTATACTATGATATGTTTGATGATGTTTAAAGACATACTCTTGTATGACATTTTTGATCATTTTTGGTCGACATACTTTACTATGATGTTTTCCTTGTTTGTTTTTTAAATTTTGAGCAACAAACTATACTATAATGTTTTTTCGAGTTTTTTTGGACGACATAATACGATCCTTTGATATTTTTTATGATGTTTGAAGACACAATCTACTATGATATTTTTCATGATTTTTTGACATTATATTATATTGTGCTGATTTTGATTATTTTTGGACGACATACTATGCAATGAAGTTTTTTTGAATTTTTGGAGGAAAAAGTTTCCCAATATATTTTTTCAACATTTTTGGACCACTGTCAATACTCTATTTTTGAAGATTTTTGGACTACAAACTATAGTATGACATATTTTATAAATTTAAGGCAACCGACATTACTATGACATTTTTTCACATTTTTTTAACAACACACTATACTAAAACTTTTTTTCTGAAATTTTGATAAAATACTATACTGTGCCATATTGGATGACATATTACAGTATGACGTTTTTGATGATCTTTGGATGACATACTGTACTATGACGAGTTTTTTTAAATACATTTTGGGCAACATTCTTTACTATGATGTATCTAATGATTTTTGAACAACATGCAACAATAAGATATTTTTAAAGATGTTTGGTAGACATGCTGTAGTATGACATTTTTTAACAATTTTTGAACAATATACTATACTATGACAATTTTTTTCAAAATCTTTAGACAACATACTATGTTGTGCTATTTTTGACGACATAGTATACTTTGATGTTTATGATCATTTTTGGACGACATACTTTATAATGATGTTTTTGATGAGGTTTTTTTCACGGTTTGTAGATGGCAGTATACTATCATATTTTTGATGATTTTGGACAATTAACTATACAATTACATTTTTTATGATTTGTGAATGACACATTATACTGTGATATTCTAAAGCAGTTTTGATGACTATACTATAATGTTTGTGATGATTTTTCAATGTATTATACTCTGATGCGTTTTATCACTTTTTGACAACATATTATATCATGATGTTTTTGGATGATATAGTGCACTAATGTGTTTTTTATGATTATTGGACAACTTAAAATTCTTTACAATTTTTAGGGTTTAAGACAACATACTATCCTTTCCACACTTTCCAAGTCCGTTTTATTTTTGGATGATATACTATATCATGAAGTTTTGTTGTTATGATTTTTTGGGAGACATAATATACTATAACATTTTTAATTATTTTTTGAAAACATATAATATTATGAAATTTTTAAATATTTTTGGACGACAAACTACAATATAACGTTTTTTTTTCGCGATTTTTCGACGACATACTATACTGAATCCTTTTTAATCATTTTTGGACAACATATTATATCATGATGTAATTTTTTTTAAGGCATACTACCCTATGACGTTTCTTATGATTTTTGGACAACATCCCATACAATGATGATTTTTGGTTAACTTACTTCACTACAACACTTTTTTAAAATGATTTTCGGACCACACACTGTACTATAATCCTTTTTCAATGATTTTTCTAATCACATACTATATCATGACTTCTGATGATTTTTGGACAACACATCAGACTTTTTCATGGTTTTTAGATTTACCATATAATAAGGTTTTGTGAGAGTCTACATTACATATTTTTGGAGGTGTTTGTATCACACAGTTTATTGTGAGAATTTTTTTTTGACGAACTATAATATTATCTGTTTTTAATTTATTTATTTCCATTTTCATATTTAAATCTACATATTTAAATACACTACGACTTTTTTTATTTGCATTTTATATATATATATATATATATATATATATATATATATATATATATATATATATAATTAACTATTACTGTTTTATTTATTCTGAGGCTTCTTTTTAATTTCATTTTGATACAGTATACAGAAGCCACATATACAATAGCCTACTTTCATAAATGTACTTAGTTACATTCCACCACTGCGCACCAACATTAGAAACAGAGTCTCAGTAAAGTGAGTTTCCTCTTTGGGCGTGTCTGACTTACAGCTTTCACTTCTGCCTGCTGCAGCAGCTTCACATGATCTCTCTGTGGCTCTGTGACTGGATCACACCGGAGACATGAGCTTCTATAGCGATGCTTCCTCAGAGGACATCAGCGACGAGTTGGAGACTTTGGGGTAAGAACGGCTGGGACTTTAACACTGTAATTTTAAGAAAAGAAAAACGGTCACACATTCTGAGCACTTGTTTCCACGGCTCGCGACCAGTGTGCATAGTAGATATTGCACAGTTAGTAACCTCTTAAAACTGTTTACATTTTCATGCACTCTATATTTTATTACAGAAAATTACAAAACAAATCATTTCTAGCTTTTGTTGAATGGTGTTTTGCCACAGTAAAGGTTCATAGGTCAGCATAATTTACTGGTTAGAAAGAATGTTAAACATGCTCAGAAGTTACACTAAAACAGAATATAGGTCATCCTGATGTTAAAATATAGAATGAAAACTAATTTTCTAAGTGATCTTTACCATGTACAACTGTACAGTGTAATCCAGTACAACAACAAGCAACTCAGCTATGTTTTCCACTTTTATAAAGCAGATAATGTTCAGTAACATCACCACTAACAAGCACTAGCAATCATAAATAGCAAAATAACACTGAAAACTTTAGGCTTTTAACGGTCACAATGTCCACTAGAGCTGTTATATTTTTAATTTTAATTTTAATTAATTTTATATTTGAAAGTTTCACAGGGGTGAAGCAATGGGGTGGCTTGGGGGGCAACAGCCCCTAAAGGAATCTAATAGCCTTGGTGGTTGTTAATAGGGGGGCCTAGAGGGTCTTCCGAGTTGCTGCAGTAGGGCTGCCAAATTATGGGTTTATCTTTCTTTTTATTTCTTAGTTTTATTTATTACATTTTAAATATTGCATACTGCTTGATCATTTTAAATTTCATTTATTAGAAAAATAAAAACCTGTCTGAACATGCACATTAACATAAATCCACTTCAATATAAGGGGTTAAGATAAATAGGCCTATCCATAAAAGCCATTTTATTGACAGTACACACTGATGTTAGGTTAACTGTTATCCATGAATTCTTTAGCAATCATGTGGGCTAGCTGATGGGCTAGTAAATCATTGTGCAGTCCCTTTTTAAAAAAAAAAACAAAAAACAAACTTATTTTACTTTGTTACATATAGGTAAGTTACTCTGTTATTATCCCAAGTGAATGAATATTCTTGAGAGCCACAATTTTTCAAGCAAGAGACACTGATACACCAAACCACAATAATGCAAAGGGTGAGGCTAATGCAAATGTTGGCCTAATTTTCTATTCAGATTGCTGGTGATTGTTGATTTGTTGTTGGAGCAGCCCAGATTATTATGGGATGGATTTAAATGTAGCTGATTTGTCATCTAAACATTTATTCTGTGAATTTGACTCTAGCATTGCATGACAAAAATAGGTTTCAAGATTAGTAATGCTGTTAACAACAAATTCCTACCATACCTATGCAATGGTGGAACAAGTGAATATAAGTATAATATAGAATATAAATTTCCTCAACAGTTATTGTGTTAGAATTTTAGAATGATGAAGACAGTTGCAGATCTACCTGATAAACAAAACATCCACACTATCACTCACTATCCATAATCCTCTATGATATGTCTACAGACTTTCAATTTAGCTTGTTCTTTGTATACACACTCTTGGCAGCTCTTTATGCAAATAATGGACTTTCACATCCTTTAAATGATTTCCTTTGCATCTGTCCAACAGTCTGAGGGCTGTTTAACAGAAAAAAATCTTCCCCATTTCCTCTGAGAGGTTACTTGGGTAATGTCATCAGGGAACATACACTTTAATTTTCATAGTTATGCTGATGATATGCAGCTATACATTTCACTCGACCCTGAGGATGACAACGCACTTTGCTGTCTGTACACTGGAATGACTGCAGTTGAAAAAAATGGATGAGCAATAACTTTTTGAAACAGAATTTTGAAAGCTAAAAGAGGTCTTGCCAGTTTGTACATCTGGTTCCAGAGATTTAATCTGAAGTGATTTAAAGATAACAAAACAGTTTTTTTCACTTAAGAAGCACCCAAACCAAATGTACAGTTGTTCCTATCCAATAAAGATGCTGAAAAATGTATCCATGATTTAATTTCAAATTGATCACAATTTGCTCTTTTAATCGGCCTTCTGAAACAGCCGATTGAATAAATTGTGCTGCTAAACTTTTTACATGTAACCAAACCAAAGAAGAGGGAGCATATAACCCAGACTTAGCGACACGCCACTGGCTCCCTGTATCTTGTAGAACAGATTTGAAGGTTATTTTACTTGTTTTTAAAGATCTTAATGGTCTGGTACTGGCCTACATTGCAGACTTTTTGTTGTTCTATCGTCCCTCCAACTTGCAGATCTTCTGCTGCTGGCTTTTTAAATACACACAGTTATACACACAAGCAAATAGTTAGTGCAGCCTTTGTTAACTACGCTAAAAAATGATGAAGTACCCTTCCAAAAGCTATAAGAGAAGCCATGAGAGGATCTGTCAACATTTTCAGTGACATTTGAAAGCCTGTTTAACTGATCTGGCCTTTATTAATTTTTTTAAAAATTTTTTGAAACAATTATTTTACATCAATTCTCTTATTTTAACTTACTGGTCTCTGTTCTTTTTACTTCGACTTTCAAAGTGCATTCAGAAAGTATTCAGACTCCTTCACCTTTTTCTTCTTTTGCAGCCTTTTGCTAAAATGGTTTAGATTAATTTCCCCCCTCATCAATCTACACTCAATACATCATAATGACAAAGCGGAAACAAAATTTTAGAAATTTTTGCAAATGTATTAAAAAGGAAAAACTGAAATATCACATTGACAGACAGCGATTACAGCATCGAGTCTTGGGTATCATGCAACAAGCTTTTTTCTTTGGAGATTTTCTGCCATTCTTCTCTGCAGATCCTCTCAAGCTCAGTCAGGTTGGATGGCGATCATTGATGAACGGCCATTTTCAGGTCTCTCCAGAGATGTTTGATTGCATTTAGTCAGGGTTCTGGCTTGGCCACTCAAGAACATTCACAGAGTTGTCCCTAAGCCAGTCCTGGAGCCCATATCAGTGGATTGTTGCAGTGATGGTTGTCCTGTTGGACGTTTCTCCCATCTCAACACAGGATCTCTGGAGCTCAGCCAGAGTGACCACTGGGTCTTTGGTGACCTCTCTTACCAATGCCCTTTTCCCCCGATTGCTCAGTTTGTGGCCTTCCCCACATCTGTGCCTCGACACGATCCTGTCTCTGAGCTCTGCAGGCAGTTCCTTCAACATCATGGCATGGTTTTTGCTCTGATATGCATTGTTAGTTGTGTGACCTTATATAGACAGATGGGTGCCTTTCCAAATCATGTCCAATCAACTGAATTTAGGTGGACTCCAGTCAAGTTAGGGAAGCATATCAAAGATGATCAAGAGAAATCTGAGGCACCTGAACTAAATTTCAAGTGTCATGGCAAAGGGTCAGAATACTTATGTCAATGTGATATTCCAGTTTTTCCTTTTTAATAAACTTGCTTTGTCATTATGGTTTACTGGATGTAGGTTGATGGGGGAAACAATGAATTTAAACAATTTTAGCATAATGCTGCAACATAAGAAAATGTGGAAAAAAAGTGAAGGGGCCTGAATACTTTCTGAATGCACTATATATCTTATTTATCACCTCATGTCTTTTAACTGCCGGATCTTGTTGTTTAACCGAAACCAGACTTCAGCTGTACCCAGGATATGAATGCTCACAGCTCACCTTAATGCAAGTGAATGTGGACATTCCTGTTTCTAATCTATGCTGACATTATTCACATGGACCAGTAAGGATTCCCCACAGAGCAGCAGAGGATAAAACAGTCACTAAAGTATATATCACTGACAATAAATGAAGAGGGGAAAAGGAAGAGATGCCCCACTTGACTTGGCCTTGTTAGACTCACTGAAAGGGTTCCAAGCATTCATTTTATCATCATGCTTTCCTAAAGAATGTGGCACTTTAGATTCCCTTATAAATTCTGACAAGTTGATTTTACTTTAAAAAAATCTAGGAAGACCACTGCCTTGAAAAATGTAAGTAAACAGAACTCACAGATCTCCTGATGTCATCCTGTCATGATCAAGTGAACTCAGATGAACTTGGTTTACTGAAGTTGCTAACACTTAGAGAGAACAAGGTGCTTTCATTTGACATTTTTATGTTGCAACAACTTCACAAAATTAAGTAAATGCAGCTAAATTTCATGTATACTTAACACTTAGATATAAAATAAACATTTTTTCTTGTTTCTTTGTTGAAGGTGGTACCACTTTGACCTGTCCCGCCATGCTGCAGAGGCCCTTCTCTTGTCCAATGGGACTGATGGAAGTTATCTCCTCAGAAACAGCAATGAGGGACCAGGCTGTTTCGCCCTGTCTGTCAGGTCAGACTGCTTATAGGACCATCATTCAGTTCTAGAGCGCTAGAGTTACAGTATAGCTCAATTAGGCCATTTAATTGGACTACTGCCCTTGTCCCAGTAAGCACACGGGGAGAGTGACCTATTACATCATATACCAAACAAGTTAGCAAGCGGCAAACAGGTTGAATGTCGAACAGAGACATCTTCTCAGTGCTGCACACATCGTACACACTCTAGCCTTTACTTGGTACCTTCATCTTGTTTTGTGTTCTTGTGTTGAATGAAAATGAGAAAACAAATGTTTATTAATGTTGATACACTCATTTGCAAGATGAAAATTACGTAGATCAACAGTGAGGGCAGTAAACAGATGATAGGAGACTGTGAACAAACCACAACAACATAGACAAAAAGATTTTAAGAGAAACTAATAGTTTGTTGCTGCAGTTGCTTTTTTTTCCCATTACCTTAACATTGACAATAATTAGTATCATTTATGTCAGACAAAATCTGAAGGTAGACAAACTAATGTCAGCCAGGGAAATCTGCCACCAATCTGATGGGTGCCCAGACTTGCAAAATAGGTGATCATAGATGGTGTTTTGTCTAATTTATTTCCATGATCAGTTCTCAATCAAACAAAAAATATAAATATAATATAATATAAGATATTAAATATGCTAGCTCTTTCCTCTACAATATAGAGCACAAGAGTCACTTCAATCAGGTTTGTGACTAACAGGCATGTTAATTGTGGAGATATGCTGCATTGCCTTTGTTTAAAGTAGATATTATCTTTGTTTCACATGTATGAAATGTCCCAATGTAATCACGATATATCTACTGTCTAGTGTGTGGTTATTATAGAATGTGTGTTTTCAGCTCAGGCTGATCTTTTGTGGAAGGTTCAGGTCATATTGTGGTTATATGTGTCGGTGGCAGGGCAGGTGCGTAATGGCACATTGTGGTGCCAGTTCAGCTTTAGATTTTGAAAATCAGAGCAATGCAGGACTCTAAAATGCTGTTAAAAGCAAGCACATCACTAAGACAGGAAGCAATCAAGCAAATACTTATAGAACACTGATAACTGTATTTTTGCATGTTAACATTTTTGCAAGTGTAACATTAAATGTTGTTTGCCATTTGACACACAGGGCGAAGGATTCTGTCAAGCATTTTCACGTGACACGCAGAAACAACTCCTATGTGTTTGGGTTTAACGAGTTTGCAACCCTTCAAGACTTCGTCAACCACTTTGCTAACCAGCCTCTGCTGGGCAGTGACGCAGGTATGCACAACCTTACATCTGCTAACTAACTAGGCTTAATGTATGTAACCAGCTCATACAGTTAAACAACACATTGCTGTGTTCGCTCTCTTTCTGGTTCAACACTTTCATTGGGAAGGTTACTTTCTTTCAGCCTTTATGAGGTTACACTAGAAGTAACCAAGTTTGCCACAAAAAGCCTCAAAGGGACAGTTCATCCTTATATGCTTAGCTGTAACATTTGCTAGCTCAGTGGTGCTAGGTGAGTTGGTAGTGGATGCACTCCTTCTTCTGTGCAGTGACATGGTTGATTCCACAGCAAGACAAAAAACCCACACATGTCCATTGTGTTGTTGGATGTTGTATTTCTTATGTGTTTTAGTGTTAGGTATTCAGGTCTATAACCTACCCTCTGCCTCTGAACCAGGAACCCTCATCGTACTGAAGTGTCCGTACCCATGGCGTGTAGAGGAGCCATCCATCTACGAGTCAGTGCGAGTTCACACTGCCATACAGACGGGCCGCACAGAAAACGATCTGGTGCCGAATGCACCATCGGTATGACACCTACTGCACACATCTGTGAGCAGCTCATACTGAAATATACCAAAATATATCAAAGTACTTCTGTGATTTGATGTGACCAAAGTAATCTATAAGAGAGGTCAAACTCAACATTATTCAAGTCAGTTTTAAAAGATAATTCTGGATTATTACAATGTCCAATCGTAGCTTATAATAAACAGAGTTATGTTCTATGTACCCAAACTATTTGGCAATTGGAGCACCCCAAGTTGGAGCTGAGCATTTAAACACATCTCTCAGTTTCCGCCAGTGAATGCAGTTGTTTGCTCAGTTTTAATCACATCACCTCAGTTTGGAACCTTTGACATCAAACTACAAGAGTTGTGTCTTGACAAAACTTGACTTTCTTCACTATCCAACTTTAGTAGTGAAACTTTTCCTCAAAGCATCAACAACATCAAGGTAACTGTTTTTTTTTTTTTGTGCCTCTGGGCAAGCGACATATGTGGCCAAAGGCATGGTGTTTTTGGATAGTCTGTTCATATGTTCACTCCATTTTCATGAACGCAATATCTCTAGAATGCCTTTAGGAAATGTCTTCAAATTTGTCAGAAACTACCAGAGAGACAGAGAGAGGTTACCAACTTCAATTAAATACAACCAACTGCAGAGATAACCCAGTGCCAAGGAGTTTTCAAACTTCTCCAGTCAAACAATGTCTGCATTTTTTGCGTTAAATATTTGCGTTTTTGTATCCAAATCTAAAAAAAAAGTGACTGTTTGTATGGTATCACTGCAACCATTGTTTTTTTAATGCAATGTGTGATTGGCCCACTACTATAGCAGCTACAGCTCGTACAGTCTGTTATGTGGTAAGGCTGCACATGCCACCAAAACATTCAAAAGCATTACTATATTGCACATCTGTGGCATCTGGTGACATTTTACACAAATTAATGCTCCCATTCACATGATGGGCAACAAATGAAGTAGACAAATGGGTATCAAATGAAGTTCTATACCGTATCAGTACTCACTTTAAGGGTACTGGTATTGGCATTTTTGACACAATATTTAGCCCTAATTTTGGCCCAGATCTAAGTTCAGTTAACCAGAATTATCCACAAAAGTCAATACTTAATCCCAGTAGATTCAATTTACTACTAATGTAAATCATGTCTTTTCAGCTGGGCACAAAGGAAGGCTATCTGGTGAAACAAGGAGCATTTGTGAAGGTAAGAGCTGTGGAACTATGGGATAGAGTCTGAACACAAATTAGCTTTTATCAAGAAATGTGTGGTTGAAAGCATTATCAAACTGGAGGGGAGCAGAACTCATTTAAGCCTCATCCCACTGCACAAAAAAACAGCTGGCATCTGGCTTTTTAATGCAATGACAATATGTACAATCGGCATTCACACCAGGGTTAAATGACTCCGGAGTAGACAGTTTTTACTGCCCAGGTTCCAGTCAGCAGTAGCTACTGAAAAAGTTTCTACAATCTTCTGTTCCTACTGCTTTCTACTGTTTACCTGTTCTCCGGCCTGTGAGTCGCACAGTCACACCAACAAAACAACCAACACACACACACACACACACACACACACACACACACACACACACACACACACACAAGAGAGGCAGACCAGTGTGCTGCATCGGTGTGTTCACTGGCAGTGGGAATGCAGTCTGTCACCTATATTTAGCAGATTTACCTGTGTTTGAAAAATCTGTGTGCAAGCGCTAATTTTGATGGAAAGGGATTTTAGAAACATTTGGTCCATTGTCTCCCTAAAATATAACCGCTAAATCTTTCTGCAGAGCTGGAAACAGAGGTGGTTCACACTCAACAGATATGAACTCAAATACTTCAAAGACAACATGGTGAGTCTGTCTTCAGCTTTGGGACATGGTGTGCTACATGAGATATTTCACAATGTCAGCTCATCATTCTGATTCCAGTAAATGGATAACTGTACAAAGTTTAAGCTGCTCCAAGTCACACTACACAAACAAGTAGGGGTTCTTGTGATGGGTATGTGTACTCTTAGCTGTTAAGTGTCTCTGTTGCAGTGTGAGGAGCCCATCCGGACCCTGGATCTGAGAGGCTGCTCTGCAGTCCAGTTTGACTATTCTCAGGAAAGAGTCAACTGCTTCTGGTAAGCGATGCTCAGTCAGTGATCAGCACTGAGACGACATGTATAACTAGGGATTATTTATCATAAAGGAATGTAAAAATTGAACAATGTTTCACTCTTCAATAGGAGCCAAACATTTTATTAAAAATGTTTGCTGTTTCTAAACTGGGCTGCTGTAGAGGCAAAGCGATGGCTTAGGCCCATACACTATAGTATAAAGACAAATGTACGTAATATTTATCAGATAACACCAACAATATGACAAAAAAGCAACCCAAATCTAAGTCAGAGATAAGTCACAGCAAAGCAGTCTGTGCCAGCAGCTGGCTGTACTTCCCCATGGTTGCAACATTTGTGTTGTTTAAAAAAAGGGAAGTGTTAGCTGTTTAACAACAGAAGGAAACAGGGGAAGAAAAAGAGAAGGACACGTGACCTGAAAAGGCAGCAGTGACTTTATGGAGGTTACAACCACTGACCATCTTAACCTTTTTACAAAAACTCCAATACTGCAGTTAAATATATGCATAAAACTGGCTGGATAGCCTTAGTTACAGTGAGTTAGTAAGCCATAACTGTCATAACATTTAAACCCCAGAGTTAATAAAACAATTGAAGTTAGTCAATAATGCCAAACAAAGGCCAGACAAGAGTTAAGGCAGAATTTAATGGGAGATGTGGGAAAAAAAGATTTTTTTTCACAAGTTCAAGAAAACTCAGGGTGAGTATCTGATATACAATTAATCATTTGGGTTGTGGAGTATCACTTTAATGGCCACAGTGAACAGGAGGAATACTCGCAGAATGCAAAACCTGTTTTACTGCATGGAGGATTGCTGTGAGGCAGACTTGTAAAATAGTGAAGCTATCATTTAATCCTGAGAAACATCGCTGATCTAAAACACACCTAACTATCAAACAAAACTCTGCATTGGTTTCTGAGAAATACTAGATTCAGGACACTGTCCTCTGTTAGCTCTTAGTTTGCAGACATGACTGTTCACATGTAAAAACTAGATAATATACTGTAATACATACAGTAACTCTGAATGCTATGCTATCTCTGTGTGTCCACAGTCTGGTGTTTCCTGAGAGGACGTTTTATCTGTGTGCAAAGACGGGTGTGGAGGCAGACGAGTGGATCAAGATTCTGAGGTGGAAACTGGTGAGTTTGTTCACACTGCATGTTTTACACAGCATGACAGGAAACAGGATATTTTTTGCCAGTCACATAACCCTTTGAAACCTGGAGTTTCATAACTCTCATTGTGCTGTTTTCAGATGCCTTTCAAAAGTTTTTAAACCTCTGAGCTTGTAATTTGGTGCGATTACCTTCAAAAATGTGGTAAAATCGGTACTTTACTGATCCATTATCTACTTGTTCTCATTTCTTAATATTGCAGGATTCTTTTTCGTTTTTGTAAATCCATTTTGAGGTAATTCTTTTATCAGCCTCTAGAGGTTTTCTGTATCTCACCTGCACAATCTGCTTCTATTTTGGTGTTGTTCTGCTGTTTTGTTTTTACTGTGCAAAATAAATAAATATAAATAATAAATTAAAAAATTAATAAATGAATAAATAAATGAATGAACAAATAAATAAATAAATAGATAAAGGTAATGACCAAGCTGTTAAGAAATGTTACACAAATTACAAGAAATAAGAAGATTTGGAACATTATTTACAAAAAGTTAGGGAAAAATGTCCAACTAAAAAAAGAAAAAAGCTAGGGAAAAACTATATTTATAATGATCACAATTACATATTTATACATTTTATAATAAACTCCCTTATAATTTTTAAGCACCTTTTTCAGGTCATTTCTTCATTTATGTTTTATTCTTTTCATTTCTTATTTTTCTTACCATTTTTCAGGTAATCTTCAGGTGCCTTTTCCTAATTTCCTTAAAAACAACCTTCTTCACATATTTTTGAAAGAAATCAACACATTTAGTTCAGGTTTCAAAGGGTTAAACTGCTGAAGGGCCTCCTCGCTTTATTCCATATTGTAGTGCAGTTATTGTGTGTAGCTTTTGATTCTGTGTTTTGTAAGTGATGTGCTTTTTAGTGTAGTTTTATGTTGTATTGTCTTGTGTCTTCTTTTTTGTATCACTTTATATCATGTGCTGTTGTGTGTATTGTTTGTATTGTGTGTTGTTTTTTTCTTTTCTCTTCTTATATTATTTTATATCAGAATCATAATCAGAATTGCTTTTTATTGCAAAGTAGATTTATACATACAAGGAATATGACTTGGGGCAAAACAGTTAACATAGGGGAAGAATAAAAATATAAAAATAAAATATAAAATTAGAAATAGAATATAAAGAACATAAAATGTATGTACAGTACATATTATGATGGATATCGTGCTCTGTCTTCGTTCTGACCTGTCAAGGGACTGCAGATGTGAACTGAAGTTGTGAATTGAAGATGTGAATGAATACAATGTGGTGCAGTGCATCAAATGGTAACATGTATGTTTTAATATGGTCCCCTTACAAAAAAATGAAATAAAATGAAATAAAGAAGAAAATAGAACAAAAACTACTAAAGAATATCTCTGGGCATACACAGGTCCTCTTGGGGATTGTTGAAAAGCTTTCTGGGAAATTGAGGAAATCCCCAGTTGAGGTCAGTAGCAGAAGGCATGGCTGGTTAAGGGAGAGTTGATAATTACCACACTTGCAGTTTCTCTGGGAGGTGTTTTGCTTTCAGCTGTGCAAACAGACAGAAAGTGAGTGACATGTCACACAGCTTGTGTCACACTAAGGTACTTCCTTATTTCTCAAAATACCATGTTTGTCCAACCGCAGACCCTCTGCTGGTTAAAACAACACAATGCTGTACTGTAAGACCATACTCTTGTAGTGTTTTACATCAAAGTTGAATCTGTGCTTAACTGCAGAAAATGTTTGTGCACTGTAAAAACAATAAATGAATACAATATCAGCTGCCCTCAATTTTTGAGAGCCACATTTTAGGCTAAAATATTTAAGCTAAAATATTTTCCCATTCATTTCAACAGTTGTTCTGTTAAATGTCACATGATGTAACAATAAGAAATAAAGTTGTTCTTTTCTTACATCCACGCTGGTTTCAGAAATTGTTCACCACAACCCTAAGCGTAGCTAGCCCTGGTTTGTACAAACGTCAGACCAAAAACAGAATTGTGTACTATTGCCAAAGGTTATGATAAAACAGAGAAAGCTGTAGCAGGAGAATCAACGAGATTGACCACAAGAACAACACATATGTAACAGCAGACTTACTCAGACTAATTCTAGCAGTCTTTAAGAAAGCTTCCTGCCAGGAGTCAAAATGTACATTATGATTTGTTTTTAAGTAACTCAGTGTTCTGAAAGTGGCAGCAGCAAATGTATGCTGACTTGACAGTTTTACAGCATGTAAAGGCTGATTTTATTTATTATGCATGGCATTGTGCATGTCTGCAGCTGGCTATACCCAGGTTTCCTTTAACCCTAAAATTGTGCAAATTAAAATTGCAAATATAAAATACGCCCAATGGAAACACATCAAATTGGGAAAAAAATGACATTTATCACAAAAATGTTTTTACACTTGTATGAGGTGGTATTTCAGGCAATTTGAAAAGGCCATATTTTGCAAAACTGCAATGGCTTTGGCTCTTCTAGGTCACATGATGCTATGGCTATGTAGTTGTTTGTAGGAACTGGCTCCCTCATGATGCAGCAGGAGCTACATGAGCTGTTATTGCATCACATAACTCTTCAAAAGTTGATCATCCAGAAGTTTTGAATCCACAATCTGTGAAATCATGGACTATCAGTGCCCAGAAATCCCTCATATATAATTCTTAAATTAACTAAACCACAGCCCACCCCGGTTGTTGTAGGGTTTCGTTAGTTTTAACTGCGCAAATGGTGAAATGATAAGGAAAGAAACTTTTTGAATACTGTACCGTGTGTCAATTTACATTTTGAACTTTTCTATTTTTTTTTAAATAATGTTCTCTATTAATGAACAGTGTTAATGGTGGTGATGTCTTTACTTTTGTTAAGTGCTCTCTTAATCTCTTTGTTTTTAAATGTTGTTTTGTTTGTAATCCATGTCATTGTGTTTTTGTTAAGCCAAAGACAATTTTCCACATTTTGGACAAATAAAATATCTAATCTAATATAATCTAATACGTCGCCACTCCCATGTATGAGGAGCTCAATAACACGCCTACGTGGCCTTGGATTGGAAATAATGTCGGCTAGTGTGGTGGCTGCAATTGAAATAAAGCTGCTAATGTTTTGAACATCCATCACGATGCTTCTTGGAATATCATCACCTGATGAGAAGTTGCAGAACATCACTCAAAAGAAAACACAGTCATCTCGCAATTGTGTTTAATCGACATTTTGAAAATATTGTTTTTGCACAAATCTGTAATGGAAACCCGCCTACTGACTGTCTGTCTGTCTCCAGTCACAGATAAGTAAAGGTCGATGACCGCTGTGGGAGGAGACGCTGGAGATGGAAAGAAGCCAAATGTTCACAGAAGTCGTCACAGCAGCTGGATGAACAATGAAGAACAGCACCATTTAAAAGTGAATAGTAAACCCAAGCATGAATAACACTGGGACACATTTCCCTCAGTGTTCTGACTAAAGACTAAATACTTGGATGTGACTCCACGTTGTTTCAAGATCAGCTAAAGATGCTTCACTTCTCATGAGTGACCTCTTAGCAGTCACTGCTTTTCTTACCCAGAGGATGCTTGTTCATACTAACATCCTTTGTTTTAATAGCTACAAGCTTCAAGGATATTTCCAGCATTATTCTGTTACACCAAAACCGACAAGTCTGTCTCTCAATATTTTGCGAGTTTGCTCCCGTCTTCAGCTCTCAGCTCCAAGCTCACTGTTTCTTACTGGGGAAGCAACTGAAATAGGAGGACATAATGCATTTGTCTTATTTATACGCCAAACTTTATTCATAGTTTCTCCCCAAAAAATATATACGCAACTATTTTGTTTTTACTACTATTTTTCACAAGTTGAAATAAAAGATCGTAGGCTTTTCTTTGTACACTGAGGACAACCTTCTTATTTTATAATGTTATTTTTTTTAATTGCACAGATTTGTAAAAATGTGCAAAAATTAAAAAAATTGTATTAGTGAGCATAACAGTCCTAGCTGACAGGTGTGACATAACAAGATGCTGTAAAAACATCATTACTACACAGGTGTGCGTTGGATGGGCACAATAAAAATTATCGAAATTTTGAAAATATCATTCAAGTTTTGTGCAAATCTGTAATGGAAACCTGCCTTGTGTGACTCATTTATGTGTGTAGAAAATGACTTGAATAATAAAAACAACCAACTAATGGATGTATTACAAATGATTAATTATGCAATCACTCCTCTAACACAATCATACATGACTGTCAACAAAACAATGACAACAGTCAACAAGTCAACATGTAACTATACACTAAACTGTCATCGCTATATTAAAGTTCAGTTAAACGGACGACTTTGTTAGCAACACCTTGAAAGGCTTCAGGTTGCAGCAAGAGTAAAGTGAAAGTGCCCTATTTTTTATTGTTGGACACTTAACAAAAAAGAGCATCAGCATCTCTGGTGATGTTTATATTTGGACTTTATGAATATCAAATCTAAGAGACATATGCAACTGATGAAGTTTTAAAATTCTTTTGGCTGCTAACATGAAAGGCATCATGGGAAATGGCGTCAGGAACCCCAGAACAAAAAGTATGACTGCATTGCTATAGAAATAGAGGGCACAAAGTGTTTGAGGAAATTTACGCTACATACCATATGTATTTATATTAAAGGAAAGGCAGGGAAACCACTTCAGGTGCTGAAAATGAAACATTTATTGAGACATTTGATTTGACATATAAACTGTCAGAGCTGTGAAAATGCTGATGAGAAGCACCCAAATTTTACACAACATGGCAGAAAGCAAAAATGAACAGGAAATTTCAATCATGATGTAAACAGATAAAGACGCTAACATAACTTGGGACTGTAAAAACCTCCAGACCGGTTTTCAGACAGGACCTGAATGCACCGTTAGAGACAGAGAGAGATTCAGAGAGCAGGATGTGATGGAGTCTGGGGATTCTGCTGTGGATCCTGCTCACGGTTGTCCTGTCTCTCGGAGCTTATGTCACCTCCACCACCTGCCTCAGCTCCTCTATTAGTGGAGCCAGCTCCTTCTCCAGACTCATGATGAGACCTGAGGATACACAGAGTGCACAGCTGTTACTTTACTGCAGAAAACGAGATTAACCGCAACGGACAGCTGGGCTTGGCGGTATTACGGGCAATCCTGACGGTGTGATTTTCAATACGGTCTATAATACGGACCCTGTAATGAGGATGTTTTGGCTGCAGTGTGCATCAGATGCCACCACAGATCAGAGGCAACTGTGCTGACTGCAAGCGATGAAAGGAATGTTACAAGACTGTAAACAGCCAGTCAACAACAGCCCGTGCTTGTGTTGTGACCGCAACAGCACAGAGAGAGTAGAGAGATGGTACAGAAAACTGCTTGTTTTCACATCTAACCTACGACTAGGTTAGATCTAACCTACGTTCACTCTAAAGAGTGAAATAACTAATTAAACGACCAACAAGACTGGCCAACATGATTTTGTTGAGTTTTATTTTGTTTCTGTTGAGTGTTTTATGATGACTTACAGAGGCATATAAGCTAGTCTCGGTAAGGTTAAAAAAAGAAACATGACTTTAGAAGTTGTATAGTTATCTTTCTCTGGTTGATAAGGAAAATAGGTGTAAGAATATTACCATTTATTGACATCTCATGAGTATGTAGACTGAAATGGCGAGACAGCCTGCAGAACGTGGCAAACTTGCCGGTCACCCGTACCGGGGGTTGGTGGGGGGTGCGTTTTAGCACAGCACACTGATACCATAATATACCGTATACCCTGGTGATACTCCAGGAAGGCACAAAGGTTTGAAAAAGTAGATACCAAGCCTTAGACAACCCTGACAGTTTCATACCCAATCCCACCAGTGACCATTTAAATAAACTGTACTTTAATCTTGTGGAACATATTTATTCAAAGTAAACACAAACAAACATGTTCTGTTGCCGGCTGTGGAGCTCTGAGGCTGGCTTCAAGGCTTCCTGCTGCAACGCAGCACTTCTGCCTCTTTGCATTTTCACAGCTCTGACAGTTTATATGTCAAATCAAAGCCACAGAGAATCTACTGTAAAAGACACAAGCACACGTCTTTCTCAAGTAATCAAAAACTTCACAAGTTCTTACCTCAATGGACAAAAGATAAACACTTGTTGAATATTTGCCAACAACAGGGGGACTTCCCCTGTTGTCCCCTCTTGATAGTGATCCCAAAAATACTGCATTTGGAAACTGTTTGGTTGACTTTGTTGAAGTGTTCTTTGAAATGTTGAAGCTGAGGCAGACTACCATGTCGGGTTTATTAACAACTAAGTTAGCATGTGCTTTTTTGCTTTTACTGTCAGAGAGAGACAAAAAATTTGATCTAAGAGACGCTGTGAAAGAAAGATTCAATGTTGTGGCCGACATTGAATCTTTCAGCTTAACCAATCTGGATATTCTAACAACTTGGAACTGGAAATAAAATGAAACCAGCCATCAGAACCCATCACTACTCGTCCATGATGGTATCTGTGCTTTGTTTAGCTGTGAGAAAAGTGCCAACATTATGTTGTTGAAGTGCACTGAGGTGAACCGTGCACAGAGAGTGTTTTACCTGTGTTGGCGTTGCTGCTGGCGATGAAACTGATGACCAGTGGTAACCGATTGAACTGCACGATCTGCTCAACACAGAGACACAACAGACATGTTAGCGCCCAAACTGAGGAGACTTCAGAAAAAGGGAATCACTAAGATTATCTAAAAACCCCAGAATTATCATCAAACAGTATCTACTAAACTACTAAAAAAGCAGATACAAAAAAACAAAAAAAACATATAAACAGGGTTTAGTTTCAACAAACACTGTTCTGTCACTCCCCAGTTAGTTATTCAATATAATATTCAAGTAGGGGCCCCATATTTTCCAGAATAGTTCCTGCCTGTTGTTCAGTTTAAATATTAAATGGTCGTAATTGGCTATTTTGGTCATCTCACCACACCACGTTAAAAGGGATGACTGTTTTGTTGTTTTCCAGTGTCTTAACAGGATCCTGCAGCCTGTAATGAGGGCCAACCTGCACCACTGAGTCTGCCCTGCAGACACATCAGTCCCCTCTGGCAAGAAACCCAATATTTATCTTAAAACAACATACTTCTTAAAAGTAAGCTCGCAGTCTACATGTTGGAGTGTCTTCGAGTAATATAATGAACTGGATGGCTGGTGTGTGAGTGTGTGTGAATGATTACATGAGCACACACTATATAGCACCTCTGCCTCTTTTATATGTATCTGTGTCTGAACAGGGTGAATGGTGCACTACATACGAGCAGTTGTCTATGATGCTACAGTTGTCTTTTTGATTTTCACAGGGCATTACACGTCATAACCACACATACGCCATTTCCCACAAATAAACTGGTATTTATAAAAGAAGAATGTACAAAACTAACACAGATTTCAGAGCAGTGTAATCAGTTGTCTTGAGCCAGCTGTAGATGATGTGAGGTAACAAATGCAACATTATAGTCAAACTTCTTTTTTCCCCAATCTATACTGCGTTCTATAAAATGTCATTCAAAAGGCAAATTTATGTATTTCATCTTAAATTTTTCATGAGGGACAACTTCCATCATTTTCTTCAGTTGCGCTTAAGCAGTTATTTCTCTGCATTGTGAAGCACTTTGTGTGTAAAGTAAAGTATGTGTCAGTATGAGCTCACTGGTAATGCATCTGATGTTGAGCACTGGTGATGAGATCTGACCTGGTAGGTGTTGTAGTAGCAGATGATGCTCTTGTTCTTGGAGAGGCCCAGCTTGCTGCCCTGATCTGTGGCCAGAGCAAAAGTGGACAGGAAGCCAGGTCTAAGAGCGTGGACAGGGGCGTTGTCATTGGCAACTGCAGGGACACAGAAGCAATGTTAACAGCAACATCTTCCCAGACAGTGAACGGCTGCTCCTCGGTCTCTATACTCACACCATTCATTTCAAATATTGTCTAACAAAAAATCAATTATGTCACCTATTTGTGTTACTCCCCTTTAAGCTTTACATGAAGCATGTGGGAAAATCAAATTTGACCACTCCTCAGCAGATACCTCAGTTTTTAAATTGTTATTATTTTTTTTCCTTTATTATAGGACAGCGTGAGACTGATAGGAAGTGGAGCAGAGAGAGAGGGGATGACACGCAGCAAAGGGCAGACGTCAGACTAAAAAATTCAAAACCAAATTTCTACATTCTAACAAATAAATGATATCACTGATGAGAAGGTTTTTGAGGATGAGTTTCCCATAGCTAGCTCTGTCTCTACAGGATATACAGGCAGCCAGGTGCCAAATATCACATGAGCACTACATCTCTATGTGGTCCTATCGTGTTGGAATAGTCTTTACATTGTGTATTTACGCTACTAAAACCTACTGAGTATGTGAAAGACAAAAGCATCACTTCAACAGAGATGAGGCCAGCAATATTACAGATATCATGTCTTAATGGGGCTTAGGAGTAAATGTACAAACTGAAAACTACTAAAAGCAAGGTTTTTAACAAAAGTGTTTTCTCTGTAGCCCTCAGCAAATTGTGACACAGATGTGAGGAGGTGTGCCTACTCCAAGCAAAACCACAATATCATGGATCGGTGTGGTCCCCTTTACTGTGTAGAGCAAATGCATAAAGGAGTGAACCAGGGGGCTTCAGAACTGGTTTCTTACCTTTGATCACCGGGACACCGTCCCTGTCTGTCACTACTATAGCATGAAGACCTTCAACACTGAAAGAGACGGACAGGATTTTACAAATTCAGAGGTTTACCTAAGACTTTCTCTCCAGACAGATTTGGCTTTCTTTAGATGCTCTGAGGACTCTAATTCTCTCTTTAGACATTCAAATAACCCTGATGATGGGCATGGTACTAGCAAAAAAACCCCCACAAAACTTTTGTAGGACTAGAAGACGCCAGTCCCACCATGCTTTCAAAGTGTTGCATGAACTTATTCCAGTTATGCACGTGGAGAAGCTGTGACTCAATAAGCAGCAGCATTAATGGAGCTGCAGGAATTTCGGGCAGGTATTGGTTGTGTACTACACGCAACAACAATCTGTTATATTCTTCATATGTCTGGGCTTTAGGGTAGGGTGGCAAGAGAAGCATTTTCTTACTGAGAAAACATCTAAGCCCCGCTACATCAAGTCTACCAAAAGCATGTGATAAAAATGTGCTATCATCTGACCAAGGTTGAACTTTTCTGCCATAACTCCAAAAGGTATGTGTGGTGTAAAAACAACACTGCACATCACCAAAAGAACACCATACCCACAGGGGAGCATGATGGTGGCAACATCATGCTTTGGGGCTGTTTTCTCTGGGACTTTGGTCAGGGTGGAGAGAATTGTGAACAGTTCCACATACTAGTCAATTTAGCTGTAAAACAGCCACCATAAAGCTTAAGATCAAGAAGAATTTCACCTTTCAACATGACGACAACCCCAAGCACACATTCAAATCAACTAAAGAATGGCTTTACCAGAGGAAGATTTAAGTTTTGGAATGGCCCAGCCAGAGTCCAGACCTGAATCCAAAAGAAAATCTGTGGGGTGACCTGAAGTGGGCTGTGCAGAGGAGACGTCCTCATAGTCTGATGGATTTGAAGCACTTTTTCAAGGAAGAGTGGGCAAATATTGCCAAATCAAGATGTGCCATGCTAATGGACTCCTACCCAAAAAGACTGATGTAATAAAATCAGTATTTCAACCCTGAATTTCTGTGTTTATTTTGTTCACACCAACCCAGGCTACAGTGGTTGATAAGTACTGTCATGAGCTTGCATCCTTTAGACACATGGTTATGATTAACTTTGTGTAGTTGCCAGTAACTCTCCTCCTGGATGTGTGTGTATGTCTGGGTCTGTGTGTATGTACGTGTGACTGTACTTTTTAGTGTTTGTGTCTTAATTTGTGTGGTTTATGTCCTCACAAATTGCACAAAAATATAGTATATACATAAAAAAGCTAGGATTTTACAAAAGACTAAAAAAAAAAAAACACACACTGAAAGTTTCACTGTCAACTGTGACATGGAACAAAGCTGTCACATTCTTCTGTTAGCATTCACTATACCTACCTTTGCAACTGTTTGTACAGGTATCTCTTCAAATCCTGCAAAGAAAAATACGTTAGAGATAAAACAACCAAGTTAGACAAGGATCTACGAGTGTCACCAACCACCACCCTGACAGAGACACAGAGATAAAGGCCACCATCTTAATCCTTTGGGACAGTTTAATGCATTTTACACGCTTTTCATTCTCCATTTTTTGATAATTTTGGCTGTGTTCATGCATATGGCATACATTTTGGCAAGATTGTGTATTTTTGTTTAATCTTGGAATTTCCAGCTCAGCTCCTCCAATAAGTCTAAAATACTGTGGAAACTAAATTGTTACATTCAGACTGTGAGGTGCCATTAAAACCCATTCAAACCTCAGGTTTCAATCCCACAGCCATTAAAGCATAAACACGTGCACTTCTGGGTGTTATTCTGGGCCTTTGCCTTGGAATTTGTCATTTGTACTATTTTCTGCCCGATGACACCATTTTTACCATATTTGGCATATGGAGAAAATGCATGTTATTTCCACTTGGTGCACTGTCACAATCAGTGTTGCAATTATTCAATTATTGACATATCCCAGGCTGTGATCATTTAAAAAAACCTACTATGCATGTAGTATATTAAAAATAATTCATTGTATGTGTGTGTGTGTGTGTGTGTGTGTGTTTTTCCATCGAAAAACAGTGGCATCATGACATAAATCTGGCATTTAAAGGGTTAAAATCTGAAAATTAATGAATATTTGATATTCATGATTAGAACTAATGATGATGAAAAACAGACTCACTGAAAGTATTAAATTATATGAATATGTAATATTTTATATAGCCTGATTTTCAAAAGTGCATTTTGTGTGCAGGGCAGTATGAGTATTTGACACTGCACAAAGAATAATAATATAAATAATAATATAAAAATCAATGTTGCTGCTAAACATTAACATATCAAATTCATAATAATAATAATAATAATAATAATAATCTGCTTAGCATGTAATATATTGTAACTAATTAATTTTTTGTGTTTTTTTCATCTAACAACATAGTGGCATGACAAAAAAAACTGAACGGGTTCAAATTCTAAAAATTAATGAATATTTGATATTCATGATTAGGAATGATATTGGTTAACAAATGAACTCAATGAAAGTAAAGATAATTTAAATTTTCAATATTTTTTAAAGCTTAGAGGGCAATGTGACAAGCTGTAGTGTCCTCTGGTGCGGACCAAATGTTGGATACACCACATATATACAACTTTTCGCTTGATATTAACCGGCGATATGAAAAAATGCATATTATTTTCCTGTCCCTGTGCAGGCAGAGACTGTTGAACGAGCTAACAGCTAGAATAATGGCACACAGGCTACTTACATCCGCCATGGCGGCCAGTGTTTTTCTATGTTGTCCAGAGCGCTCAGCAGCTGCGGACAGAAAACAGACACCATTAAACGCCCTCAGGGATGAAGAGAGGCTTAAACTGACTGCTAACACAACCGCCTGATTCTCTGAAGTTGTCTAAAGCCTGCTAACATTTTAGCTAAGTAGCAAGATGAGAATTGTACGTTAGCTTACTGTTGAGTTACCGTCAAACTACTAAATTACCAGTTAACGTATGGTGAATTAATCTGCACAAGACCAAACAAAACACACATTTTGAAAAGAAAATGGGTTCACGCACCTTCTTTGTGTCCTTTTAAAAAGACTTTACATCCAGCAGCTA
Source organism: Plectropomus leopardus (assembly GCF_026936395.1). Classification (NCBI taxonomy): domain Eukaryota; kingdom Metazoa; phylum Chordata; class Actinopteri; order Perciformes; family Serranidae; genus Plectropomus; species Plectropomus leopardus. The sequence goes on along the minus strand of NC_142189.1, from coordinate 31,581,898 downwards.
CTCCTGCTTCCCACTTGACAAGAGGCACGCGCACAAATCACATGACAGACTGTTTTGTTTCCGGTGTTACAGAAAAGTGCTCCTCCGACTGCCGCGGTAGCGCGCGCAGCCCCTCAAACCTGGTTTCCCCAAGTTTCTTTCCCTCTCCAGCTGCTTTTAGCTGACGAAAATTACAATATATACTATATACTATATATGTTACATATAACTGTATAATAGTAAAGGTATGACTTCAGCTGTGACTGATGGTAACCTGTTCAGACAGTTTGTGCTCCCCTCTCAGGATGAGCTACCTGTAGCTTATTCCACACCAGCAGGACACACAGTTCTGTGTATTCACAAGCTAATACAGGCTGATCAGGTAAAACCGGCTGGAGACATGAAGTAACTGGGGAATACAGCTTTAACAAGCTGCGCGCGCTCCCGCGGGAGGCATTCTCTGGCAGACGAGCACTTTTCGGTACAACACAACACCGGCTGCTGAGTGTTACGGAGAGTCAGTTCTGCGCAACATTACTGCAAAACTAACACACTGCGCACTGCCGCGGGACTACACTACTGTTAAATACAACCACACAGTAATATATGTGTTTACGTGTGTTGATTTTATTTTATTTTACTTTATTTTATTTTATTTTGTTTTATTTTGTTACGTTACCTCTGAATGCTACATTGAAACTTTTCCCAAGAGGCTGAAAAATGAGGTATCAAAATCAATAAATAAATATGGGGAGAATAAAAGGAAGAAAAAGTGAAAGAATTAATGAAAACATACAGAAATGATGCACCACTAAATAAATGAAAACTGACAATTAACATGAAATAAATTAATTCAATTTTATTTATGTATTTATATTTCTATTATGTGTTTCTATAGCTGTATTATTCATCTATAGAATTACTTATGAATTATTTGCATTTATTTCCACATTAAAAGAAAAACAACACCGTAATGCAGTAATATGCAGTAATACATATTCAGTAAATAAACGTAAGTACTTCATGTCTGAAAAGGAGTAGGAGGAAGTGAATACTTATCAAATCTACCCCCCTTTTTTCAGTTTTATATTTAAAAAAAACTTAATTTTAAATATAAGTATTCTCAATTTCTGCCCCGACATTTACCTTGATCAAATTAAACAAGAATTAGGACAAAAAAGAACAGATCAATCTGAATAAACAAATACACACACATCACAGAACACATGGCCATTTTCCTCTCTGTTCTACCAGCTCATATCCCTTCAGTGTTGTATTTCAAAACATGTTTAAATTCGTTAAATGTTCAGCATGTTTTCAGTTCTACACTACAGCTGTTCTATAAAGTAACACCTTGGCCTTTGGCTATAATACAGTGATATTTTGCATTAGTCCTCACTAACTGTTTCTTGAACATACAAATTCCTCTCAAATTATGTCAACTTCCTTTCATTTTTAAATATTTTTTTGGGGATATTATTAGGTTTAGGGTGATTTCTACCTCTGTAAATGATTTTGAAATCAACCAGATCTTTGAATTTGAGTGCTTTTAATTTATTAATAATATTTTTTGGAGGGAAGAAGAATGTAAACACAGCACCAAATTTCCGCACTCTAGTTAAATAACAAGGTTATGGTTACACCTGCTCAGGAAGTCCTGTCAGAGGAAGTATTCAAATATATGGATAATTTACATGGCATATGTAATATTTATACATAATTTTTTGACAATGCTTGACTGCATGCACAGACAGCAGGCTTTTAGTTTGTAGAAACAGAATAAAGAGGTGCAGAGCAGTTGTCATACACTCTGAGACCAAATCCAAATATAGCCAGCTATTTATAGAACAACTACTCACAGACTGGGCTTCACATGTTCTCTGCCCTGACACCAGCACACTGCCCTGCGAGGGGACTGGGAGGAAATCAGTCTACACTGTTTGGCTTTGGACTGTAGACTCAAACAGGTGAGTTCATTGAGAAAAAGAACTGGGGAAAGAAGAGCTTGTTGTGTGGCCCATAGGTTTATACAAACATTCAAATACATTTGTATGTTTAAAGAACATTTAAAGATACATTTCTCTGTGGTTTGTTGTGGTGTTTACTGCTAGTGGTCATGGCGATTACCGCTGACATTGGAGGTTACTGCTGATATTTAGATAGCATCATCATGAAAGCGTATGTGCCCACCCTCAGGTTCACCCCTAGTTACCTCTGTTATATTTGTCAGTACTGTTTATAGAGTTAACACAGTTAGCTACTAGCTGCCAGCTCAACCACCTCATGTTGATAACCAACAAATATTGCCGCTTTGCTGCAGACTTAAATGTCAACATATTACGCTCTAGGTATCTTTCTGCGTCTGCTGTTGACGTTCTGGGATGCCACTGCCATGATGTCAACACAAGCACATGGTGGAATTATGCTGCACCTGTGGCGTTTCTCAGCAGTGTTAGAGCCATCGATCCCAGGTGTTTTTACTGATCTTTCGTGGGGCCACCAAACCCTGGTGTTTTAACCAACCTGTCCTTGCTTTTCCAGCAACTTTTGTGCCAATACATGACCTTTTCTGAACTAAAACTATGTGTTAGTTTTTTTTTAAGATAAATGTAACTGTTTTGCCCAAGAAAGAATGCAAGAAATGTTTCTGGTGATTGGGTTGTCGAACTGCAGGGAGTGTGTATAATCATCAGTACTTAGACACAATGTGCAGTCCCCAAATACTCTGCTTCGGCAATGTATCACGTCCTGCAGATGACATATCTTGGTTGCAGGCAAAACACACCGCAACTGGAATTCAGGGGTAGCCGGAAATGCTTCCTGACAAGGAAACAACATACAGCCTTTCGGGTATTTTCTTTAACGTAACACATTGTCCCTTTGCACAACAGTAACTAATGTGAATTGTGTGAAAAGACATATACAACTTCATCAAATTCAACATGGCGACTTTACTACTAGTTTCCCTTTATCGTACTGATTAATATCAATAAAAACAATTAGAAGTAGGAGTTAATTTTGAAAAGAGGGAAAAAAGACATGAAGCTCAAATATTTGACATCCATTTACTGAGTCAGTGAGCCAATTGGCTTAAAGGTGAGAACTTTCTCTACACTTGTGAAGTGGTTCTTTATTTCTGCTGTGTTTCTGGTGAACAGTTGTATTGTGTATTAATATGTCCTGTTGTTGTTCTTCTGATCAGCATGGGGGACTTCCAGAACTTTGAACAGGACTTCTACCAAACAGGATATTATGTGGATGACCAGGGTAACACCGTGGCCTACTACGATCAGTACGATTCCTCAAGCCCTGCTTATTACAATACGTAAGTATGTAGACTTTTGAGGATTAATTGTGCCCCTCACCATCACCTTTGAGATGTTTTATGGTGACTCCATTTATAATCATGGTAAATATGACTTAACGTGAGGGCACCAGACATTAAGGCTCCTTCATCTGGGCTGTTTAAATGCATTCTGGGATATGGAGGAATGCATTATGAAGGTTTTGGAAAAGCCTGTACTTCAGAAACATTTTTACATCAAATAAATCCCAGAATGAATTGAGCATTACTGATTGATGTTTCTACCTTGGAAGCATGTCCAGGATTATGACATTACTATTTTATACTCTTTTAATAAGGGTTTATATAAATGTTCAACTGTTGTTTTCAGTGGAGCACAGCCGTTCGTGCCTGGTGCTCTGGATCCTTCCATGGAGCAGCAGTACACTGAACAGTTCTACCAACCTGCCGAAAGCACAGGAACAGATTCTCTTGAAGAGGAACCCAGCCTTCTTGAAGGTAAAAAGAATCTACATTTACAGCCTGTTGATCCCAAGAAAAATCTGAGGAACCAAGTCATCCCAGAAAGCAACAATCCTGTATTCAAATGCCAAATAAAAGACAAATTGTGCTGGGACTCCACATTAATAATCAGTATCTCTCACTGTCTAGAGCTTGGCATCAATTTTGACCACATCTGGCAGAAGACCCTGACTGTGTTGAACCCTCTGAAGCCTGCAGACGGCAGCATCATGAATGAGACTGATCTAACAGGTCCCATCCTCTTCTGTGTTGCACTGGGCTTCACTTTAATGATGGTGAGTTGCCTGCATGGTACTGCCTGTTTCAACCAACTGTATATCCATTTCTAGGAACCTTTTCAGTACCCACTGTTGTACAGTTGTAAGGTTTAACAATGTACTTCTTTACTCTCATATATCCAGGCAGGAAAAGTCCACTTTGGGTATGTGTATGGGATCAGTGCTACAGCCTGTATCGGGATGTACGTTCTGCTGAGTCTGATGAGTTCTGTGGCAGTGTCTTATGGCTGTGTGGCCAGCGTCCTGGGCTACTGCCTCCTGCCCATGGTGGCCCTCTCTGCATTTGCTGTCTTCTACTCTTTGCAGTAAGTCTATTCAGTGGTTGTGCATTACTATATTGAGCAGGTTTCCATTACAGATTTGCACAAAACTTATATAATATAAGTAATATTTTCCAAATGTGAATTAAACACAATTGCAAGATGGCTCCTGAAATACCACCTCATGCGAGTGTAAAAACCTTTTTTTGATAAATTGTAGTTTTTCGAAATTGACATTTCCATTTGATATACTTTATATTCGCAATTTAAAAGTTGCACAATTTGAGGGTTAAAACTCTAAAACTTCTTGGAAGTGCATCTGGAAAAACAGCTGGGAAACACCTGTAGTGGGACTGCATGCATGTGGCCAAAAATGATACTGACGAGCAGTATGCCTTGAGCTGAAAAGGCGTGGTGTATCACAGGGAAACAATGGTTTTCCTGGCGACGGGCTCATTGTGATCAGCCTTTAACTCCCGTCATTGATTTCATCTGGTGATGCCAAGCTAACATAGCTGCTCTAACTTTAATGCACTGCTTCCAGCTCCTGACATCAGCATTTCACAATCAGCCACCAACTTTGTCACCAGCATCCTTGTCAATAGGCAAATGAGCATGTTAATGGTCTGTAATGGTTTGGACTGACAAAGGAAACAGTCAGATGACACAAAGATGTAGAGTTTAGGTCAGGTTGACTTCAATTAAAATGCTTCAAATCCCTCTTTGTTTCCACAGAGGTGTCCTGGGAACAGTTCTGGCCGTGTTAGCGATCTGTTGGTGTAGTCTCTCTGCCTCTAAGATCTTCATCTCCACCCTGGCTATGGAGGGCCAGCAGCTGTTGGTGGCTTACCCATGTGCCCTGCTCTATGGGATCTTTGCACTGCTCACTGTGTTCTAATCATCACCAGATCATATGCATGCTATTTTATTACATAGGAAAATATTATTAAAGTTACAATCTGTTTTATTCATGCCAAAAAAGTTAGAGGAAGTTATTTTATTGACATACCTATTAGTCTCATCAGGTAAAGTGCTCAATGGGATTTAAACAGATACTGGGAATTTGGTGGGTGATTGCATGCGGTATGTAGAGCTTCAGGTCAAGGCTGAATGGTTTAACTTCCTCTCTGTTTCAATTTTGTTTTATTTTTTTAAATGAAGCTATATTTAATACTTCTACATGGTAGATATTTGACTGATACAATGTCTACTATGATACCTTAATGCCTTGTATGTTATTTATTCTGTCCTCAAAGATTTTGATGATAAATATTTGTCTAATACGAGTATCTGACATTTCTTGATGTCATTGTGTGGGATTCCCTCCTTATAAATTCTATAAAAAGCTTTCAATAAGCCTACCTTAACAGTCTAGGTCGAGCCTTATGCGTCATAGCTAACAACGGTGAGTGCGGCCTCAGCTATTACCAGCACATAAGTTTCCATGCAAATTTAATGTGAACTTTAAATTAATTTCCAAAGAATTTAGGTGTAACTTAATGAGTCTTCCATGCAGTACTGTTGTTGAATACTATTAATGAAAAAAGAGAAAGACGTACAGAGAAAACCCCAAATCGTAACGATGTAGTATGAAACTGGGACTCAGTTGCAGAGAAAAGCACAAGAACAGTTCAGATCCCAATCTGTACTGAGGATATCAGGGGTCATACACACGTAGGTATTCAGAGAAGGCAGAAAAATCTATTCAGGGAAAAGAAACAAAGTCACAAACAAAGCAGAGTCTAAAACACAATTAATGCAATAAGTCATCAGAATGATTCGTAAAATGGCTCACAGAAAGAGATAAAGCTGTGAGCTCAATTTGGCAACCCCTGAATACTTTCAGGTGGAATAAGCAAAACCTAAAACACAACTCCTCCCGCACCAGTTCATCTTCCCCAGAATGAGGGAAAATTAGCTCCATAAAAATGCTTCCTTATAAATGAAAAATAGATATTTATATAACTGTACACCTTATCTATACACCACAAAGACAGGGAGCACAAGAAGAAGGTAAATTATCTCCACTCAAATGAATGTTTGAGTGTATATGTGGAGGACCAAATCTGGCATAGTGAAAATATACAGTATATAGTGCACTATTTAATACACTAGCGAATAGTGAGTGAGTGAATGAGGCGACTGTTTTGAACACAGCTTAAAACGTAATGTCATAACTGCAACATTCTAAGGTTGTTTTGGTAATGCTGAGGGGTCACAGATCAAAGAATGTTCTTTTTATAAAATGTTCCCACAAAGTTACATGAGAACAAAGGAGGAACAATTTCAAAGCAACATTCAGAACATATTATTGAGGCCTGAGATTATACTACATTTTTATGATGTTTGTAGAGCATGTTAACTAAACTTAAAGAAGAACAATCTGAGAACTGAAAGAAAACTTGCAGCAGAAACACTGCATTGTACCATTCTCAGAGTTTTTTAATATCAAAAATTGCTAGCTGGGTGCCAGTTGGGATGTCAGCTGGTCTGTAGACAGGCTGGATTATGATGTTTCCAATTTAGAAGAAGTATCAATTGACAAGGTTTAGGTTCATCCAGAGTTTTCATAGAAATCAACTCACAGTGGTCTTTTAACACTGCATTCCTAGTCATTACAGTAGAGGGAGCCACAACATCAGGGTTGCAATTTTAAGCCATTCTCACTGACCGAATGAGGACAGATTTCTCTTCAGTCCAACATGTTAAGAACTGAGAAAGTTGGTAAAATCTGACGGAAACTTGGTTCAATTTCTTGTCTTTTGAGCCATTTTAAACTCACTGCTTTATGACCGTGTTCGCCACAGAAACCATGCTGTATTAGTTGTAACACTGTCCTAAAGAACATGCTGTCTGTGTGTGTGCACGTGTGTGTGTATGAACAGAGGAGGATGTGGACAGTCACAGTCCGCAGAGCTGTGCAGCTATCAGAGGAAGAAAAGGAACTCATTTCTCACACAGCGTCCATGATGTATGGGGGTCTGAGCGGACTGTGACAACTGCGGAGTCAGTGATGTTCTGCAGACGACTCCCTGTAAGAGCAGGGAGAGTGGGTGAGGGAGGGAGAGCTGGGCCGTGGACGTCGACACAATTCACTGTGATATTAACAATGGGTAACTTCTAAAGGTCCTGGGCCAATGAGGCAGGTGGATCCAGTCCCTCAGGTGCGGCTCGAGCTGACGGGGTCGAATACCAAGGCCATGATCTCTCTCTGGGCTGTGTTTCTGCTCTGTGTGAGAGACTGTGGTGGTATCAACACTGAGCGCCATCACAGAAACATCACAACAGTGCTCAGTTACTAATGCTGTATGCTTAAGGATGGAGGCAGTGTTGTTTTAATCATTTCAAGCTACAATGGATGAAATGTTATTAAAAAATTGAAACAACAATTCTTACCTTATTCCTAGCTCACCCTCATACCGAAGACATCAAATTCTGCTGCTTTTGCAGTGGTTCTGGCGCAAGATTCTGACACAAAAAGCCTCCTGCTATGGCAGCATGATACATGGATGGATGGAACCTGTCTGCGGGACAGCGTCAGGTTCAAATGCTGACGGTAACAATCGAAGCACAAAGTTTCATGGGGCCGGCAGGACAGGCGTTGGATGGGTTGAACAAACTCATGTGGGAGTCCAGTGTTTTTGGTCCCACTGGAATGTGATGGATTTTTTTAAATACATTTTACCATGTTCCACTAATACTAAGCATGTGCTTTTGTTTACGTCCGACGTTGGTTGCCATGTGCTTTTGTTGCCTTTACATAACAACGCACAGCATAATCCTACCATGTGCTTTTGTTGACATCTCAACATTGGGAGTAGCATCCCAGAACATCAACAGCAGACACAGAACTGACACTGGTGTTTTTGATATATTGGCTTCAAAATCCCACTTGGTTAGGGCTGTCTTATGTCAAGGTAAAGTGGTAAAAATATTGTAAATATAGCGTACACTTAAACAGATCTTGATTTATTTAGGTGTCTTAAAACTAATCAATGAAGGCAGAGATTGCTCAGTGCTGGTTGATTTATACGGCATGACGTGACGGGTTTCTCCACCAAAGTTATTGTAAAAAAAAGTTATGATGAGATTCGGTCTGTAGCATAGACTGCATAAATAATATAGATTTTTTGCATTTAGCTGAATCGGGGCATATCTCCATCTACCATGGCGTCAATAAATGGATCCGTCGTTTTCTTAACCGATATGAAAACATCAGCTCACACTGCCAAAGCTGGTGTAAATAAAGCGTTGCTTCTTCTGTACAAAGCTTCTTACAAAATATTTTTTTTCAACATTTTTGTAGGATCATTAATGACGAAAACAAAAGAAAAATGAAAAGGGAATGTTACAAAAGACTTGCAAGAATATATCTCCAGAGTCTCTCCCAGTGCTTGTACTGGGACAAGGACAGAAGTCCATTTAAATGACCTATTCAAGCTATAATTGTAGCTTACCTTAACTGTGCTTAAATGTTAAAATATTGAGTTGTCAGTAAATTTGATTGAAATATCCAGTGTGAATGCCCCAAATGAAACACAGGCGTGGGAAGGGGGCGGGGGGTTCTCAATCACATGAGGTCCCCAGGTTGTCCCGTGCAAATAGGGCTTTAGTTTATAATGTTAATATGCTAATGTTCGCAAGTTAGCATTACCCAGTACAAGTTAAGGTGGGAAGATGAGTTTTAAGTTTGGATTTAACCCTTTGAAACCCTAGCAAATCGGTATGATTTGTTTCAAAAGTATGGAAAGAAGGAAACTAGCAACTTAACAAGAAATGGCCAAAAATAAGTAAGAAATTAGTAAGACATTTTTTACATAATTACTCAAAAATAAGCAAGAAAGAAGACAAGCAAAGAGAAAAACTAAAAACAAAATGACCCTAAGAAAGAGATTTTTAGAAAAAAATAATTTAAAAAATATGTTTGTTTTCTGGTACATTTATAACTGTAAGACTTATTTCTGGACATTTTTCCCTCACTTTTTGGTAACAACATCACCATTTACATTTTCTTTAAAATTTGTGGGACATTTCTTGCTTAGTTGCTTATTGCTCTGTTTCCCATATTTCAAAAGGAAAATTTTCTCAGGTTTGAGAGGTTTAAATGCTGCAGGGAGGGCATCTGAACAAAGCGCAAAAAAATGTTGATCCAGATGTTGATCCAGATGTTAAAGGGTTAAAGGCCTCAGCAGTCGGACTGTCTGTTTGGGCGGCTGTTAAGGAATAAAAAGTCACCTCATAAGACCTCATATTAATGTAGGACAGTGATTCTGGATCCGGGCCACTGTTGGACACTCTTTTTCTTGCATCATCATTAGAGGAAAGATGTGACCTCAAATCTCATTTCACAGCTTTAAAACAGAAACCCAAACAGTAACAGCTGTGAGCTAAGTACACGCTAAAGTACTTCATAGAAAACTTTCTTGCCCAGAAGTCTCAAAAAAACATCCTTGCAGGCTGTAACCCTTTGATGGCTCTGACCTGAACCTTGACCTTATGTAAACTAAACCACAACATGACCCTTTAATTGGTTAATTCTGCTTAAGGTGTTGTAACAGAGGAAACATGCAACAGGCTTGATCTCACAGGCTGACTCAGAGAAAAGAGGACAGTTATCTGAGGCGATAGCATAAACAATAGCTAAAAAGTGTGTTTATATTAGTGAGAACACGGGGAGAATATATGTGAGGGAACATGTGTGCATGTTTGACAGAAAGAGGAGGGAAAGGGAAGGACAGTCCCACGGTGGGACCATGAGGAGCAGGCCCACTCTTTCTTCTCCTGACTGTTTGGACGGGTTAAAGCAAACAAATCCCTCTGGCCAAGCGGTAGGCTGAAGACAAGCGCTCCCTGGGCCCTGTGTAACTCTCCTGCTACTTTACACTAAACTCTTCCAGATGATTGATGGGCTCGCTCCTTTCAGAGACTCGCCGCTGCTCACCTTTCATTCACCAGAGCGCAGGCTGATGGGGATCTCCGCTCGGTGCACTGCGATCCATCATTAACCAGCGCGGTCCGCGGGACAAATAACTGATTCGGTCTGAAATTAGCTGCAGCTGAGACTAAGTAAACGTCTCTTCCCCGCAGCAGTTTTATAAAGTGTTCAAGTTTCATCTGAAGGCAATATGGAACTGTTGGGCTTGGAATAAGTTGACGTCCTGCTTCTGATGTCTGCTGTCTTAATTTGGGATGAGCCATGAGGGTTTTTTAGGGTTGCATCAGTATAAAGTCATGGAAAAAACAACATGGTGATTATTATAGCCAAGCAGTGGGGCTGATAGTATAAAGTCTCCACTTCACTTCAATGTCTGCACACTCAGGGTTGTAGCGATACTGAGGTCCTTTGTAATTAAGAGTTTACATCCTGTTGGAGTATGTAAGTATGTAACCTAAATCTCTGTAACCGAACAATGATTTCAGCTAAAGTGTGATTATAATGCTAGGATAGGGAACAAGTTTCATGTGACATGAGCCCTTAAGGATCTGTCCAAGAAAGGTTAAAATTGTTATGCAGTTGCAAAAATTATGAAGTGAGAATGTTGAAACTACCGTTAGAGGAATTGAAATGCTACTGTATAGGTCATTTAGGAGTGTCATGTTAAGGTCATCCGTAAACAGAGACAAAAATGAGGAAATATTTTTGTATATGAGACAAAAAAAAGAGAGTGTGGGTGTTTGGTCTCTGTGACTGAGTTCAACAGGTCATGCAGAAAAGGAAAAAACAACTCCTAAAAAGGGACTGTCCTCGAAGTTGACCAATCCAGAGAAAAAGCCACGCTGAATGGGGAGCCAGATGACGAGGGGAACCAACCTGAAGATGATTCTACCTTCATTCACATTTCCTCATTGTAAATAGTATGAAATACTGGATCAGGGAAAGACAGGCTGTCAGAATGCAGGCTGACTCGCTGATGTTATCGGCTAGGGAGATGCATTTCTGATCCAGTGCTCTGTAACTGCTCATTGCTTGCTTGAAAAAGATTCACTAAAAGGTTTGAACTCAAAATTCTAAATTTTGTGTGGACATTCAGTTATTTACTGTTTATTGAGTTGCTATTAAGAATTCTGAACATTGCGCTCACCCTGGGAGGGTGAGTGTTTTTCTACTTGCAGCCACCAAGAGAAAAACTCCTTCAATCCTATAGGTAAAGACATACATATGGTGGGTTTTCTCAGCGTGTTCTCACTCTTAACTCGTCAAATATTGCTCTGTCAGAGCTTTCAGCATACCATCGGGACACAAAAAAGCCACCCTTCGCATCCAACCACAACATGGCTGGACGGGTCGCGTGCACATGAAATGCGAAAGGGCAGCTTTCGTGCAGATTTCTCTTCCTGTGTGGATGTGTGTGTGTGTGTGTCTTTTGTTTTCTTCACCTTTTTCTTCAGTGACCTGACCCCGAGCTCAGATAACCTGGATATGGCAGCAAGGCCTGAAATTTATCTGGACCATTTCTCCCCCACTGACCTTCATCAACTCTATACTTTAGTTTCTGCAACTAAGCCATCAACATGCCTGCTAGACCCCATCCCAACTAAGCTCCTGAAGGAAGTTTTGCCTTTATTAGACAACTTTTTATTAGATATAATCAACGCGTCTTTATTAACAGGCTATGTACCCCAGTCTTTTAAAGTAGCTGTCATTAAACCTCTTCTAAAGAAGCCCACTCTCGATCCTGAAATTTTAGCTAACTATAGACCGATATCTAATCTCCCCTTTATTTCTAAAATCCTTGAGAGAGTGGTTGCTCATCAGCTCTGTGACTTTCTCCAAGACAACAGTCTATTCGAGGACTTTCAGTCAGGCTTCAGAGTTCATCATAGCACAGAGACGGCACTAGTAAAAATTAATAACGACTTATTTATCGCTTCTGACACAGGTCTGGTCTCTGTTTTAATCCTTTTAGATCTCAGTGCTGCATTTGACAACATTGACCATCAAATCTTACTGCACAGACTTGAAACCTCAATTGGCCTTAAAGGAACGTCACTAGCCTGGTTTAAGTCATACTTATCAGATCGTTCCCAATTTGTTCACATCAATGATCAACCCTCCGCACATACAAAGGTCTGCTTTGGAGTGCCACAGGGTTTGGTGCTTGGACCAATCCTTTTCACTTTATATATGCTTCCTCTAGGCAACATAATTAGAAAACATTCCTTAAATTTCCATTGTTATGCTGATGATACGCAATTATATCTATCTATGAAACCAGATGAAACTGATCAGCTATCTAGACTTCAAACATGTCTTAAGGATGTCAAAGCCTGGATGAGCCGTGATTTCCTGATGTTGAATTCAGACAAAACTGAAGTTATTGTTCTTGGCCCAAAACACCACAGAAGCTCCTTTTCCAACAATGTAATTTCTCTAGATGGCATTACCTTGGCCTCTAGCACAACTGTAAGGAACCTCAGAGTTTTATTTGACCAGGATTTATCCTTTGCCTCCCATATAAAACAAACTTAAAGGACGGCTTTCTTTCACTTGCGTAACATCGCAAAAATTAGACATATCCTGTCCCAAACAGATGCTGAAAAATTAGTACATGCATTTGTCACTTCTAGGCTGCATTACTGTAATTCCCTATTATTTGGTTGCCCCAACAAATCTCTTAGGTCTCTCCAACTGGTGCAGAACGCTGCTGTTCATGTTTTAACGGGAAGCAAGAAAAGGCATCATATTTCTCCTGTTTTAGCTTCTCTGCAATGGCTCCCTGTGAAATCCAGGATTGAATTTAAAATCCTCCTCCTTACTTACAAAGCTCTAAATGGTCAGGCTCCATCCTATCTGTCACAGCTCATAGTTCCTTACCAACCCTCAAGATCACTGCGCTCTGAAAATGCAGGGTTACTTGTGGTTCCCAAAATTTCCAAAAGTAGGTTAGGAACCAGAGCATTCAGGTACCATGCTCCTCTCCTATGGAACCATCTTCCATTTTCGGTCAGGGAGGCAGACACCGTTTCAACTTTTAAGGGTAGACTTAAGACTTTCCTCTTTGATAAAGCTTATAATTAGGGCTGGCTCAGGTTGCCTGGACCAGCCCATAGTTAGGCTGACATAGGTTTAACCTGCCGGGGGACTTCCCCTGATACGCTGAGCTCCTTTCCTTCCCTCAATGCCGCCATCGGAAAATCATGCATGTCTGTTAACTGCATTGCCGTTTGCAAGCTTAGCTTAGCTCTGTGATAGCCATGTGGTACTCTCACTACCTGGGGCTCGCGATTACAGAGCCTGGGTCTGTTGAATTGCACTACGCTAATCCTGTTGCCTCTCGGGAGCATTCCTGCTCCCTTGTTTCCTAGTTTTCCTGGATCCTGGCCGTAACCTTGACTGTGCCTGACCGTGTTGATAGCTGTGCTGATGCTGTGATCCTGCCTTTGGTTGTGCTCGTGCTGTGGCTGTACTGATACTGTGCCCCTCACTCGCCCTGAATGTGGTCTGGTCCTGGTTGCGCTGATGCTGTGATCTTGCCTTTGGACACCTCCCTTTCAACATATGCATGAGACTGTTATCATCTCCCTTGACATCATCATAGAGTGCAATTACTAATTTCACACCTACCATTATTGTAATATGACATGCATCTGTTTCTATTATTGCTGTGCCTCTCTTCCCCTCTCTCCCCCTCTCTCTTTCTCTTTCCTTTTTTGCCATGATTGTATTTCATTTGCTATTACGACATCTATTGCTTGTCTGTCCGTCCTGGAAGAGGGATCCTTCATCATTCTCTACCGCTCTTCCTGAGGTTTTTTCCCCCCCCCCCCGTTACAGGGGTTCTTTTTCGGGAGTTTTTCCTTGGGTGATGTGAGGGTCTAAGGGCAGAGGGATGTCGCACACTGTAGAGCCCTCTGAGGCAAACCATGTTTTGTGATAATGGGCTCTATAAAACTGACTTGACTTGACTTGACCTTACCATGTGCCTCTTTTGCTTAAACTTAACCATGCATGACTTTTTTGCCTTATTCCAACCATCTTGAAAGTTTGCACTGTTGTATAAACATTAGGATCATTTTGCTTCATCCCACCAAATGTGCATTTGTTGACTTCACCGTAACAGCATCCCGGCGCATAAATAGCAGACACAGAAGGATATCTAAAATGTGATAAGTAGATGCGGAAGGTCACAGGTAGAGCAGCATCACAAAAATCTAATCAGTTCACTGTTGAGTTAAAGTGAATGTGAAAATTTAAATAATCCTCAAGGGTTTTTTTGAGATACAGAGGGTCACAATGACCTTTATCTTTGACCTGTGACCACCAAAATCTAAAATGTTCACCACTGATTCCAAGTGGATGTTTGTGCCAAATTTGAAGAATGTGCCACCTACCTTGCAGCCAGCCACCAGGGTGTAATGGAGATGTTCTAGCTTCACCTTTGGGAAGATCCTGTGTCTATATATACAGTCTTTGGTGCAGATGAATGGTGTTTGCCTCCCCTCTGTGCTGCCAGAACCCAGAGATCCTCTGCCATCTGTGCCTTATAACGTTTTATGGATGACATGATATGCCACCTGGACTTTTGCTGGTGGATGGGCAGGGAGTTCTAAGCACTGGTGGCACGAGTGGAAGACTAACAATATTCATCTGCAAGCACTGTGATGACACAGGGAAATCATATCTCTTTGTGCGAATCCAAACGTACTTTATCACTCACTAATTACTTTGCATCAGTTCTCAGCTTTTCACTTGTTACACAATAAAACAGCTTACAATAATTTATGATAGACTTGGGAGAAAGTTGAAAAGTTCAGTGTGGTGGTCTAAGGGCACAGCAGCACATAACACATTTGGATGTACAGAGACTCGGGCCAAATTAAATACTCGGGCTGTTTTCCTTCAGCCTGCCGTAGGCTTGGTGCTGCCCCAGCCGGTGCGAGGAAAGAAGATTAAAGACGCAGATAAAGAATTGGCACTTTGTTCCTGGTGAAAGTAGAAGATATCATGTCATGTTAGTGACCTGTTTGTGCTTCAGATCATTCACCGAAAAACTCCTGAGAATATGAAGAATAGGTTTGGATTTTTTTCTTGTTTGTCTTGTCATATTTAAATTGAGAGTTATTGGTTGTTGTAACAATTCCTTCATTCTGGCCATTAAGTGATCCATACGGTGTAAGAGATGTAGTATTTCTATATTACTTTTTTATTAAAATAGACTTTAAGTGCACCTAACCTTTAAGACCACATAGAAACAAAGACAAAGAAAAAAAACTTTGGTAATACTAACCTGGTGATGATCCAATAAAAAGGTGGTGGTTGAAAATGATGATAGAGTTTCTTCTCCATCACAGTCATTGTGGATGTATTATTGTTAACTGTTAATGACAGAAACAACATCCAGCTGCCAGCAGCCTGTCATTTACTTTCAGCACCAGTGCAGTGATGATTACCAGAGCTAAACTTTTAATTTAACGCTTGTTTTAACATTTGTTTACTATTCGATATTAATATTGGTGTACAACACTGCATATTTTAACAACTTTTCAGTCAAGTTAACAACCTGCCAAGGTTTCCAACCCGCTGTTATTCCCACATTGTTAAATAACAATGCCTTTTCATGCTCTACAGCATCTGATATTGAAGCAAAAGGCACCCTATAGAGGCTCTATGTGCTCAAACACATTGTAACATGTGGTTAATGTTCTGAAACAGTCACAGTGAGGCTAGGCAACAAAACTACTTGGTTAGGTTTAGAAAATAAATGATGCTTTGTGTTATAATAAGTAGGTTTGTTATGTAGAGTAACAATGTTAATTAACAGTTAATTATCTTTCGCTTCACATGGGACACAAACTGCTTTCTACTGGGTGAAAGTCCTGTGTTTGTTTGACCCATCTATCTCATATGCCCCCTGCCTCCCTACATGGACTTTCTTAAACTTTACTACATCGGTTGCTCTGATTGTCAAATATTGCTGCTGTTGGTTCTACACTAGTGGGCTGAAAGGCGGGGCTTCGCTATCAGACACCAAGGGGTGTGACAAAGCATCAGTATTTGACTACCTGGTTATGAGACTTTAAGACTGCAAGACTTTAATTAAACAATTGTGTAATTTCTTGTTTGATTACCTCCCCTGCTATAAGCTTAGCCATCAAGATCTGTGCAGACATTCATTGATTTATTGGCCCTCCTACATTTTCCACAGCCCAACACAACAGTGGTAAGACTAAAATATGATAAAACTGATTAGGAGTGACCATTTGCCAGAAAGACATTGTCATTAGATGTTGATAAGACAACCAATCACTGATTTAAAGGACCGTTCCAGAGTTTTATATTGTATAAAGCAATTTAATAAAAAATACAGGCTGTATATATGATGCGGAGAATGCCTAAACAAGCCCATTCTTATTCGGAGGTCAACATCAAAAGCCAGCTTTATAGGATGCCGAATGGTGTCAGGTGAGAAAGCAGCCAGACAGACAGGTGTTATTAAGTGCTAATGGCAGTTTCCCCACCCGTATCATACGTATACAGGTGGCATAAATTGAGAATGCAGGAACCTGTTGTGTCTGCACGATACAGCACTGGACGGCATCAGGTTTAAACACTGCCGGTAATATTGTTATAGTATAAGGAGCTCAAGGGCGCTTATAGGGTGGGCAGGAGGGGCGGTGTATGAGTCAGGAGTCTAGGAGTCAAAGAGTTCCTTTTATCATCTAAATGTAATGGGGTTTTTTCCACACCTAACCATGTGCCTCCTTCCCCTCAAACTAACCATTCGTGCCAGCATATATGTTTGTTGATGTCCCAGTGTCGGCTGCCATGTGCTTTTATTGCCTAAACATAACTGTGTGCAACTTCGTCTCACCACGTGCTTATGTTGACATCATGGTAGCGGCATCCCAGAACGTAAAGAGCAGACACAGGATACCTAGAGTGTTATATGCAGACGTGGAAGTCCACTGCAAAGTGGCACTATGTGACGAGTTGGGACGAGAGCGTGATTCTTAAAAATCTGCTTTGTGTCTTTAATTGATTTAATTTTGACAAAAAGAAAGATATTAAAGTGACTTTAAAAAATGACCTTTCATAAGCTTAAAGTTAAATGTGTAGTTGGTTTTCATTGAGTACTGGGGTGTAATGGCTAAATATAGCATAGGAAAACACATTTAAACAAGTAACACTTCAAACTATGGTATGCTTTATAAATTCAGCACTAACATATCCCTGAAGAATTTGTGATGTTTTCTGAGAATAGGGTAAAATATGTGCGTGCATTAGAGCTGGACCTGCTTAAAATTGGCATTGACACATATAAAAGTTTTAAAAGTCTCAATATATGACATATTGTCTATTTTAGTCATCCAAATTCAGAGAGACTGTTGATATTCTGACTCCTTTCCCGAGACTACATTTGAAGTATGCTCAGTATTGATGTCACGCTGTGCAACCGCAGCTCTAACATCTTAATCACAACTTTGTGCAACTGCAGTGCTGTGGCTGTATCCGGGGCATATCTGGGGGTTTTAGCATGAAACTATTAACCCTGACATCTTGATATCTAAAACCTTCTCACACATTCTTTCAAGATTTCATGACCCTGTCTAATTGTGTTGCTACAGAATGTTGTAGTTTGGTTGCACCATCGTGTTTGATCAGCTGTTATGTAAGGCCGGACTGGCTTGTATCATTGGAGAGCTACAGGCTGCTTCATGTGCTGGCTCTCTGGGTGGATATTGTGAATGCTGCGCAAAGTAACTTTTCTCCATAACTGCTGAAATAATGCTGTATGTTCACATCACAAAAACAGGCGAGGTCAGCATTACCACAAAACTTCAATGATAAGACTAAAAATGAATTTTAAATGCCTAAAACTCACAATAGAATGCCCCAGGGAAGACATAAACAAACACACAGTTGGCAGAAATAAATTGGTAGAGTAGTTCATTTTGCTAGAGCACAGAAATTTAAATCTTGAAAAGCTGCCCACTGTCGGGGCCAGATGCCCCCCAGCGTAAGACAAGCTTTTTAGAGTTAACTTCAAGCTTATTGTATTATTTTATTTCAGGATGTCATACTCCAGCAAACTCGCTAAAACTGGCTAATTGTAACTAGCTAGCAATGCTATTGATTGCCAGCTAGTTAGCTACTACTGCAAGCAAGCCGTTGAATATATATATATATATATATATATATATATATATATATATATATATATATATGAAGTCACATGTTACCATACCATATAAAATACATTCTAAGTAAATTATATTTTGAACCAGAATGCTGCTAATTGTTTTCATCCTGTTTTTAAGGGGGGCGTCTTGCCAAGGGACTAAATTTACATTTTTACATTAAAGCAGAATTTTTTTTTTCCTGTCAAGATATACTGAATGATTCTCCCCGCACAGATCACTATTTTCAAGTGACAAAATTTTTTTTATCAGTTTACTCTAAAATAGTTAAGGTGAAATAAAACTTGAGAATGCAGTAATTCAGAATAAATGTCACACTTCACAAGAGTATAGCCTTTAACTACATGTGTTGAGAGTAGACTTAGTGCCAACCATTGGTTAACCCTTTGAAACCTGGAGCGACATTACTTGTCTTGTGTTGCTTTCAGACACCTTTCACAAGTATTTAAACCTGTGAACCCTGAGCAAACTGCTGCGCCATTTTTTTAACCATTGGTTAAAGGCAACAAGCCCCTTGGTGGGAAATTTTCTACAAATTGCAAGAAATTAGTAGATTAGAAAATGATTTCTCAAAAGCCCGAGGAAAAAAGGGAGAAAAAGCAAGGGGAAAACCCTATGTATAAATATCATAATTACAAATTATAAAACGTTACGTTACTTTTTTTCCAATTTCATCAGGTAATTTTCTTTTACTTTTTACTAATTTCTTGTTAATTTGGGAGGTATTTTTTCCTTTCATTGCTCATTGCCTTCTTCACATCATTTCAAAGAAATCAAGCCAATTTCACTTCGGTTTCAAAGGGTTAACATCGCGAGAGAAGTAGCATAACCTCACTCATCTCGCAATTGTGTTTTATCGACATTGGTGTCGCTGTTTTAAAGCAAAATAACCCAGCTAGCATTAAAGCTCAGTATGTCCAGATGTTAAAGGTCAAAGGTTAACAGTGTCAATTATAAACTAGGAACAGTGGTACATTTTGTGCTTATTCTAACATGAGTTGATCATGCTGGAGAGCCTAGCGCAGTCAATCCGACAGAAGCCGAAGAACAGACAGATTTAATGCACTTTTAATGGAACCATTATGTGTTGGCCCTTGAAGCATAAGCAGGCAGAGAGGGGCCCTCACATTTATATTAGCATTGCAGTGGGCCTATCAATACGACTGTGCCATTTACAGACATTAAACTCTGTAATTGCACTAATTGGAGTTATTTGTAAAATAAATAGAACGGAGCTGCCATTAAACCGCCTCAGGAGCAGCTTGTGTGGGGTGAATCTGATAAAGTGGCTGCCTCTGTGTTTAGACCTTGTTTTCCAGCTCTCAATAAATGATCCAGAAAATGTCCTAATGAAGAATACAGGTGGGAAAGTCATTATGTATGCGGGGGGGGTCTCACTACCACTTGATGCAGGGAGAAGTGCTCTATCTATGGGTGACCTGGAGAGAAAACATTCCCGGCTAATGACTGCTCTCAGAGCAGTCAGCATGGCTGACTGAAGCCCAAGTAACCCCTGAAGAAAATGGATTTTCAACCCCCCATCCCCTCCACCCCTCTCCGGAGCCTGTGTGTAAATGAGGCAGTCTGTAAATGAGGCAAGTCGCTGAGCATTATTCTATTACAGTATATATTGTGCACCTGATTATGAAGTGATATGAGATTACGCAGCTGATGAAGGAGACGTCAAAGAGAAGAAACGAGAGAAAATCATTTGTTGTCCATTTTTTAAAATTTCTCCATCAGTTAAAAATCAGACTGAAATATTCTAATAATTTTATTGAACTGGTTATCTGAAGGCTTTATATTGGGTAGAAATACTTTTGGAACCAGGAGCTCCTCACACCTTAAGGTGCTACATGGACGATTCTGCAGAATTTTATTAACTGTCTTGTATGCCAATTACAGCGCAGCATGTTGTACAGTTCATCTGTTGAAAAGTGCTCTACAAATACAGTCTGATTGATTGATGTATACATTAAAGCGCAACATGTTGTACAGTTCATCTGTATGAAAACTGCTATACAAATAAAGTCTGATTGATAGATGAAAATAAAGACCTTCCGCGGCATCCTCCATTGCCTATAATAGCCAAATGTAAGATTTCTGCACATTTCAACTACCATATGTTTTTCACCTCTGCTTTACTGTGTTCATTTTTTTAATTTCTAATTTATCTTTTTTTTTATTGATGCTGTTTTGGTTTGTTTAGTATGATTTCAGTAGGCCTTTCCATTTTATAGTATACCATATTTGCTGACAAAAGCATTTTATTTATATGTAATATCTGTTGTAATTGAAAACCCAAATAAAGACACTGTTAAAAAAAATATGCATGTTAAAATAAAACTTCTGGGATGCCCGGTGGCTCCCTTGATTGGGCGGGCGCCACATGTGCAAAGAGCTGTGTCTTTATCACGGCAGACACGGGTTTGATTCCACTTTCGACACTTAGTGCATGTTGTCCACTCTTTGTCCCCCTGAAATAATCTTAAAAATAGTAAAATACAATAAAACAAAATAAAATTCTGTGACACTAGTGTGCTTTGGAATTAATGACAGACTTTTATAGAGCAAGGCACTGATTATTTAGAATATTTCAGGATTTCAGTCGAGTTCACTTGTGTCTTTAGGATGCATGAATTCATCTTGGATCTCACGTGGTTATGCCCACCATGACCTCGCTGATGTCCCACAGTTTACTGGCCACCTCCAGGTCTGTGGCTTTGTCCAGCAGAACCTGAGGCTGACAATCTGCGAAGCACTCGCCCTGCACGCCATCCACATCCAGGCTGCACGCCAGATACACTGAGGTCTGAGCTCCTTCCTCGGGGCTCTTGAACAAACCCCGGGAGAGCAGGTCAAACACGGGCTTCACTAACCCTGGGATGTGAACATGCCTGCCCAGGTTGGTCCTCACGATGCCCGGAGTCAGAGCATTCACCGTCACGCCGCTGCCCTCCAGGCGCTGCGCCAGCTCGCAGGTGAACAGCAGGTTGGCTAGTTTGCTGCGGCTGTAGGCGAAGGCCTTGTCGTAGCTCTGCTCGCTGTTTAAGTCCTCAAAGTTGATGTGACCGCGCTTGTAGAGTTTGGAGGAGACCACCACGATGCGGCTGGGAGCTGACTGTTTGAGGAGGTCCAGCAGCAGGTGGGTGAGCAGGAAGTGGCCCAGGTGGTTGACCCCGAACTGCATCTCAAAGCCGTCCTCCGTCTTGGTGTAAGGACACTGATAGATCCCAGCGTTGTTGATGAGCACATCGAGCCGAGATTCCTCCTGTTCAGCAGCACAGAGGAACAGTCTGCTTCAGACTTTGAGAACATAGACCAGCTGGTCTCAGGACTATATGTGCTACAGAGTAAGCATACATCATGTTTTAACCCTGTGAAACCTGGAGGAACATTACCTTTCCTGTGCTGCTTTCAGACGCCTTTCACATGTATTTCACAATTTAAATTGCTAGCAATTTCTTTTAAAAAACATGGGGAAAAGGGGAATAAGCAACTTGGTATGTAATATTCCACAAATTGCACGAAATTAGAAGATTTAGCACAACAATTTTTTTTATAAAGGCTAGGGAAAAAATAGGAAAAAAGGTAGGGAACAAAATATATTTATAATTATTAATATTACATATTTAAAATTATGTGACCCAATAATTTTAAAACACTTTTTTAATGTCTTGTGTGCGTTGCGTTTTTATTTAACTGTTTTTTTGTTTTTGTTTTTTTTTACTTTAGGTAATTTTCTTTTTTACAATTTCTTATTCTTTTGATGCTCATTGCTTCTTTCTGTGTTTTTGAAAGAAATCAACATAATCTGCTGAGGTTTCAAAGGATTAATAATAGCAGTCAGCCCACAAAATATTTAAATGTCCCATTTTATGCTAAATATCAGGTGGTTTTGTGGTTTTAATAAATGCTTTGAAATGTAACCATTTGAAAGCTGAAGCGACATTACTTTTCGTGTGCTGCTTTCAGACCCTTTAAAATAACATTCAAACATTTGACCCCTGAGCAAATTTTCTTTCAATTTCTTTCAAAAACATGGGGAAAAGGGTGCTTATTGCCTTCTTTCCATGTTTTTGAAAGAAATGAAGACAATTTCCTCAGGTTTCAAAAGGTTAAGATTACGTAACTGAGAATTACTTTATTTGCCATTGTTGTCATATCATTGAAATATCAAAATAACCAAACAGCAGTAAATCGGTAAATTAGCATTAGATTTGATGGAGACACTGCAAACTTTAGTAACAGACAAGCTATCTATTTACAGTGTCAAGTAATGTTACAATTACTTATAAGCTATGAGAACCTCATTTAAAAAATCTGCATTTACTGAGTTGTCAATGAATACATGTTGATAGCAAAATAGCACGTGTTTAAAATGTACTTGCGTAAATCGTTGTGTTATGGTCTTTGATTCGGCATTAATTTAATCCCGTGAGTGGAACCTATCTGACCAAAATATATTTAAAAATATTTACCTAGCCTTTCACTCTCCGTCATATCGTCAGCTAATGCTGACTTGATGAAAATACTAAAATAGCAGGCTTATTAGGTTGTAAAATACTTAAATTTTGTGGAATAAATGTATGCCGAATGAAGGAGTGTTATTTTTCCTAACGGAAAATATGCCATTGTTTGGGGTCAATTGTAGATTCTGGGGATAAAAGAGGAGATTTATAAAATTGTACACATTTTTAATGAGGTTTGGCGTGACGTCAGGTAAGGGGAGTATTTACACTGTCTGGGAGGCAAACGTCGCTTTGTAACAGTCATCCAACTACCTTTATTATGTCTCGACAGAAAGTGCGTACAGATGTGAGGGAGGCCAGGTCCAGCTGTTTTAGGACCAGCAGAGAGCCGTCTGCCCCGGTCTGCTGTCGGATCTCCCGGGCCGCCTCCTCCGCCCTGCTCAGGTCCCGGCAGGCCATGATCACGCGGCCCTGGAGCTTCACTATGCCGGCTGCCGTGGCTTTCCCGATCCCGCTGTTCGCTCCGGTTACTATTACCGTCTTTCCGTTCATCATTTTGTGTAATTGCGAGCTGCTGGTCAGGTTTCCATTATCAGCTGACTGATTTCAAAACATAAACACTACCCATGATTCACAGCGGGTCACAGTTACGTTCGATGAAGCTCGTAAAAATGGCCTCTCAAATGTAGTGGCTGTGGTTTGACAGTCCTTTGTGCTGACAGTGTATAACGAACACGATGTGAAAGACATGCAGGCCTGTTAGCTCTGTTTCATTATTTTTTCTACTTCTTTCTGTTAAAAATGTAAACTTATTCTGTTATCAGTCATTAGCCTACGATGGTTGATTAGGGCCATGTTAAAGAAAGAAAAAATGTAGATTTCAAGAATAAAGTCGTAATATTAGAAGAAAAAAGTTGTAATATTATGGGGAAAAAGGTATAATATTACATGAATGAAGTTGTAGTTTTACGAGAAAAAAGTTGTAATATAATGAGAATAAATTCTTAATATTACAATAATAAATTTGGAATTTTACAAGAAAAAAAGTTGTGATTTTACAAGAAAAATGACAATTTCATGAGAATAAAATTGTAAATTAAGAAAATAAAGTTGTAATTTTATGGGAAAAGTCATAATTTAACGAGAATAAAATCGTATTTTTACAAGAAGGGGGACGTAGAGATAAACATTTTGCCAGCAAACTGTAAAACAGCAGGTTACAGGTTACCTGATGACCTATGTGTGGCACGACACTGGGAAGAGTGGTTGCTGCCTGTGCACCCTCCTTGGCAACCACAACTTTTTCTTATAAAAATTTTTCTTGTACAATTCTGACTTTATTCACATAATATTACGAGTTTATTTACATTAAATTGCAATTTTCCTTTCTCGTTAAACCATGATTTTATTCTTGTTAAACTATGACTTTTTTTGTTCATATTACAACTTTATTCTTGAAGTCTCAAAAAAAAAATCCTCAATGTGGTCCAAAAACTCTGTCTTAGCCTACATAATTCTTTCAAACCTTAGGAAATGATCAGCCTAACAAAATAAGCATTACTGTTTTTTATAATCACATGAAAACTCAACTCTGTGGAATAAAATTCTGGTGGATCATTTAAAGATTTGGCCTAAAAGTGGTAGCATTTGAATACAGCCTACTGTGTCTAAAAACACCAGAAATAGTTTCTAATTGTAATTGCAAACGTCTCAAACAAAAGAGGACATGAGGTCAGTGTCTGAATGGTGGGCTAATTACTGGTTGTGTATACACTTGGTATTAAAATGTGTCTTCAGTGATCTGTGGACACCCGTAAGTGCAGGTGTGAATGCACCCAAAGCATCCTCAATGCATCCTGAGATTCGATAGCTCAGGCTGGATTTTTCCAATTATTCCCATGAAAACCTGGTGATGTGACCTCCAATGTGTGAAATTCCTCCTTCTGTTTTTTGTTTAGGGTCCAGAATTTGCCTCATGTAAGTTGAAGGAGAAACACACAGTAAACTGAAACCCAAAAAAAAAACAAGAAAACAGTCACAGTCGCATGACGCCTACTTCCACCTATGAAGAATGATAAAATATACTACAGCATAGAGCAACTGTTGCTTCAATTAAGGGAAATGCTGACAGAAAATGTCATTAATATGGGCAATGTTAAGGCTGTTATATCACGTTATTTCTGACGAGACAGCTGCACATTCCGCAGCTCTTAAACTTTAAATTTAAACATTATTATAAAGAACGATATTTATGTTTAACACTGTCCCATTATGAAGCAGAGGTATAAATCACTTCAGTTTGTGGACAAATCAAAGTAAAAAGAATTTTACGGATTGAATGATAAATGACTGATCTATCAGCTGTAATATAACAGCTGTGTAAAAACAGACTTTGGCAAATCAGATCCAAGCATATCCAAGCATAACTAGGAAGTGGTAACGGTATGGTATGATTTGAGGGAATTTTATCACATTTAATGTGAAATTAACTTCATCCTGATTAAAAATATAACATGACCCATTAATGTATAGTGTGATCTGTGGTTTTATAGAAGCTTCTTTTAGATATCCTGTGGACAAACAGACCAGAAAACACCACAGATACATTCAGGAGTTCAGTGAGAGTCACAACCGAATAAGGTAAACACTATGCTGTCTCAGATTTTCTGCATCTCTGATTAACTGTAGGCTCCTGTGGGAAAAAAGCAAAAAAAAAAAAAAAAGCTTCACAATGCATATAGCGATATTGTAACTGCACAGATTACTTAGGAGGCGTTTATATAACATTGAGGCTCAACAAGTTGTATAAAGTGAATTATTAATTTTTTCAGTTCATATATGCTGACACTGAACACAGAGACCCCATCTTTAGACTCAGCATAATTTGCTAAACCCCCCTCTGGAATACAGAAGGGGGAAAACACAGTAAACTGAAATCCAAAAACCAAAAAAACACAAGGTGTGTTCCAAATCGCATTTTTCATTTTAATTTTAGTCCACATCTAGACAAAAATGGTCCTGTTAAAAATGAAAAATGGCTCAGTGGATGGAGCAGCACCCCATATAACAGAGGTTGTATGTCTCTCGCCACAGCGTCCAAGGGTTCAATTCCGGCCCTGGCCCTTTTCTGCATGCTGCCCCTTCTCTCTCTCCCCCTATATATATCATGGGGATTAAACAAGAGATCAAACCACAGAGCACAAAATACAATCCCTCAAATCATGCCAAATTCATAAAGCAGAATCCCTTAAAATGCGCACAAACTGCACACATTTTGACAAGTCTGTATTCAGTTTTTTTATTGGTAAACATATTTTGTTTTATAGACAGGTCTAATAATTATTTTGCAACCTATTCTGAATCTGCAATAGCATAATAAATGATGGGTCTGCTGTCCAGGTACCCTGTAATCACAGATCTCCTCTGATCCTAGAACGCATGAGCCCACTTTGGTCCCTGAAAGAACTACATCACTGTGTTTGTAGGAGATGTGCATACATCTGGCAACAATTAGGATTTGAACAATGTTTGAACAATGTGCAGAATGTAAATGTCTGTTTATGATCAGTTCAAAGATTATCCCCTATCATGGCCTCTAGTCTGTACACACATTCTTGGGGTGAAAAATGGCAGTTATTTTCCACAAAGTTGCACTGATCAGTTGTGTGATGAAATGATAAAAATGGGGGCGTCTTTAGTGGATAAAGCAGGCGCCCCATTAATGAAGGCTGCAGTGGCCGTGGGCTAGAATCCAGCTCACAGCCCTTTGCTGCATGTCATCCCCTCTCTCCCCCCTGTCAAGAAATGATAAAAAAAAAAATGAAATGATGAGTGGTGGTGATGTTGGTCCAGTGACCCATCCGTCTGTCTGCCTGTCTGTCCAACAATCTTAGGTACATCTGAGTGACATCGCAACACAAAATGTAGTCCTCATAGTCCACAGAGAATGATTCTAATCATTGTGGTGACATGCTGACCTTTCTAACATCCACTGACAGGTCAGACTTTTGTCTCCATAAAGTGTTTGGAAATCTGAATTTACAAGAAGTTTACACAGTAGATTTATCATTAATCGGAAATTCCCTCAACATGCCATTGTCTAATAAACAGAGCAACATTTGAGTTTATTGAAATGACATTTATTGTTTTTGGAGGGGAGTTATGTGCTGGAACTATTTCTTTATAAACAGTTTATCAATCCACCCAGCAGGCCTGCTTCTGTGCAGGGTCTTTTGACTTTAGAGCAGGCTGCAGATGTGGTCAATGAGCGGATTTTGCTCTTCCCCAAAACGACAGATTGTTTAACTTGAGCACAAACAGAAATGCAAAAACAACAGAAAAGTTGCTTTTTGTCAATCAGGTGTTGGTGGGTTTATTTGAAAACTTTGGGGAGAGACACACCTGCTGTTTCCCTGTGTTTCCAGACTTTACACTAAGCTAGGCTAACCATATCCTGTGTACAACTCTGTCGTAACACACAGACCTGAGATTGAATTCAAGTTCTTTATCATCATAGCTATGACAATGGTGGTGCATGTAGATGCAGCAGCCAGTAGCTTCTCTAAACCTTGCTACTTTTTGCTATTCTTTTTATTTTATTAACTCAATGGCCCCTTCTAATGAAGCAAGATATAGAAGCACTTATCATCATCTCCACCAATGTCATACGTCTAGCGGCCAGTCAGACCAGAGGGAAGAAATTAATCCAAAAGCACCAGACGAAGAGAGGGAGGAGAGTTGGCATCAGGGCAAGGCTGACCCAACTTGAGCAGAGAGCTGTTCCTCTACCAAGCCTTCTTCTGGTTAATGTCCGGTCACAGGAGAATAAAATGGATGAGATGTGATTGAGGCTCGCTCAGCAATGGGAGATCAGAGATTGCTCTGAACACATCTTCACAGAGACTTGGTTAACCCCTAACATCTCGGATCAAGCTGTTGCACTGGATGCGTGGACCATGTTCAGAGCTGACAGGAAACAAGACTCTGACGCAAATTCAAAAAATGCTCTGCAGGAACTGTATGATGCCGCCAGCAGCAACAGGATGGAATTTTCATAGCAGCTGGTGATTTTAATCAGCTCATCCTTCAACTCCAAAGATGTAGCAGGATCAAGAACAAACTGTAATTTCATTTTTTAAACTTTGTTTAAAAAAGTGACTAATAAATCTACCTTCTTCTTCCCTTGACTCTTACCTTTTCATCGCTAAACCCTCATCCTCTCATCTCTCACTATTCATCCCTTCATCCCTCAGCCCACATCCATTCATCCCTTCATCTCTTGGCCCTTATCCTTTCACTTCTCATCCCTCATCCCCTCATCCTACAACTCCCATCCTTTCGTCCCTTGAATCTTTATCCATACATTCCTCAAACCTCACCCTTTTATCCCTCAACCCTCATCCCTCATTCCTTTTTCTTTGGGGCTCTGAATGTGCAGGTCCTGTCCTGGTTGCCTTATTGTTGCCTCTTGTGTTCAGGGTTAGCTGTAATAATGTGTAATACATTATTACGTGATCTTTGAAGTTGCACTGCAGCTCCGTACAGTATCAGAGTGTCTCCACCTTCAACATGCTACTGAAAAACCTCATCATCTCTTCTCTGGACTCTCACATTTCCTAAATAAATCAGTTAAAGCCTTTAGAGGCCCCGCTGGCCCTTAGCCAAAAGAAACAACAAGAGTGAAACTCCTCCACTTCCAGTGCTGGTACCGAGGCTGGGACTGTTGTGGTTGCTTTCACAGTTGGGGCTCTACCAGCAGCAATGATGTGGTAATAACATCTGTAACATCTGGAAAACATCGGCGTTAAAGCAGAGCTTGTAACAGACAAATAATCCGGAGTCCAGCTCGCCGCTCTGAGAGCAAAACTGCTCTGCTCCGCAGCTTCCCATCACCGGTAGCTGCTGCGCAGACGCCTACCGAGACAAATAAAAGCTGCTATACTCTTACACAAACTATCACCAGAATATCAACACATTTATGGCTGCACAGTGAAAAGTAAAGGAAACAGAGCAAAAAAGCAAACCAGCTCCTTAAAGGAGCAGTCCATGTAGCCAATGTCACATGGATGACATTACAGATTTGCGCAAAAAATTTCTCGCAATGTTACGCGATAACATTCCAAGAAGCAGGGTGATGGATGTTCAAAACATTGGTAGGTTTATTTCTATTGCAGCCACTCACTAAAGCCAATATCGCCATAATTTCTTTGTCTCGTATAAGAGTTAAGACAGTCTCGGTCTCTTCCTCTGTCCACACATAGCCATGTTTTATAGAATGTCATGTGACTTTGTTTTACTTTTTCTTCTTCTCTGGGTTTAGTGGCGGTTGGTATCCATAAAATCACACTACTGCCACAGGGTGCTGCACATCATATTAGCTATAAAAGCGAAAAAAGTGTTTCCATTGCAGTTTTGTGAAATATGGGTTTTTCCAATGACCTGAAATACCACCTCATGCAAGCGTAGAAACTTTTTTGTGATAAAGAGGAGTTTAAAAAAAAAAGAAAAACTGACATGTTTCTTTTAGGTGTGTTTTGTATTCGCAATTTCATTTTGCACAATTTGAGTAAGAGAAACCGATGTAGTCAGATGTAGGGTGCAGTTAGCCATGTGCTGAGCACAAAGAGTGGAAATTGGAGGACATTTGTGAATAAAATTACACCTACCAGCACTACCAGCCTTGAGTGACATGAGTGTGAAGACTTGGAATTATTCATGCCAGTGATTTAGTAACTTTTTTGTGTTGTGTGGTGCATCATGGTGGTGTCAGCCTGTTACTGAAGGTGCTCCTGTGTGTGAGAACGGGAGAGAACAGGAATCATTGTTCATTATGCTCAACAGTTTAACCGGAACCCCCTCCAGCAAAGACTCCAAGCAGGCCTTCCTAATGATCCTGTTTATTCTCTATAGGTCCACAGTCCTCACCCTGCTCCTCCAGCAAACCACAGAAGATGGCACTAGTTACAAAGACTGAATTTCTGCTTGAAATATAGGGATTTTGTCTGTTCAGGTGCTTTTTGGAAGTGCTTGGCTTGACAGAAGTTTTTGGGTGTGCTCAAATGGATGGCAGCCTACATACAACAGGGATTTTTCATAGTCTTTCTATTAGGATATTTTCAATAGCTTTAGAATCGTAATCCTCACCCATATCTTAATTGTTGTGTAAAATATATTGCAAGGCAAGGATGACTCTGGACACCTCCGTGAAACAAATCAATCATCCCCATGTTCTATGATTTTGCATCAGCTATTGAGCCTTTTGGCAGCTGCAGACCAAAATTAACTGTGCATGTGTTGTACCCCAATGATATGATACAAAACTTCTCCTTTCAACGTTCTTGGCACACATGAGGAGCCTGCCTGGGCAAGCTTGTGGTTTAAGAACTGCTCAGTGAAATGCCAGCCTGGTCACACTCCAAACTCGGCGAATACGTCCGCTCTGTCAGTGCTTTCAGCGTACGAGTGTGACGCCAAAAGCCACCTTCCACATCCAACCAAGATGAGGCTGGACAGCCTCAGTAGATGTGGAAGGTCACTGACAGAGCAGCACCATGTGACGGGTTGGGATGAGAATGTGTTGTTTCTAGAAAGTGTTTGAGGAGGCAATGAATCAAAGATGATACACAGAGGGAAACAGAATATTGAGCTCACGCCATCAAGATGGTCTTACCAGGCTAACCAGTTCATCAAGAATGTTCGCCTTTTTTTGGTTTCTTTATTCACTCTGGAGGCAAGCAAGAAAAACAAAGTTTTCGTCATGAGTTCAGCATAACACAATGTGAATAACTGATATACAAATGATCATTTTGTGTGCAAAGTATTCCTTTAGTTAAGGGTTGAATTCGATTTCATGTTGAGTTCTATTTAATCGTTTTGGCCCAACTCTTTGGGTAACCAACATTTGCAAATGATAATGTCAGGCCACAAGTAAACATTTATCGATTCCAAAAGATTCCAAATCAAAAAGATTAAGCACTACCACATCCGACTAAAGTGTTTCTTGGTGATAAGCTAAGGTGTTATTTCCTAAAATCAGAGATGGCACTCTAAATAAACTGTCCGACTGTCAGAGCATGGAGCCCACAGTCCTGAGAGATTTAACTCCACACTGATGAAGCCGTTTATCATAAAGCCATCTATGTTATATGTTAACTGAAACCATGTCCCATGAACTGGATCTACCTCAGCATGCTATCAGCTTTCTGTACATCAGCACATTAGAAACCTGATCACACATGTTCTGCAAGATTTCCCGTGTTGCTCTCCAAACACAGCAACAGCAGAGTCCACACATTCCCACGTTCAGGCCCCGTGTTTTCTCACATGAGGAGAAAAAAAATAACAAAACAATTAAAGAACTATCTATCATCCAGCTAATAAAAAACAGCTTTAACTGACATAATGTATGGCCTAGATGACAGCTGCAGTCCCACTGTGTCACTGGTCCAGGCCAAGACTTGGCTTTGATAAATGGAGGCTGCACTCGTTGTGGAGGTGAAGAAATAGGGATTGGTGCACCTCGACTGCGGAGATCAACACTTGGAGCTGAGCACTCCCAGGACACATGTCCATCCGCGCACAGCCCCGACCACTGTGACCCAGCGAGCCCTGTGGGTGACAGCCTCAGGCCCCGTCTACATGTCGCATGATGTTTGAACGAGAGACAGTGCTCACCTTCGCCCTCAGCCTGCAGTGAAAGTGTTCAGCAGCCTCAGCTGGAATATCTCAATGTTTCATGCAACCCTTTGAAACCTGGATCAACATCAATTTTCTTGTGCTGATTTCAGATACCTTTTACATGTGTTTATGTAATTGGACAAGGCATGTCCTGCAAATTGCAAGAAACAAGTATTTTTAGAAAATTATTTTAGAAAAACCTAGGAAAAATGTCCATTCAACATTTTTTAAAATAATTATCATTATTATATTCTATACTCAAATGCATAGTTATAATTTTTAAGCGCTATTTTAGGTCAATTCATCGGCCTTAAACTTTCCTTTTTTAGTGCTAAATTTCAGGTAGTTTTCTTGGCTTTTTAAAAAAAAACCTTTATTCTTGTTGTGTTAATTCAAGTAATTATCTTGGCTATGAAGAAAACAAACTTCACTCCTTTTTGTGCTAATAATCAGGTAATCTTTTTGGATTTTTTTTATAAAGCTACATTTCTTTGTGTCAATTTCAGGTAATTTCTTGGCTTAGAAACTTTTTGTGCACTCATTTTCCCTTAATTTTCTTGGCTTTTTTAAACTTTACTCTTTTTTTAGCTCATTTTCAAGTAATTTTCTTGTACTTTATTTAAGTATTTATTTAATTTTTTTGCTTTTGGGGTTTCTTAAGTTGCTCATTGCATTCTTTACATGTTTTTTTTTTTTTTTTTAATAAATCAAGCTTGGCTTGGCTCGGTTTTCAAAGGGTTGATCACCTTTATCTGTCTGTGATCTGGTGATCTTTGAGCTTTTCACTGATTTTCTGTGACAAAGTTGTTTTTTGTGTACTTGTACATTTTAAATATTCTGCAATTTTACTGAGTACCTATTAAAGAAAGGAGCCAAATCAGCAGCTGCAGCAAAGAAGAAGCTGCTAGTAAGTCTGTGGTTGCAGCAGGGCAGAGCTCCAGAGAGGAGACACTGTGCACTCAGCTGATATTTTGTAACAGATACATTTGAATGTTCCCTGGCCGAGTGTCAGGGTGTGTGTGGGGTGCGGTCGCCCTCGAGTGAACAGTGCAAAAAATGCACAATGCATTCTTTTCTCGATCAATTGATTAGTTGGTCTATAAAATGTAAAAAAAGGTGAAAAATGCTGTTCCCAAAGCCCAAGATGAGGTCCTCAAATGTCGTTTTGTCCAAAACTCAAATATATTAAGTTTACTCTCACAGAGGAGTGAAGAAACCAGAAAATATTGCAGGCTGTTCTCATGAACTGTTGATATATTTTTCTGCAAAAAGTAATGCGCCCAAATTGGTACAAACCCATACATTACAAAATATTTCAGTCAGGCAACAGTTTTTCAGTTTTCATACCGGGGATGTGATCAGATAGTCTATAAAGCATAATAATGTTATAAACACTTATAGCAGATGTCCCAGTTTGGACATTTGTGTCCTATTACATGCAGTCTGGTCCCTAGAAGATAGAAAATGTAGCAACACCCCAAGTCCCCAAGCCTTACAAGGTGGTAATCAAACTGTGGTCACAAATGTAACACGTGTTAAGTGAGCCGCTGGACACACCCATGCTTTGGTGTTCCTTGCCAGAACTAGCATGTACGACACGTGAAAACAATGCAAACTTATTGAGTGCAGATACAAGCAGACAGCTGTGTGGATTTTGGCTCCACAACATACAAACACATCTTTATATTTGGAAACTGCCAGAAGATCTTAATTTTTACATAGTTTATGCAAAAAACTACACTGACCACACGACGTCATGATGACATTGATGTATGTTGCAACTCAGACAGTAATGTGCAGTCCTTCACTCCCTACAATGCAAATACCTCTCCATAAACAAGTTCAGTACCTGAAAGCCCAAGAACTGCATATGTTGAAGTATTTTTTATTTCCTTCCTAAGAGCCACAAAGCCCCAGAAACCTGGCCACTATCCCATCGTGTACCACCCAGACGTCCAGTTGTCTCAGACTGTGGTAGCGAAAGTTATGGTGTGGCAGAATTCCTTGATTCCTTCCTGAATCCTTTGTCTACCCTACATCCCAGTTATGTGAAGAACACCCAAGACGTTTTTTGCTGCATCTGCCAAATGCACCTTCAAGAACTGTGCTTGTTTTTTACAATGGATGTAGATGCCCTTTACACCAGCATTGACATCCTGTCAGAGATGGAAGCCGTTCAGAATACCTACAAAAGTACCCAGCAGAGAATCATCTGGACGCTGAAATGCTCCAACATACTCACCTCAGTCTCACTGCAAATGACTTTGAATTTGACAGCAAATACTACCTACAGAAAAACGGCACGGCTATGGGCAAAAGATTTGCCCCAGCCTACGTCAACATTTACATGGTGGAATGGGAGGAAAACGCACTTTGTAAGAATGAAAAACAACTACACCAGTTCCTGAGATATTTGGATGATATCTGTGGTAACTGGACCCATTCCAGGGTGGACTTCAAGGACTTTAGGAACATGCTAAAAAACCGCCATGACTTAACTAACCTTAAACTCACAGTGGATGACAGGGAGGTCAACTTCCTGGATGTTGTGACCTACAACAGCCTGGAGTTCCACGCCTTTCTCCACAAACATGTTTGAGGGCATCCTGAAGTCCCAACTTCTCCGCTTTGATTGGACCTGCTCACGAAAACGCTCATTGAATTAAAACTAACGCTCATTGAATTAAAACTAACTACTGAGAGGTCCTGTTGGCCGCCACCAAGATCCCTCTACTGTCCTGGGATATGCAAGAGATTTTGGTGTGACCAGTCTGTCAAGCTGGTGGTCAGATCAGCTAAACCATCAAAGACAAGCGAGAAGTTGGTCAGGACCATCTGAGACTGTCTTCGACCAACGCAAACCAGCTACTAGCATAAGCTTGGTTTTAGCTGGTTGTTCTTGCAGGGAACTTAACTACTTCAGGTGACTCTTCTCCACATACTTTTGTTACTTAGTATTTTCACTTGAGTAAAATATTGAAGTGTTGTGTGAGAGCTACATAAACCACATGGCCACATGGCAGCAAGATCAAGGAATGTCATAACTCTCTTTCAACAGGTCTGGGCAAGACTATGTCACTGTAGCCTATTCAATTAACCGACAACTAACATCAGGTGTTGGGACTTCTGGCGGAGTGGGGGAGGGGGCTGAGAGTCACAAAAAGTTTTGTTCTGGGTCTGGCCCTAAGAAGCTCAGTGACTGTAGTGTGACGAGATGAAAATGAGGGTTTTTGTTGCGTCATCTCCAACCCATGACCTTTGTAATGAACCAAAATCCCAACACCTTGGCACAAACACAACCCTGTTTGCACATACGTGTTCACATCGGACTACAGAGAGATATGCTGTTGTTTAATGTCAGAAAAACCTCTGGATTTAAAGCACTTTAGTCAAACTCTGAGAAACCCCAAACTCCACCTCCGTGCATTTAGCTGATTAGTTTCCTGTGCTACAGTCATTCTCAAATTGGTCTTAACCTCGGCCCCCAGTAGAATTCTAAAATAGTTTGGATTTTTGGCCTTCAGAGCTTCTCCTGGGAGCCACACTGACAGGCCTGACCTCGACTGACCCCGCCTGTGATTACCATCCAGTAGGAGGAGGCCCTGGAAACCTGAGAGCACACTGCATGTTGTGGATTTACACAGAAAGAACATGAGGCTGATTGTTTTTGGAGGCGCTAGATGTTATGTTGCTTGTTAAAAACAAGTGTTGTGAAAGATTTCTGACTTTTATGTTTACTGGCAATTTGACATTTAAAAAATACATAAATAAAACATTCCTCCTCAAATGGAAAGTGGAACTTTTAAGCTACGACTGACCAACATGTACTCATCCTCTATGGTCACATGGTGCCGCTCTGTCAGTGACCTTCTGTCTAACTATGGCGTTTAGGTATCCTTTTGTGTCAGCACTTTACGTTCTGGGATGCCATTACCATGGTGTCATGAAATGCACATGGTGGGATGATGGATGATGCTGCACATAATTTTTATTTCCACAGCATAAGCATATGACAACCAACTGATTGTTTGACAAAAGAGGCACATGGTAAGGTGCAGACCCCCCCCATCCACACAGGAAGCGAACACTGGACACCCACATGGAAGTCAGTTGTTTGTGGGAAACATCCACCACCCCACCCACCCACCCTTTAAACACACTCCTGCTGCTTATATGACATTGCTAATGTCATGCAACTTGATGCCATCCTTCTTCATTTCATGCACACACGACCTGTTCCATCCAGTGTTCTCAAGTGAGGAAGTGCTGAAATACAACTGGATTTATGGTTTTTAGGACTCACTACTGGGGTACTCCAGCACGCTGAGCCACAAATTGAGCCTTAAAAGCTGGAAATAAGTACTAAAATACATAGCGGCGTTGCTATAGAAATACACATCATCTTGTCTAGTTGCAGTGGTAAGAACCAGCAGTTTTTTAGAACATTGCAGATCAGCACATTGCAAGTAGTTGCATGTTTCAACTCATCTTGTATCAATCTTTGGTCTGAACTGGGCTGTAAAATGCCCAAGTTAACACAGTCCCTAACATGTGTCTCCTGGGAAAGTCCCAGGGAAAAGTCCATGCTTTTGTAACCCATCAACCGCCCCAACATGCCTTCTGACATGACCACTCTGGTACACTTTCTTATCAAAGTCAGCGCATTAATCACTTGGTCACAGCCTTTCAAAATACATTGGTTATGCACAAATTACCCGATCATGATTATGTGGAATATGTACAAATTTGGGGGCATTACTTTTCATAGGAAAATGTACAAACGCTTTATGAGAGGAGCCTAACTTGCTGAACCGTTAGCTTGTTTGTACTTGTATTATGTTTGTTGCCTTATTTTAAACCAAGTTGCCAGATGTCAGCAACTGACTTGGTGGGTATAATACTATAGGACCTGGACTTGTATTTGCATTTGTATAGAGTCTTTCTAGTCTTGTGAAGCCAAGCCTACCACACAAGGTGCCACCTGCTATTCACTTAATTCATTGCATTCCAATGCACTCACACACCAGCCCTTGCATGGATTCCAGATCGGGCCTAGCGGACACTGGCCCGAGGGCCCTCGAGTGTCATGGCCCTCCTGGCTTTTAGCATAAAAATGTCACTCAAATGAACACAAACTGACCAGGGAGAGACTCAAAATGACCACAAGACAACCAAGAAAAAACACATAAAGATTTCAAAAAGACACAAAATACAACAGAGACACAAAACTACAAAAAAAGAGACTTAATGACCTCATAATTACACAAAATGTCTACAAAGAGAAACAAAACTAGATAAAGATCTATAAAGACAACAAAGGGATGCAAAACAATGCATGAAAAAAAGACATAGGACCACCACAAAGTCCAATCCAAAGTCTGTGTTTTTTTCTCCTGTAGTAGAGCTAGTGGGGTCTTTTGCATTTCTGTGCCAAGGGGCCCATTGTCTCATAATCAGCCCATGGAACAGCCATCAGGAACCATTTGGGCCTGCTTTTAACCATGTCTTCTAGAAAAAGAATGGTTAAGTCAGATGTGGAGATGTGAGAATGTCTGCAGGATTTGAACTTCTAATTCATATAATTGCTTTGCATTTTTAGCCTTTGTTGGACAGTTTACAGTGGGAAGTGTCAGATAGGAAGCAAGGGCAGAGAAAGTCAACAGTATGACATGTAACAAGGGTCTTTGGCTGGAATTTCATCAGGGGTAATGTGGTACGTGCAGTAACAGATCAGCTATTATTCTTCACACAACAACTTGTCAGTGTCAGTTCTCGTGTGAACAACAGAGTGCAGGAACGTGAATAAGGAGAGATTGTTATGTTCAATGTGATGGCAGGATTTTTAGCTCTACCTCTGAGTATAGTCATCAGATAAAAATACTTTAGTTCAGTTCAAGTTTATTTGTAAAGCCAAATATCACAAATTATAACTTGCCTCAGAGGGCTTACAACATACAACATCCCTCTGTTCTCGTACTCTCACAGTTGACAAGGAAAAACTCCCCCAAAAACCCTTTTACTGGGAAGAAAATGGTAGAAACCTTAGGAAGAGCAACTGAGAAAGGATCCCTCACCCAGGAAGGACTGATGTACAAAAGATGTTGTGAGTATTGAACATCTACATAATAAAATTCCAGTAATCCATATGACCGAATGACAAAAAAGATGCATAGCGATAGACAATAACAATATAACAATAACAATAATAACTATAAGAATGGTAACAGAACTATGAATTTAATGGTAGTATATTATATGTATATATTAATACATAATAGTATATGTTTATGACAATAATAATCATATGTGTATAGTAATGCTAGAAGTACATCGAATAATAACAGCAGTATTAGTAGGCAACAGGCAGGACCAGGGCAGCAGTGCAATCACGATCCAGAATCCAGGCACAACCTTGATTTGTGGGAACCTGTGAGACAAGGGAGCACAAAGACTGGAGAAGAAGCCAAGTTAGTGATATGCATCAATGAAACATAACTGACTTTTCATTGTTAGGGCTGGCTCAGGCTTCCCTGAACCATCCCATAGTTAAGCTGATATAGGTAAGGTTGGCCAGGGAATTCTGATACACTGAGCTCCTTTCTCCATCTATCGCCCACTCTATTTGCAAACAAAGTTTACTCTTAAATGTGGAGGCTGCATCTTCCTCCTGGACTAAAACTGGAAGATGGTTCCACAGAAGCAGGGCCTCATAGCTGAAGGGATTGGCTCTCATTATACTTTTGGACACGGCTGTAACAAGGGCTGAGCCAACACTAACTATAAGCTTTATCAAAGAGAAAAGTCTTAAATATACTCTTACATTTAGAGACTTTAGAGATGTTTGATGACACAAATAAGTGTCTCAGAGGCATACGGAAGTCTTTCAAATGCAATGGGTCAATGCTGGAGCAGAAAGTATGTCCCAAATTGTGATGTTTTTTTAAGACAATTTGAGTAATACTGTTTGGCTTTGTTTTCTCTTGGTCAACAGAAAACAATGTTATAACGGGCAGATCTACAAGTTCTGATAAACTGGAATTATCATTATGTATGTCTCATCCTACTTAGCATTAAACTTTAATTGAAAAGAAAAAGAAAATCCCCAGAATCAAGCTTAGGCCCCGAGCTGTGTCCACCTTTTACTTTTCTCCATCAGGCATCAGCCCTGTGTTTAGCAGAGATTAAAGCAAGAGTGATACATTGTAACGCACTTTGCAAAGCATAATTAGAGAGATGTAATTTGCCAGCTGCACTAATCCATCATATGGGTATGTACTGTCAGCCTGGGCTACATCAGGGGCTGCAGCATTCACCCAAATCTCTCCCTGTCTGCTCATTGATTTGCACTTACTACCCGCTCCAGAGTCATTTTCGGGATATGTAAACAACTTAACAGTGGGCATGTTCCTGTACTGTGTGGGATGACTGATTGCGCTTGACTGACTTTCATGCAACACACAGGGCCACGGTCCGCTTCAACCCCTCTCCCCTCCTGTGCACCCTGCAATCTCCCACCCTCCCTCCCTCTCATTGAGCTCAATGCGAGGGAAGTGCGACCCACTCAAAAGTGTGGTAGCCATTTTCCGCATTAACACTCTGACCCTCGTGCTCACCGTTGGTTCTGATGTTAATTAGGTTTACGGGCCGATGGGAGCAACGGGGTAGCACGGAAGGAGCTTTTTGGGTGTAGGAGTCCAGGAGAGTTCACAGTCTGTGATTGCTCATGGAGGTCTACACAGTAACTTAGCGAGAAGATTTCCTTATGATACACAGCTCTGTGCTCAGATGAAACAGTGAAGGGTGAAATATTGGGATGCTGGCTGGCTCCCCTGAACTCTTTGTCGACTCCCTTGGTGCGGCTCTGCCCTGCTCTGTTTATAGCCCTTCAAAGCTTGGTTGTTTTGGCACAGCCTGCGGCTTACAAGCAATGAATTCTAATTTCCTAAATGTTCTCTCTGGAGCTCACTCACTCAGTTTTAAACTCTGTCAAATAACTGTGCTGCCGTCAAATTTTCCCAACCCGGAGTAACAGAAATGGCAACAGTCAGGTTGCTATCCCTCTTCTAACTTTATACGAGGCTGAAGATAATGTCCCTTGACCCATTCAGCAAGCGAGAGTAAATGTTGTGTGTGAGATCTGAAGCCACCAGTTTGGCCATGACAGAATTCATTTGAACACACACATTGAAATGAAGAATTAAGAGCTTTCAGGGGTGAGAAAACACTTCACCATAGTAATGATAGAGAAACAAAAAAGTTGTGCAAATCTTTTGACAGCTTAGTTGCGGATCTGGCATCACATTAAAAAGAGGTCATGGCGGTGTTCTTTGTGGTAGAGAAAGAGTTAATAATACTTCTGCTAATACTACTAATAATAATAATGATAACAATAACAATGCAATATGGACTGTAAGAAGTTACGACCTACAAGTCCATTGCAGTGAATCTCTGTTAAAAATTGCAACCTGGTGTCGGTAGAGATGCAAAGACTGATTGCAATTCAGTTTTAATTATAAAGCCTATAAACTGAAAATCAAAATTTACCTCAGAAGGCTTTACAACATATTACATCCCTCTGTTCTTGGATGCTTGCAGCGGATATGAAAAAACTCCCCTGGTTATATAAAACTGACTGAGCTGAAACTTTGTAACAGTTACAACAAAAGTTTAGAACTTGTAGTATATTTGTTAGTGTCATTTTGTCTGTCCCTTAAGTTTGCTACATTCTGCAAGCCATCTTAGCACTGTCTAATAAATACATACTTAGTTCTTAGGTTTTAGTCCGAATCAGCTGCTCGCCCCATTGGTGGTTACTGCTCACTGCCTGTGCTTTACATTAGGCGCTATTAGCTGCTACAACTCTTACATAATCTTTTTAATCCTTTTTTATTGAAAAGATCATGTGATGCAACTACAGTATATGCACAGCTGTCATGTTGTAGAATCATAGTAGCATTTAAAGGACCAGAAAGTGAATTCCTCACATTGGAAACAACAGTCAACAAAACAAACAACAAACAACAAAAAGAACGTTGACGTTAAATGAGAAATAAGGACATTTTGGTTGACAGTGAATGAAAGCATACCTCAGAATGTGGTGAGGTTCTCCAGGAAACTTAAAAATAGAGGTCAGTCATGTTTAGTCATGTGTTGTTTATATTATGTCTTGTGTCTTCAGTAGCACTACAAATATGTTCCTCTAAAATCAGAGCCAAGATTATTTTCTAAGCATCTCTCATTAAATTCAGAGTACAACACAATCAAAACAGAGTTCAGTGGAGCTGATCTATTTCCCTCTGAAGAGTCATTTCATGGATCATTTTCAACATCACTGCAATGCATGCAAAAACATGGCACAGCAACAGTGTAGAGGTCAGAGGTCTGATTCACATTGGAGACATCTATACTAAAAATATGTCCGCTCATGATACCGAGATGTGCTTTGAATAAAATGACTTTTTAGCAATCTGCAGTCATCAGCCGCCTAGGAGCTCAGAGGTAATACATACTGCCAGCGCTGGATTAATCTGTTGGCTGGAGAACTGGGCTTTTTAGCCTGAAAAGTGTTGCAACCCAGCTCCCTCACTCATTACACTGTCCTCCATGGCTGAGCAGCTGAAAATACCAGGAGGTCGAGGGGAATTGGGAGTTGAAATTCCAGTGGGTGGGGAGTTTCAGCGCCTGGCCAATAAATCAATGAGTCATCGCTATTGATTAACAACCCCATCAACCCTGGTAGATATATGATACTCATTTAGTGCTGTGGGCCAATAAAAACCTTACTAAATGTATCTTTAAAAGAATTAGTAGCAATTCAATGGTGTCATAACAACAAACCCGACAACGAGCTGTGGGAAACCAGCGCAGCCAATAGTCAGCTTTATTGATGTGACAAAAAGTTCACTTAGCAGAATAAGCACATTAGGAGCTTACTGTTAAAATAACACCTTCAAATGTTGGACTCCGTGGCTTTAAATACGTCACCATGACATCATGTTACACCTG
The DNA here is from genome assembly GCF_026936395.1 of Plectropomus leopardus. Lineage (NCBI taxonomy): Eukaryota > Metazoa > Chordata > Actinopteri > Perciformes > Serranidae > Plectropomus > Plectropomus leopardus. The sequence continues at coordinate 31,540,263 of NC_142189.1, read as the reverse complement.
TAATTTTTACTGTTGCCCTTCATTCCAAGCTCAACATGTCATGTTTGTGCAGCTTGGCTTAATTTGATAGATGGGATACCCGTGGAGCAGGCTGGCTCACTTTACAGAGATGTTAACTATCACAGTGAGCATGACATCACAGGGAAAGAAATGCCAAGAAAGGCAGTTTATCATCTGCAGTGCTGCACAATAAAGGGACAATGGTGTGGTGCCACTGAGATGATAAAATCCTTGCTTTAGAATTGGTGTGTCAAATGGAGGCTTCACCCCTCTGATTCTGAGACATTAGACTCTTTTTTCAGAGGAACAGCAGGGTACAGAGGTTTGTTAAAGCCCCAATATTTTCTCATCCAAAACAAAAGCACATGGTGGAGTGACGCTGCATGGTCTGCACGGATGGTTAGGATTAGGCAAAAGAGGCACATGGTAAGGTGTAGAAAAAAACATCACAGTCAAAGGGAAGGAAAAACCAGTGTCCTACATGATGCGTCCAGAGTTTGTTGGGTCCATCCATCACCCCTCCCACACGTCATATAGTGACCCTCTTGCTCGTTATTTTACATTCTATCATGTGCATTATGCAGATGCGACAGGTTTCATCTGTCTGCACTGCAAAAACAGCACATTTTGATGACTTTGGAATGAGAACTGGCTGGCTACGCTCAGAATCAAATGAACTGCAGGGTACAGAGGTCTAAGGAAGCCCCACTATGTTCTCATCCCAAACTGTCACATGTTGCAACTTTGAAGAGGACTTCCACGTCTACATTACGCTCCAGGTATCCTTCTGCGTCTACTCTTTACATTCCACAATGCCAAGATGCACATTGTAAGATGACACTGGACATGGTTTTGTTTAGATGACAACAGCACATGGCAACTAACGCAGGAACGTCAACAAAAGCACATGCAGTGATGGTTGGGAGTAGGCAAAGAAGGCACAAGGTGTAGAAAAAAACACCATCACATTTGGAGGGGAGGCACCCCAGACTCCTGCATGATGCGTCTGGGGTTTAATGGATTGATCTACCACACCCCCTGCCCTCACTATAGGGACCTTCATGCTTCTTATTCCTCGCCGTTACCGGCAGCTTATCAACCTGACGCCATCCTGTGGCAAATCATGCGTATGCGACAGTTGCCGTCCGTTCTCAACTGACGCCGACCATCGCGCTGTCACGTGTCCCTTTTCAAAATAAATTCAATTCTTACAGGAAGTCTGTTATATGTGTCATGTAATGTAGAGCAGGTGGACCCAAATGCGAGAGACGGCAGGAACTAAAACAGATCACTCTTAACTGAACATCACAAGATCAAATCAAGGATCCAACAAGAACTGAAGTGAACAGCAGGACTTAAATACAAATTAGACTGATGAGGGGATAAAGTGCAGGGGGAGAAAAAGGGCAGAGAAGCTCAGGTGAGGGGAATAAGGTGATGAGGCAGAAGAACAGGCAGAGAGCTGATTGGCTGAGAGATACTGAAGAGCAGGAAGGACTAACAAGGCTGATGCAGGACAGCTGTCGAGATGGAAAATGAGGGAACAGCAACACAGGAACACAGGAGGAGAAACACACAGTAAACTGAAACCCAAAAACCAAGAAAACACAATCTTCTCAATAATAATCCCAATGAAAGCGTACAGTCACAGCATCATGTTACCTATAAAATTGTGTTTTCATTGCAGTTTTGTGAGATATGTCTTTTTCGAATACCACCTGCAAACTTGATGTAATAAATGGGATTATTTTCAACATTGAGGGGTTTCCATTGGGCGTATTTTTATGTTTGCAGTTTCAATTTGTGTAATTTGAGTGTTAATGGAAGGCCATCTTGATTATCTCAATGCTTGTGTTTTGTTTTTTTTCTTTTACCTTTTGTTAGGGACACTGTGAACTCAGATACTTATTTGATGAGTACAGTGCTATCCTAACTAATAGAAATGATGGACAAAGCGTCAAAAGTAAGACCTAAATTATAGTAATTCAAACTAACATGCATTTTTTTCTTTCTATTTTATTGTCTTTGAATCTTTGAATTCCTGGATATTTTTCTAAACTAGCGGTTTTTTATAGTTTATTGGTTTCTTTCTGACCAGTATACATTCAAACTGTAAACCAGATAAAGAGGCCACACTGTCGCAGCAGAATAATGTTAATATGGTGACTTATTGTATTGAAAAAGTTGAAATTATTTTTCTCAGGTTTGATTGCCACAGTGTGTTGTCAGTCTGTGGGAAACCCTGTGTCTGTATAATGTTTGATGTTGCAGTCACTTTGTTTGCCTTTTTGGATTGAGCTCTCTTTGTAATATCACATTGCTAATAAAAGCAGATTCTTTCCAGTGATGACTGTTGCAGTCATTTGTCAGAGATACTTTGGAAAACATGAGAGTAGATTTGACATCTTTGGAAATATCCAAAAAACATGAGTAATAAAAAAAGGATAATGACTCATTCATGGGTTGATATTAGTTTTGGGGAATTTTAATGAAAGTGTGTTATGGTTCTTGACCCATGTTGGCTGGAAGTATACAATGGTATTTTAGACAGTGTGCTTCCATTTTATGGCAAAGGTTTGAGCCCAGAGCAGTGAAGGAGGCACATATCACAGCTATGTCTTTGGAGTGACATGTTCAACAATCACCTGTAGTTTAACCCTTTGAAATCTGGAGCGACATTAATTCTTCTTGTGTCGCTTTCAGATGCCTTGGGGGAAAAGCAATGAGTAACTTGTTAAACTGTTAAAAGTAGTAGATTTAGAAATTTATTTTAAAAAGCTAGGGAAACATTTTTGGAGAAAAAAAGCAAAAAGCACAGGGAAAAGGGAGAAAAGCCAGGAAATGTATTTATAGCTAATATACATATTTATAATTATGTTACAGAATTATTATATTTTAGACATCCTTTCCATGTCATTTCCTTTTTTCATTATTTTATTTTATTTTATTTCATGTTTTTTTTTGTTGTTTTTTTTAAAATAAATTTTCAGCTATAGTTTTCTTGTACTTTTTCTTCTTTTGCTTCTCATTGCCGTCTTCCCATGTTTTTGAAAGAAGTCAAGCTAAAGTGTTTTAAAGGGTTAATTTATTCTCCATGTGAAGGCATTTTGCTGCACCTGTGGCTGCTGTGTGCTTTGGCTCCATAGGCTACACCGTAGCTGATAATGCACCTCCTCAGATAGTCTTGTTTGTTTGTTTTTTTTAACTTATTTTCAGGTCATTTTCCTGTTATTTTCTATTTATTTATTTTTTTTTACTAATTTCCTGCTATTTTTTGGGCCATGTCTTGATGAGTTGCTTCATGCTTTCCATGTTTATGAAAGAAATCAAACCAATTTGCTCAGGTTTTATTTGGTTAAACAGAAGAACCTAAAACAGTTTGGAACAGAAAATACTTAAAAAAACAAAAGCTATTCAGACCTCCACCCTGCCTTCACATTTATAGATATGAATAAAAAGAAAAGTTTAGTCATTAAACTCCATCATAAAGCCAGGAAAGAGAATACACCCAGCAAACACCAGAAACAAAACTGCACATAGTGAGCCAGCGTAAGTGTTGGAAGAAGTGTTCCTATTTTCATAAAGCACTGAGTGAAGGAAGCATGGAAATTAATAAACTAGATTAATTTCCTGGTTGGCTCTCTGAGCAGAACACCCATTACATTACGTGCCACACTGAACTTTGGTACTATTGGCACAAAATATTATGCATTTTGTAGCCAGCTTATGAGGAAACAGCATTCTGTGCTGCAACAACCACAGGAAAAAAAAAAAAAAAACAGCGCAGAGGACACCAGGTCTTCATAGATGCAAATGTGTGACCGGGGAAAAAAGGAAACATATAATCGCTGAATTACAAAATAGTGACTGTATAAATTGAGTGCAGACCACAAGGGATGGGCTGACTGCACTGCTATTTGCTTTAGCTGTCAGGCTGAAGTGTATAAATGCTAGGGGAAGGAGATTATGGCAACCACACTGATCAAAAATTGGTCCAGTCTGAATCATAATGTGGAGCTAGGAGTGGGCAATATATCAAATATACTCAGTATATCGCAGCTTGTTCCATATGGGATATATAAAATGACTGTATCGTCAACATTGAGTATAAATTGTCTTTTTTTTTTTAAGCTTCGAGTATGATACTTGCTCTGACGTTTTAATTCTCTCCTGTGGCTCTCTCACTCTCCCTCTCACACAAAAAGAAATAATACAAAAAAAAAAACACAAAAAGTGACACATTACACACTCCTCTGCCCATCCAAACCACTCTTTTCTGGGCAACAGTGTGTATAGGCAAGGTGTGTGTTTATGTACCTGCAGAGCTCCAGACTGCAACTGTTTAGTCACATCTTGTGACCACGGAGCACCAATGCCACTGACAGCATGCTACTTTACCTTTTTTATAGCAATAGGCTACATTATTTAGCTTTATTATAACAGTAGATAACTTTATTTAACTTTATTTTAACTGCCTTTTAACTATATAATAATAGTACTTTATTCAACTGTATTGCAACAATATTACTTTAATAGTCTACAGTGATTTAGGAGTGTCAAGATGTATAGTGTGCATTGCATTATAGCCTAAAAATGTTGCAATATGACTTTAAGGCCATATCCCCCAGCCCTATGTGGGGCCATTCTGCACAGATTCTCTCTGAGATTAGATGTAACCAGAACAATCACAGAAGTACACTAAACCCACACCCACACACAAATAGAATGTTTTCCAAAGTCAAGAAGTCATGAACACTGAAAAACAGAGCCTTTTGCATTTTTAATTCATCAGTGTGAAATCTGACTTTTTACATCCGTTTGCCAAAAATCTTCGGAGGTCCACACTATCTCTTTTGCAGACAAGCATTCATATAGAAAACAACCTTTATAAGGAGCCACTTAAGTCATTTCTGACAGATAAGCCCTATCTGATTCTTAGGTGGAGGTCTCCTTCAGCTAACACAGCAGTAACACACCATTTCCTCACCGTTGTTTCCCATGTTACTTTGTCAGGCATTTGCACTTACGTATCTGATGTAATAACAAGTAGAGGGTGACACAATGGATGAGGGACGTGGTGTATGGAGACCCCACAAAACACACATGGTGATTTATGGGGAAAACCTTAATTACTGGAAACGCAAATCCAAAATGTGCTTCTACCTTGCACTTTAAATAACTTTTCATGAGAAATGAGAGCAAAGTTTTTCCCTGCTGGGCTTACTTTGTTCGTTTAAAGGTGTGTTTTGCTTCATTTTTCGGGCTCGATCCTGTCAGGCTGTTGGCCTTGGCAGTGCTCCTGCTTGGTTGAATGCAGTGTAGATGTGAGGGAGGAGGAGCAGAGTGTGAGAGAACAGGATGAGCTGGAAATGAACACATGTGGGGAACTGTGGTTATGAGAACCAGCAAAAGCCAAATACATTACAGAGATAACGGCCATTTTCCCATTAAATTAAAGTGGTGTTAAGTAATCCTGTAGCTAGCAAGGACTGCAGAAACACTGATACATGTGTAATGTCCACCAACCATGATTATCAGGGGTCCTATTCAGGAGTTGAGATATGAAATATTCTGAGGTTCAAGTTTAAAGTTCACACCAATTTCAGCATCTGGATTTGCTTGATTTGAATTTTAGATCTGGTATAAGCTTATTGAATTTATCAATTTAGTTTAAAATGAGGTATAAAGACATGATATTCAAGAGGTACAGGGGTGAGGGAGGTGTGGGGAATCACCAGGTATTATCGGGGCTACTGTCTATTTTGTTATTTTTCTTGGTTTCTGTTCTTTTTTTCTGTGGTATTGTACTGTATGTGTGTATATGTATGCGTGAATGCATGTACATGTGTTAGCATAAGTATATATATATATATATATATATATATATATATATATATATGTATGTGTGTGTGTGTGTGTGTGTGTGTGTATGTAACATATGTATATACATATACATTTATATGTTTACATAAGATGTCAGAAATGAAATTATCTAAAAATATTAGACATTAAAGTATAGATAGGTAAAGACCAGTGAGGAAGCTTGTTAATGTTATTCATTTATTTATGGAGAGGGGGTATGGAAGTATAAGTTATACCTGTTCTCATTCCCTTCCGAATATGTATATGTCTTTACTTTATGTTTCTTTTCATTTCGCTTCACTATGCTTTAGTGCCTTTTTTTCTCTTCTTCTCTTTGTTTTTAAAACAATATTTTTTATTGCTTTGTTCATTGCATATTCGAAATAAATGTTTTAATCAATCAATTAATCAATCAAATCAATGTGAATGTAAAGTGTGTATACTGGGCAGGTACTTTTTCTTTTTGAACTCGCAAGCTTAAAAAAACAAAAGTTGTGAAATTTCAAAAGTGACTACTGAAAATCAAAGAAAGGAAAGACCACATGAATTTAGATTAAAATTTAGATTATTTTGTCATATGATCAGATCTTCATGGACTGTGTTGCTCCCAGTATTGGAAAGGTTACTTTTAAAATGTAAGGTTACAGATTACTAGTTACCCTGTCCACTGCTGCCTTCAGGTGCTTCTTAGAAATATTGTATTTTTTGTCTTCAACAGCTATGAGCACATGAGCCCTCCAAAGTTGTAATTACGAGTGGGAAATTGGGAAATTTCAGCAAGTTGTGACGTTTCAGGGCAGCAGAAATGGAAAGCATGGAAACATGTCAACAATTGATAATTGACAGTAATATATATATATATATATTTTGTTCCTAGTAGTTATCATTTACTTTTAGTAGTTTTACATTTAGTATCTGCATCTATTAGTTGTAGCAAGCAAGCAAACCTCTAACTTTAAAGCATACCAGGCGAGTAAACTAACATTGATAATGTTATTTTATAACGTGAGTTGCCGACTTGATGTCATAGATGTATAAACAATGCGGGCAAAAATAAAAAAATATGTTTTTTCAATGGTAGTAAACTTTTTTATTTATACACTTATTAAATATCAATTTTTGATCATAGGTAAAGTGTAATATGGTATTAACTGCTGTCCTTGTAGAGTGACTTAGATCAAATATAATATATATATATATATATATATATATATATATATATATATATATATATATATATATATATATATATATATATATATATATATATATATACACACACACAAAATAAAATCATATATAAGAATACAAATGAACTGGAAACAGCTATCAACCTCTTGTTTAAACACTTTTAGCATTAAAATGCAGCCCATCGTCTTTGTATCTTCCATGTTGTTTCCACTTTACAACCTCAAAGCTTATGAACACAACAAAGTCAGAAGGACCACTTCCCAACTCGGAAAGTACAACCTTCCTACATCACATGACTGCAGCAAAATATGATAATGATAATGATAATGATAATATGATTAGCCTACTTTTTGATTACTTTACTACCAAATGTTTTAAACTGGCCAGTTAAGATGAAAATTATCCAGTTATAAGCTATGTCAAAATGCATGGTCTGCACAGTGAAAGGACGCAAAGAAGTTGAATCAATGTTATAGTCTACAAATAAACTTTCAAGCGAAAATAATTTGGGTGCAACCTCAGATCAATATTTGGAGTATTTGAGTATTAACTGAAATTTAATTACATTATCACACACATATTTTTTTTTCTCAGTAAGTGTAACTGCTTACAATTACATTTGTTTCTTAATGTAGAGGAGGGTCACCATAGTGGATTTTTTTTTAATTAATAATTACTTTTTAATTCATGAATTCATGAATTATCCATGAATCAATTTTACTTTTCACTCTTTTCACTCTTTACATTTTATTACAGCTTAGTGTGTTTAAGGGTGGGGCCACTTCAGTGACAGGCTGTTAAAAAAAAAAACAAGATGGTGTTAGCCAAAAATGCAGAACTTGAGGCTTCTTAACAGAAATCTAAAAACCAGTGGGTGATGTCTCAGAAGTTACATGCATTATTTCATACAATCTATGGAACATGCTCAATTGAAGTATCACTTGTTTTCAGCTATGTGTACCTTTTTTTCAGTGTCTGACTGCGCTGTCTGCCACTAGAGGAAGAAAGCCCATTTCCAGTAAAAAGGTTCTTGAATTGAGTCCATTCTTAAAGTCTCTCTCATTCCAAAATGCAAAATTTTGCTAAATGTATGTCTGACATTCAGTGGCACATGTCAGGCTGTTTCTCATTTGGTTCAACATCTTTTGAGTGAGAGCACATGGAAGCAGGGCTGGCAGGAGAGCATTTCTGTTTCTGTTCTCATGCTGTAAGAGCATCCCAAATTGGCACTCTGCGGGGAGCTGGGAGGATATGATAAAACAAGCTGACATCATCATCAATGTCATCATCCAGTCTCAAGAGTTTTTCTTGAAGCTCTGTAGCGGAGGGATCCAAGAATGCAGAGAAAAAATGCTGAATTTAATTTACCTTCTTCAGTTTGACCTCAGACAGAAGCTGGAATTTAACAGTTAAGGCAGCTCAGTGACTGACTTTCCCTGTATATCAGTGGTACATCAGTGGTACTGTGTATACTGTACCTGCTCTGGATGAAAACAGTTTGAGATGCATCACATAGAGTCAGAAGAGTGGATAACACAGCACATCTTCAGGCAGTCCCTCTTCAAAGGTAATCATAGTATAGTGGACAGAGCTTGGAAAAGTTAAACCCTACTTATTTCACTAATTGATGTGGGCACTGACGTGGGCATCACTAATCCAGTTGTACCGGATGCACACATACCGAACTCGTCAAATAGCATTGCTCTATCAGTGCCTTCAGCATACAAACAAGATGCAAAAAGCCACCATCACGTCAGACTGTAAAACGGCTGGACGGCGTCAGATGAAAACATGCTCGGGCAGAACCGGTGGTGTTATTATGTGCCTATGGACGGCATCAGTCACATCCACATGCAACATGCACAGGCAGCATCACTTGAAAACACTGCGGGAGAGCATCTGCTGTGTGCACATGAAATGCTTATCAGAATCAGAAATACTTTATTGATCCCCGAGGGGAAATTGCCTTTAGTTACAGATGCTCCCATTCAAAAGTCTTAAAAGATGTAAAAAAGTATAGAATATATCAATAAAATTTAAACATAAGTACTAATATAAAATAAATATATCTAAACACTAAAATAAAAATATAAATGTACATTTTGTTCTTGTTTCTACAAGAACTAAAGGACAGTGTCAGGTAATAAATCTGCCAGTAACCATGTAATATAAGGGTTAGACATTCATGGGGTCTGGAGTTGACCTCCTATGTAGATGTGTGTGTGTGTGTGTGTGTTTTTTCTAGACATTGCAATGTGCATCCTAACAAAGTATCCTCAGGTAAGATACCGATCCCCAAATTGGGTACATGTAGGCAAAGTCTGTTACGACCACATCCTCTCCTTGCGCGTGAGTCCTCAATCTTTCTGCCAGTTCATCATGATAGTCTTTGGACAATGATTCAAACCAGAATTTGGTTACAAACTCTGCCAAAGTGGAAATCTCCATTCGAGCCACATCCAGTCAAGAGCAATACCTTACAGCTTACAGAGTGGCAATGAGCTCAGAGGAGGATACAGTGCTAAAAAAATTGTTGTTGTTGGAAAATAGAGCTCTGGGCTTAGGAAATATTTCAGACTGGGCTGGGGGCAAGAGTTCCTCCTCAGGCCAGCCAGGGGACATAGCAACCTTGGAACCCATCAGCCATCATCTGATATGGTAAAGCTTTTGGCAAGGGCTGATATTTCAGGAGATCTGGTATAGCTAGCAGATATCCAGGCCAAGTTATTATTCTTCCATACACTGCTTATTTTTTGCAGTTCAATTAGCAACCTAAGACAAGTTCAGACAACATTTTGGCTTGTCTTTATAAACAGATATCAGTATGAATGCAGATGAAATTGAAAAATGCTAAATCATTATCCGAAAATTGTTGAGGGATTCTGAGATTGCATTTGGGTCACTGTGTTCCATGTCTTTTGTTCTCTACATGAACTTTTTACCTGCAGGCAACCAGCGCCTGCTCAAACATGACTGGTCAAACCACTCGCACTACAAACAGAAACCAGAACACTTCAGATTCCAATTTTTTGTGCTGTTGACCACAAATTTGCCCTAATTATACAGATATCTCTTTATAGAGATTAGCTACATAGTAGACTACTGCCTCTGCCAGTGAACTGTAGGGGGTTTACTGGATGTTCGAGAGTCTTTAGATAGAATCTGTGTAAATGCACCAGCAGGGATTTGGTGATGTTTGGTTTATGGGGCCCCATACTTTGGGGTCCTTCAATATTTCCCTCAAATATAATGGCAATCCATTCCTTAGTTGGTGAGATATTGAGGTCTAGACCAAAGTGGTGGACCAATTGACTAACTGACAAGCTTTACCACCCATGTTGTTTGTGCACCTGATAACAAAAAAGCTTGTATCCTAGCATTTATGATTGTCTGCAAATAAAGAATAAATGACTCAAAACACACTGGATATTGAAACAGAGAAAGTTTAAAAAATAATAATATCTACAAGTTAATACTTTCCATGATTATCCTCATGACAGGGCCAAACTCTCCCACTACAGATGTGAACTGGGCTAGTATATAGTTCATTCACTTATTATTGCAGTCAAAAACAACTGTGCTGATCATAAAAACACTCATGTTATCTCAGAGCTGACCAAACTCCCTCAGCTGTGTTTCAGGTCACAAGTTATTCCCATTACACAAAAAAGAATTTATTGGTCCTCTGAAAAGCTAAAAAAAAAAAAAAAACGCTTTTGCAGAAGAGGTTGAACTTGATGGATTCTAACACTAAAAAAAACTCTTGAAGAATGAGAAGCAGCTCCCATGGATGGATGAGATGGAGGAAGCAGCTGTTTGTAAATGAACCAGAAGAAATGACATACCAAGTTTCCTTTAATACATCTTGGACAATGTGCAAGTGGTAATCAGAAGAGCAGTGTCTGGGATAAAAATGGCGTGTACTGTGCAAACAATTAATCCATCACTGACAAAGTGGAGGGTTGAAAATCCCCCAAACCCCCTCAGAGATTTGGACTTCCATGCACAACAGACAAAAATATAAAAATACAAGAATGGAATAAAAGGATTGTCTGAAACAAGCAGAACTAGAAATCTGACTCTCTGATTAAATCAGTCAGTCTGTGATAATTATATTTACACTCAAAATCCTTATTCAAAATAAACATTTAGACATCACAACATCACTTGTTGTAATGGTTTGGTATTAATGGCCAAGAATAACCTCTTGAACATAAAGGGGTACTTTAACCAGTGTAGGTTTTAATCAGTGTTGGTAGTATATGTAAATAAACTATGGTACACTTCCCTCTATCTTGCCAGTGCCCAGATCTCACTGCTCATCTCATCTTAGATTGGTCACATGACGTCTCATTTTGTGGATTTTAGCTGGCTCTGGGGCTGTTGCATAAATGTATAAAGACAACTGAATTAATGGCACATGAAGCCAAAAAAGGTTGACTTCCTTGTTGTAAAATTACCCAGATCTTCCACATAATTTGGCTCAAAAGTAAGCAAGCAATAGGCTTTTATTGCAAAGTGGCTAACCTCCACAGGCCTAGCCTGCTACTTCAATCTTGGTCCTCTGCTAACTTTAACAGGGATAAAAATTGTGTGGGTCTTTTAGACAATCCAAATATTATCGAACCAAGTGGATCAAATCCCGATAGTGAAGTGAGTCATTTTGCAGGTCATTTTTTGTGACTGGTTCGGAGTCATCTCTTTTCCAATGGAAGTCTATGGGAAAGTTTCTTCAGACCCAATGGCATGACATGATCGAACCAGAAGCTGTAGTTGCACGATTTGGCCACTATGTAAAATTGACTTCAAGGTTCGGTGTCCTTCCTGGGGGCTGCTGCTCGAACTACTTCCGCATTTTCAAAGAGAACAGAAATGGATTATGAAAACCCTTCAGTAAAATGTCATCCCTTGAGCACTCTGTAGCCAGCCAAGTTTTAAAAATGATTATCTTTTCAGTGGTAAAATACTTAATGAATGTTAAAATTACTCTACGTTTGTGTTGCTAGTGCTGAGTGCAGCCAATAAGATGCTCTTGCATTTAAAGTAATGCAATCTTGCATTTCTTTCCCTCTCTCCATTTCTATTCAGTTCAAGCAGTAAGTATATATAAAACCGTATTGTAATGCATTTATTGTGTTTTTAAAAAAAAAAACGTTTCATAGCAAAATGTATTGTTTAAAACCACAATGGAAGATTTTCACATTGTGATTCACAAAGTCAAGGCTGCCAGATGCAAAGCAGCACTCTGTTCTACATTGACAAGGAAGCTTTTCATGTCATGTGACTTCCACCAAGCTGCGACTTCAATGGTCTTTTTATGGATGCATCAATATTTTCCTATGTGTTCTTGGGCTATACATAGGTGAGTGAACAGTGGACATCAAAGTGAGTGTGTGTATGTTTTCTTAACCCTTTCTCCCCGCAGCGTGGCATATGTACTGTTTGAAAAGGTCCCATGGGAACAAAGTGGGATTGCCCTGCTACATTCAGGTTTCTAGGCCTAATACAGGGACCACAGAAGCCTGCATATGCAGACTCAAGATGGCTTTAAATTACCAAAGTTAAATAGCACTACTTCAATCAGTTCTTTATGGACTTAAACATGTCATATGATTTGCTCAAGGCCACATCCACCCCCTGCCCGCCCCCCTGTCCCACACACAGGATCGGTTCCACAGGGAATGCTTTGGATGAGAGGAAGCTGAATCAACACGGAGGCTTTGACTCCTGTCAGTTTGCTCCGGCAGGCCTCACACCAGAGGCAGAGGAGCAGGTGGAAAAACTTATAAAGATCCTATGACTTGCAGCTCCCAGGAGGAAGTGACATGATGCCCCACAGAGGGACAGGGGAGGGACGAGGTTGGGAATCCTCAGTGTGTGTCTACGCTGTCCGTAAGACGTGACTCACTTAGTGCAGACAGTCAACCTACACTGTTTGCTCTGTCTTTGATGATACACAGATGTTATCGACTGCCATCTTACGAAAGATAGAGAAATATTTGCTGCCTTTCTTTTACAGTACAATATTGAGCCAATTTCCCACATTGCCTTGTAGATCAGCTTACCAAAGTTCCTTTCACACATGCACTGCAAACATGAAATTATCTAGACATTACCCCAGGGAGCTGTATGTGAGAAGGACAATGTCAGAATTAGTTGGATTGGACATTAAGTGGACTTAAATGAATCCTGCCAGCTCCCTCATACAAAGTTTGTGTAATATCCGATTGAGCCCATCTGTGAATAGAGCAGGTCATTGTCAGGAAAATTACGGCAAGCGAGTGGGCAAGTCGATGACGTTTTTATCTTGTGGCTGGACAAAACCAGAAGAAACATACTTCCATGGTGAAAAAGAAGTGTCAATTACATGAAGATGCCAACAAAAATGTCTAACGGGAGAGATGACGAAATTCTGGAACAAAGGGCCAAAGCCAAAATGGCATGAGACTTTGTTGTTTATGACCAAATAACGAACTGGCTACATGACTACAGCAAAATTCCCATCATACCCTGCCTCATGCAAGCTGCTCTCAGGCACCACCCTTCAACTAACTTGATGCTATCTGACAAACCAACTTGCACTGTCACTAGTTTTGAGCAGAACCATTTCAGTCAAGGATGTGTCATCCATGAAGGGTGTTGCACAATGAAAGTAAACAGCAGTGACAAGTCGATTGTATGGATTACATATGAACTTTTCTTGTCATTACAGATATTTTATCCAAAAAACAAGCATTCCAACAATTAATGAGACCACTGCATACCCTTATTCCCATGATTTCTTACATAACCTATATTGTTGTCTTCTCCAACTTTCTCCATCAATCTGCAGAATATGACATGCCCACTGGTATCATCAGAATACCTATTTGAGGTCAAAGAAAATCGGCTGGTTTTTAGGCTAAGATGGGAACTAAGTTTTCAGGTTCGACATGCATTTATTTTTGGTTAAAATGCCTTAAATGGTTCAAAATTAGCTGCAGGGGAAGAGATATCAGGAGGAGAGACAGCCTCAAATGATACACCTCTGTCCCTACAGAAGAGCAGTCTGCATGGCTGATGGGTAATACTAGAGGACACACTGTCCATTTTTTTCATAATTCTATTATTTGCTCTCAGAAGTGTCTTACAAATCCTCCAAAGGCTCCACACACACGCATCCAGCCCGATCTCATTCCAAACTTGTAAAATACAGCTGCTTTGATGGTGATTTTGGTGCAAGATTGCAATGGCAAAAGCCAACTTTCACGCTGCTGGATGACGGCAGGTGAGAAAGCAGCCAGACATAAATGGCTGCAGTGTTATCATACATTTGCGGACAGCTGGGTGAAACCTGTTGCATCCTAATGAAATGCATCAGGACGCCACCAAGTTGGAACGCTCCTGGTGATGATGTACTATAAGGAGTGCAATGGTGCCTACAGGTGCGAAGGGTGGTGGATGGGTCCAACAATCCTTGGACTTTCAGTACAGCGTTTACTTTTTATCTGAATGTGATGTTTTATCTCTACACCTTACGATGTGCGTCCTTTCCCTTAATCTTAACCATCCATGACCTTTTTGCCTAATCCTACCCATCCATGACAGTACATGCCTTCATTGACATCCTGGCATTTTTGGCCATGTGCTTTTGTTACATAAACATAACCATGTGCAGCGTAATCCTACCATGTGCTTGTGTTTACACCAAAATAGCAGCATCCTGAAGTGCAGATGCAGAAGGATACCTGGAGCATAATATGTTGATGTAGAAATCCACTGCATAGCAGTAATATGTTACGACTTGGGAAGAGAACATGTTGACACATCACAACTCTGCATTTTAAATTAGCAGAATTGACAAAACATTGTCATTTAACATGTTGCAAGACATCAGTCTTGACCACTGCACCACAGTCACACAAAGTGAAATAAATGTCTCCATTCAAAGTGCAGACATTAAAAAAAAGAAAACATTCCCCAGGTGGAGAGACGTTTTCTGTATAACTCTAAGTTCACCATCAGATCTTGAATCAGAGCATCACAGGCAGTGAGACCCCTCTGAGGGATTGGCTGGAGCACATAAGCACTCTGGCCCGAGAAGTTTCAGCTGTCCAACTGCTAGAAACAGTCTGACACAAAGGCATGTGACCCCGGCGGTGGAGGAACAGCTTACTGATGCAACTGAAGAAAACAAAGGCCCTCTAAATACAAATAAACCTCTGTAACATCTGCAGAAAGACAGGGGAGGCTCGGCTTGGCGGACTGCTTCTGCCAGAGCCGCTGCGACCGAGCGGGGAACATGTGACCAGAGAGTAAATAAAGCGAACCGCATGAGGTGGGAATGTAGCGTGGGGTTCGGACCCCTCAGGCAGACGGATGCTCTGGCCTCCGCGGTAGAGGTCTGGCCTGTCAGAGGACTGGACATCCACAGCTGTGTTTTCACTGTGTTTGTTCCTGAGGGCCACATGGATAGGCTTCAATAATCAACAACTCGCACACACACACGCACACACTACTAAAACTGTCATTAGTAAAGAAAAATATGGGGGGATCAAAGACCGATTGTTACCATAGATTGCAGCATACTCTTGACATGATTTTGAGTATCTGGTGGACATACTAACATGATATGCAGGTATCAAGTGAAAGTAAATTAAAGTCCTTCATTATTCTACTAAAATACAAAGCTTTTGGCTATAAAAAAAACTGATAACATAATATGTTAGCAGTTTTATGTATCTGAAAGTTATAAATATTATAACTGATGACTTTTACTTAACTTTGTGGTGCTCCGATAAGTTTCTCAAGGTGGTTTTCAGATAGGGCCAACTTAAAATCTTGGGGTGGCAAACCAGAGCCAACAGCCACAACTGAATTTTAATAATTCTATAATGCTGTTGTAGAATGTTGTAGAAAAAAATAAGACAAAACAATAGTAGTCGAAATAAGATATCACCGCTGATTCACTTTGGTTTCTTATTTTACAGCTGATTTTTAAGCTATATTAAATGAGAAGATGTGCTTTAATGTTAGATACGAGGTCCGCAAGCATCACTGAAGTGCTCAAATGACATTAAAGGTCACCCTCCAATGTAATACTGCAATTATACAACTATTACCAACAAAATATAAATGTTTAATCAAATGTACCCATGATTTGGGGCAATTAGCTATCAAAATTAAAAATGTTTTTTGGGAGTGTAAACCCCGTTTCCATTGAAATACAAGGGGTCTGACTAGTAATTGAAACACAATCAGCTACATTGGCGGACTCCTATGTGTAATTGAACCTAGTTTACCTCTACAGCAAGTAATCTGATATTTAGTAATGACCTAGCATTAGACAGGATTTTTTAGTCCCAGATGAGTGAACTTTGAGCTGACATTGCTTTGAATAAGAATTTCTCAATCTAAATACATACCGCACAAATAAACATCAAAATACTTACTATTAGGGGGCGGCTGTGGCTCATAGATAGAGCGGGACCTTCCGTAATGGGAAGGTCAGGGGTTCAATCCCCGGCTCCTCCGGGCAACATGTTCAAGTATCCTTGAGCAATATACTGAACCCCAAATTGCTCCAGATGCCACGTCATCGGAGTGTGAGTGTGTGTGTGTGTGAATAATTATTCACACACTCACACACTCACACTCACTGAGTAGCAGGTGGCACCTTGTACGGTAGCCGTGGCCACTAGTGTGTGAATGGGTGAATGTGACAATGTTGTGTGAAAGCGCTTTGAGTGGTCAATAAGACTAGAAAAGTACATACAAGTACAGTCCATTTACCATTATCAACCACGTTATAAGAAAGGTATCTACTGATTTTTAATTATTTTTTCCAAAGCTTCGATAACCGCAAACTTTACATGTATTTTATACATTTCTTTATTTAATCAGGTAAGTCCCATTGAGATCAAGATCTTATTTTCAAGAGAGGCTTGAGTACATAATAAAAACTGATTCAGCGATTCATTGATGTGGTTTATGATTCTGAGTCATTAACACTGATTGATTTTGCTTGGAATTAAAAGTTAGCATGAACATAAATCAACAAATGTTGCAAATATTATTTGTAAAGATCACAAATATTATTTAGCATAAATATTTAAAAATTGAAAAAAAATATGTTAAATAAATATGTGGCACAGCATGATATTGACAAAATATATTTTAACATGAAAACATGATTTTTGTTTTTCCAAGACATCAATTTATTGGCTGAATTAACTAACATGATGATCATGATTTCTTTTTCTTTGCAGTTTTGAACCTAACACTCTAATTCAATAATCATCATTTCAATAATTGAGTTGAAATGGGTGGAGCTGTCCTGCTTCCTCTGTGGTTTTATATCCTGGGTCAAGTTCAGGCACGCATCGAGGCTGAAACCTGACAGAAACTTAACAGTGTCTGATTGTGTACCAAGCAGTTGCATTTCAACAGCTGAGGGCAGCCTTTTCCACACTTTGAAGGCTGTCAGGCTGCACTGAGGGAGAGCTCTGACACTGACGTGTTTGTAGCTGCAGCATACTCCTATTTCTAACAGACTACAATGAGCCGAAGCATAAATCTCTCTCACATACACACAGTGTCGAAGAATGACCAATGTGAATGACCGTGTTGTGACCCAAAGTGTTTAGGTTGTGTCGTACAGAACGAGGCAGCAGCATCTGCAGCAAGCTCCCTTCTCCTGCACCTCTGGGCTGCCAGCGCTGCTCCACTTTATTTGTTATTTTTGAGGACTGTCCAAAGGGGAGATCTCTCTCACTAAGTATCCCTTTCACTTGCCCCATTTATACACAAGATTGATGCTCAATTGAGGATGAGAACTCCCGTTTCCCCCCACTGCTTCCCTCCACATTTTACCCAGAATGCAGACAGCGAGAGGAGGCCACCCCGTGGTGACAGGGCCAGCATGTAAATCTGCAGCACAGAGGAAAATCCTTCCTGTTCAGCTGGAGCTGCTCACTGCTGATGATCAGATCACAATGTCTAAAATGTGTACATTATGACTAATTAAAATTATGCAACTGTTAAACTGGAAATATGGGATTTACTTATGCTGCACTGATTCTCACAGCGTAACCCGTTCATAATGTATTATTTTACAAACACACGCATACACACAAATATGATAATATGATGGATTTATACTGTAGATGCACACATAAATGAGCAAATAAATACATACAATTAATTAGGATACTCTATATTTTTTTTCTTTCTGTCCATTCAAATGGATGAATAATCTTAAATCGCCTTATAGTAAAAATGTCAACAAATGCTCTTGACTTTTATTTTTCAACAAAATGTGAGATTATTTTTAAAAAATTAACTCAAAAATGAATATAGAGATGTTTTAATCCACATTACATTGCATTTTTTTTAGCATTTTGCATCATCACTCATAATATCCTCAATTTCTGAAGTATCTCTTGAGAATAGTATGAAGAAAACCTCCAGAGATGAAGATTTGCATAAGCAACTAATACAGCCTGTTCACATATCATGCTTCCACTGCAGATGCTGCTTGGCGATGTATCATAACACAGCGATTGGTTCTGTATGGTCACGTTCTCAGCTGATGCCGTCCGGTGGGTCATCATATAGCCGCAAAAGGTAGCTTTTAGGATCTTTGAGATTTCATGCCAAAGTCACTGCAAAAACAATGTTTTTTGAGAACTCCAGATTGAGAATGGGCTGGTACCAACCATGTCAGCATAGCTGGACAGGAAATAATGTTCCAAAATTCTTTTTAAATTGTAATGACAGTAAAACAGAAGTCATAATGTTTGGACCAAGTGGTGCTATCCATGCCCAACTTGTCCTGGGGTCCCTAGTTCCATATGTCAAAACCAGTGTAACCAATGTGGAGGGTTAAAATTGACAATGATTGTAAAATGGATCAACAGTTTAAGTCTGTTATAAAATCTTTTTTCAGATGAGGATTTCATCTGAGGTTGAGCCTTTCATTTCTTTTAGTGATTTTGAGAGGGTTATACATGCCTTTGTCTCCATGCCCTCTGTGTTGGTGTTAGCCAGTCTTTCTTGCAATTAGTCAAGAATGCTTCTGTGTGACTTCTAACTGGAGCAAGCAAGTGAAAGCACATTTCACCTGTACTAGCATCCCTCCACTGTCTCCTTTACACTTTAGATTTCTGTTTAAGATCCTGCTGTTGGCTTACAAAACTCTGAACAGCTGGCTCCTTCTTATACCTCTCTGACCTTCTACAGCCATATATCCCACTCACTGTGGTCTGCTGACAAATCTTTTCATCCCTAAAGCAAGATTGAAACAAGGGGGAGACAGAGCCTTTGCTGTCATGACCGTCAAACTCTGGGACGAGCTGCTGATGTTTTTACATAACACGTTAACATTTTATTAAGGCCCAAAGTTATACATTTTTATGGGCAGAGCAGCTTGAGTGACAGGCTTTCTGCATCATGATAGCTACAGTGCAGAGTTCATTCTCTGCTGCTGCCAAAACATCAAAAGCAAAAAATGAGAAAAAGAAGCTATTCATGCTATTCCTGCAGCATGACCAACAGTCCATTCACAATTTCACCTGAATATGGCTAAATGCTCTAGTTCAGAGCTACTACATGGACAAAAGTATTGGGCCACACCAACCATCAACCATCATTGAATCCCGGTGTTTCATTCAGTCACATTGCTGCAGGTGTATAAAATCTGGATGAATGGGCAAAAATCCCCACAGACACTCCAAAATCTTGTAGAAAGCCTTCCCAGAAGAGTGGAAGCTGCTATAGCTATTAAGGGGGGGGACCAACTCCATATTATTGCCCATGGATTTAAAATGGGATGTCATAAAAGCTCCTGTAGGTGCAAAGTGTAGGTGGCCCAAAACCTTTGTCAATATAGTGTATATTGCTTCTGGACTGGAAAGCGCAACTAAGATGGGGTGTATTAGGTAATATTTTCCTTTTGACAATTTTAGATGCACAGGATGACCAACTGGCTCCTCAACATTGCGTTCTTAAGCCCATTTTTGCCTTGACAACCTTGCACTCTCAGGGCTGGAGATGTTAGTCAGTCACTCCACCACTTTGGTAAACATTAAAATCTCAACAACTGTTTAATTTATTGCCATAAAATTTTATGTACACATTAAGAGTCCCCACAGAATAAAGCCAGCTGGACACCAACATTGTTATACATTGATATTTGATTTAAGAAGATTTAAGTTGTATTCTTCTGCACAACCTCATGATATTAATGTCTATACAGGGAAAAATTCTATCTTAACATTTAAAATATCGTCATCCTTTATTTCCATTCCTACCAAAATTAGACGGTTGGAGTTCAGTGTCTTTCTGATGTCTTATTGATGTCGTGTGCCAGTTGGGTATGGTAATAACATAGGTGAAGACATCAGTCTCAGCTTTTCTTTGTGGTTGCTAAATGTTGAACATGGTAAACATTTCCTACTAAACATGTTTTGTCTTTTTCTTTTTTTTATTAATTTCAAAAAAAACAAGACATAATGAAACAGACAAGAGCCCATAAAAATAAAACAAACTGAAAAAAACATCAGAAATAATACTAACAACAGCACTAATCTCAGCCAGTAAAATTTACAAACTATGGTCTTAAATACACTTATTCAGATATAATTGGTTCCCCCAAACTTAGAACTCTGAACCATTCCTCTTTCATGTATGTTGGTATTGGGGACCAGTTTCTTACAAAAACCTTGAGAGCTCTTCTTAGCACATGTGATAATCTCTTTAGAGGCAATATGGACATAAGTTTTTGTATCACACCGTGATATCAGGAGGCTCTTCATCTAACCATTTTTGTAAAATGGTTAGATGAAGCATGAAGCATGAGGCGTGAAGCATATAAAGCAATTCTAAGAATGTACCTGAACCTATGCTCAAAGTTGAAGTCTGATTCCAGTACAAAATGATGTGGCTTTAATGGTATTTCAATTCCAAATATTTTCTTAATCTCACTTTGAGGCTGACATTCTGAAATTCATTGTCACTTTCACTGAAATTAAATGTCAGGACAATGTCCAATTCCAACACCAATTTGACGCTGAACACTAACGACAGACGACATTGACATTGTGTTGGTTTTAAGTTGTGTTGTTAAGTAAGCAAAATGAAAATGTCTGCCTGACCTCATGATGTTATTGTCAACACAACAAGAAATTCTATAGTCCTAACATTTTAAAAAAATTGCGAACTTCATTTCCATTCCTACTAAAATTAGACAAAGTTCAATGTCTTTCTGATGTCATACTGATGTCCTGTGCTGGTTGGGAATAACTTGATGAAGACATTTGTCTCAGCTTTTCTTTGTGGTTGCCAAACTAAAATGTTGAATATGGTAAACATTACCTACCAAACATAAAAAATTTTAACATTGTTATTGTCATTTTAGCATGGTAACATTAGCATTTAGCTGAAACACCGCTGTGTTTAGCCTCATAGAGACGCTAGCATGACAGGTTTTGCAAATAATTCAACAGCTATCAAAAGCATAAAAACAATTCATGTTGAGACATTTTAAGTATTGAAACCACTTAATTGGCTTTCATGTACAGTTTTGAATGCAAACGGCAGGGGACAGCATGTTGACTCACTCTCCCACTCGCTGATGTGTGTAGGCGAGTGCAATCCCTGCCCTGGACAGCAAAGAAAATGTGAAATGACATCTTTTAAAAGCTACCCTGTTGGAATGATTTCATAGAAATAAATATGCTGCAGATCCCGTGGGAGATAGTCTGCTCTCTGGAAATGGGAGTGGGCAGCTGCTTGCAATTGAGACCAAAGAGCTCAGCGCCAGGAATGTCCCCAGTGCCTCAAAACAGAACAGAAAACACAACACAACATTAAAAGTACCAAAGCATGGAGCTGGGAGGCTGGGAGGTTCTCTCATCTACTTTGTCACCATTTTTTTCTGTCGGGTTGGGAAATGTATGGATTGTAGAGGGGGTGGGGGATATAAGAGGTTAACAGTTTAGTTAGAAACTGAATACGATTAACTGTCACAATGCTGAATAACACACATAAAAAGTAACAGGGCAGAAATCAAATGACATAAAACTTGGGTTTTGTAGGAATTTAAAAGTTAAGCAGTCCCAAGTGTCACTAATTATTGAAAGTTTATACATATTTTACCCACTCATTTACATTTTACCCCTTGTCCTTTATCAGTCTTACTTAAACTCTTATAATGTTCGTTGCAAATATTTAATGTTTCATCTGTCTCCCATATCCTCCATTTTTCTAATGTAGTATATTCCATTTTAATAACACTGACAAATATTTAACCGTTTTTTTTTTACATTATAATAACAAACTGTACTTGGATGATGGAAAATTGGCAACACTCTTCCTCAAAGTACTAATTGACGTTAACTGGTATCAGTGATCAGCAGCGAAGTAGCAATAGCAAATTTATTTCTGTTGTGCAATTTATATACAAAGTCATTCAGTGCTCTTTACTTAGATGAAAGCAAAAGGAGCATCCATATGTAAATATAATTAAAGAAAGTACCATAAACATAAAAGTATAGCTTCGATTGGATATGAATTCTTATTGTGATCAAACAGTTGGTACATGATGTGCTCCAAAGGTCTAGCACTACCACTTACATCTTAATGAAATGGAACAAGTCTCTGTTCTCTACTTTGATGTTTTTTGACAACCATTCATTTATTGACTTCACACTTAGAAGGTGTTTCAACGAGGACCCAAGAAAGTGTAGTGTCCTGTGCGAGCTCTTGAAATCTATGAGACATATTTATTGGTAGTGTTTCATATATCGCTACATATTTTGAGGTGTACTGAAAAGGCAACCCTGCTAACTGTTACACCACATGGTGTGTACAGCTCACTCTCCATTGCTTGCACAGCACATTCAAGAGCACAAAGGAAGAGGGACCCGAAAGACCAGATATGTTACATTGTAGCAAACTCAAACATTTCAAGCATTGATGTAACTTTTAGAATTGACACTTTTGTCGCTGGAAGTAGACATGATCCCAAAATGCTAGCTGTTAGCAAATGTGTATACTCTATGTATAGCATCAAACCTGCCATAAGTCATGGCAACCAACAATCTTTCAAGCAGCAAAACTGGCCCATTTCGAACATTTAAACACAGCATGGACCAAGGGATCTGCCACCAGTGCCCCAGTGACACCACAGGACACTACCAAAGGTCCTGTTTCCATGCACCAGCTGGTAAGAGCCAAGTCCAATCCCAGCATGGACCCACGGCAGATTGGGTGTACCTCTGTGGTACTAGCACATCTCACAGATGCTCCATCAGATTAGGATCAGGGGAATTTGGAGGCCAGGTTGACACCTTGAGCTATCCGTCACGTTTCTCAGTCAGTTTTTATGGTGTGGCATGGTGTGTTGTCCTGCTGGGGAGGCCACACCCATCAGGGAGTACTGTTGCCATGAGGGAGTGTAACTTGGTCTGCAACGGTGTGGGAGGAGTGCGTTAGGTGGCATCCACATGAATGGCCAACATGTTCTCTCAAATTATTACGTATTTTGTCTACAGCGTCTACTGTAGACATTCCCGGTTGTTGCTACAGTGATCTTAACACAAGCACATGGTGGGACTATGCAGCACATGGTTATGTTTGGGCAACAACAGCACATGGCAACTAATGCTGGGACAAAAACACACATGCTGGCATGCATGATAAGGTTGAGGCAAAAGAGGCACATAGTAAGGTTTAAAAAAAAAACCCAAAAAACATTCCGATAGAAAACGAATACCAGACTCCTGCGCGAAAGTCCAGTGTTTGTTGGACCCATCCACTGCCCCCCCGATCCCCTATAGGCACCTTCACATTCCTTTTATCGCATCATTACTGGCAGAATTTCGAACCTGATGCTATCTTGCAGCGTATTATACAGACACAACAGGTTCCATCTGGCCACATTCTCAAGTGATGCTGCCCATGTATGTATCGTGAACACAGCAAGTGCTGTCCAGTTGCAGTCTCAGCTGATGCCGTACTGTGGCATATCATGCTGCCGCAGCAGGTACTGTCCAGCACCTGTTTTTCTATGGCTATCAGGATCTTGCGCAGAAATTATAGCGACAGTGGCAGTATATGACAACTTCGGATTGAGTAAAGGCTGGAATACCAGGACCCAAGGCTTCATAGTAGAACATTGCATTGTAATGGAA
Source organism: Plectropomus leopardus (assembly GCF_026936395.1). Taxonomy (NCBI): domain Eukaryota; kingdom Metazoa; phylum Chordata; class Actinopteri; order Perciformes; family Serranidae; genus Plectropomus; species Plectropomus leopardus. The sequence continues at coordinate 31,516,039 of NC_142189.1, read as the reverse complement.
TAATATGTTATTCAATTCAGCAGCCAGTGGTTTTAATGTTTTCTGTGATTGATGTCCTCACCATGACCATTTAAAACTACTATTGAGGGGCGCCCAGTAGCTCACCTGGTAGAGCGGGTCCAGCTGCTGCAAGTTTGACTTGCACCTGCAGCCCTTGGCTGCATGTCATTCCCTCTCTCCCCCTTTAGCGCTTCAGCTTTCCTATCATTATGAAGGTGAAAAGCCCTAAAAATAACTTTAAAAAAACTATTCGCTCTCAAATGCATTAATGTATGCAATAAATCAAAGTTTTGACTTATCAAAAGTCAAAAGTTTGTTCCTATTAATAACTCCTGTTGCATGACATTTGTCACCTTTTGGACTCCGTATTCAGTGTTGAACCAGTGTTTACTTTTGCTCGCAACTCATCTGTCTATATTATCATTACTCCCGTGGCTATTATTTTCACATATCTCCGATAATTTGTCAAGCAGCTGATGTGTTTATGGCTGTTGGAGCTAATGGTTGAACTGGAGGATATCCCCTCCATGTACACAGGTGGGGGGCCTCAGAGCAGCCCCTGACATCCTGAGCCCGTTACTATGGGAGCAAAGTTTCTGGAATAGAAAATAGATTAGGCTTGTGCAATTTGTCTGTCAGCTGCATGTTTAACCTTGCAGCACTGGGTGTCTCTGACGGTGACACTAAAATTTGCTTTAGTGAGTAATGCAGTGCAATAAATGGAGTCTGGGAATGGAGAAAGATTTTCAGAGACGTATCTCCGATGTGAGTTGATAGGTGAACTTGGAGCGGAGTTGCTACAATCTGTAGCTCCAACATGAAATCTTGTTTTGATTGAGTATTTTTTTCAAGCATTGCCAATCCTCCCATCTGTTTTTGGAAAAAGGAAACACTTTGCTTTCATCTTTGTGTAAGGAACAGTTTGGATTTTTCCTGCATTTGTAAGGCTCTACTGTGGAAGTAGTTTTTGCAGTTTCGTGAGATTTTGAGGCAAACTGTATTATGTTACATGAGCTATCCTAAAGTGCTCGACAAGACAGCTGGCATCGTGCTAGACTTTGATTTCTGACTTTACTGCTGCTATGACTTCAGGCTCCTGAGCAGTTTGGCAGTGCTGCGTTGACTGGTCTACTGTTACAGAACATCCAGGCTGCCTTGGACCAACCATCAGCCCCTACGCTGCCACCACCTGATGAAGCAATTACCAATAATGTCTTTGACGTTTGACTATTTGTTTTGAAATCAATATTGCCCCATTCTGGAGCCTGCAGCTGGTGCTTTGGGCGTATTTATTATTTTTACCACTTACTTTTAAAGCTTTTGTGTGTTGGCATGATAAAAACCAGCCTCCCTGACTTTAGAAGGGAGAGAGCGAGGACAGGGCAACTCGCTCTCTAATAGTCTCTTAAGAGGTAGTTAGGCTCCAGCTCTTCTCTTTCAGTGGCTCTTTTATCATGACAGTAGATACTGCCTCGGTATTGATGTTGGAAGAGGAGCGAGCACTCAGCTTCTTCTTGCTCACTGTTGGATAGAGGAGAAACAGCTGTCTCTATAAAGTGGTGTGTGACAATGAAAACGGACTCTAGACGAGACATGGATTAGATCCATCACACACTCCTCTTCAAGTGGGAATATCACATGGGACACGATGGAGTCATATTTACCCGAAGTGACAAGAACAAGAACTGGCTGTTATAACCACAAGTTAAATAACTTTTTGTTGGAATCTTGAAAAGATGGTTACTGATGAGGAGGTCCCTATGCACTAGTAGATCTGGTCTGTTCTCACTCTGAACTTGTTATATAGCGCTTCTCTGTCAGTGCTTTCAGTGTAAGAGTGTTACACCAAAAGCCACCTCCTGCGTCCAACAGGAACCCGGCTGAACAGCATCAGTGAGAATGCACTTGGACAGAACCGGTGGCATTTATATCATACGCTGGCGGACAGTCGGTTGGCACCATGCGCATCTACATGCAACATGCATGGGTGGCACTGAGAAGGTGGCCAGACAGAACCGCCATGTGTGCCATGAAATGCTGAAGGATAATAATGCTGCTGGTAACCACAAAATATAAGGAGCGCAAGTGCAACTTTAGGACAAGCGGAAAGTGAGGTGGATGGGTCCCATAAACAACTGACTTTGGCACGCCAGTCTGGAGCTCACTTTTTTTCCCTACACCTTACCATGTGCCTCTTTTGCCTAAACCTAACCATCTGACTTTGTTGCCTAATCCCACGCATTGTGACAGTCTGCATCGGCATCCCGGAGTCGTGAACAGCTGACACAGAAGGATACCTAAACATCAGAAGTAGACGTGGAAGGTCACTGAGAGAGCGGCACTATGTGACCAGTTGGGATGAGAACATGTTGGTAGATCTCAGAATTAAGTGATGTCACTAAAAATAAGTGCAACAAAGCAACAAGACTTCTTGTTCAGACAATTAGACAGGAAGCCTGTCATGCATCTACTGATCAATAGTAATTAAACATTTATTTTACATATTTGCGTGTGAATGCAAAAAGCTTTGGAAAACTCAAGCATGGGAGGTGGGCCACAGCTCAATATCTATTAAGCTGACTATATATTACTCAACTTTTCAATGATTATACTAATTATATCCCATTACACTCTTTCAACAACTCCTATTACTTCACTTCACTTCACTTCACTTTTGCATTCAAGCCAGCATTGCGGAGTCATCTTTTCCAAAAACTTAATGTTCTGCATGTTATTTTTACATCATTGGTACTATTAAACGTTTCAATGACATTCGGTGGCATAATTCTTGTTTGCTTCCCCAAGTTCAGAGTCAGGGATTGGTATAAACCTTTTTTGTATGATCATATTGTTTCATGTTTATTTGTTTGCTGAATTTGGCAAAAAAAAAGAAAAGTGTATTGTATAAAAAGTACACATTCCGACTTTAAATCCTTGTTACCATCTTCTATTTGTTCTTCATGTGCTTTAAAATGTTTATCATTGAAACCACAAATCTGTACATTTTACGGAAATATAAAAAAAAGATTTATTTTATTGTTGAATCCTGTATTCTCTTAAAATCAACCACTGCCATTTAAACTTTAACTTGTATTAGTTTAACATGAACAGCCAGTGATAAGGCAGAATGTGATAAGGAATGCACCTGTTTACTCAGCTGATATCCTTCGCTTGTAAGTTTTATTTCTCAATAAGTGTGGTCATATATGCTTACAGTCTGACAAGGTATGTGTCTCAGGGTTGTACACAATTATTTATTTTTCTAAGGGGTCATAAAATGGCACCTAATTGAAAAAATATGTCACTCTGATTCTCGGTACCTCTGGTCCAAGACTACGATGTTTTTCTCGCTAATTATAATAAAATACCACGAATGGCTGAGGGCCACTGCCGCTAAAAGCAAAACAATTTTCAGCATCAGACATAAATGTTTTCTTTTGGTTATTAACAATGGAAATTGCTGCTTGGCAGCCTCTGTGACTGCAATCAACTCCGCTAATTGTCGGGCATTTTCTCCGCAGTTGAGCTCACGGCGAACGCATGGAGGCGAGGCCGGCTTCTCTTCACGAAACATGTCATTACTTAACGTAGTTTGGGCTGTGTGGACAAGGAGAGCTTTTCTTAGTACACAGCTCTCGTCATTACCCGACATTAACAGAATAAATGACACTTTGACTGATGCTTGTAATTTGGAGGGTTGAGCAGAAACATTTGCTCCTGCTCTTGGAATGGATGCTTAATGAAAAGGCAGGCAACATCAATGACATCGTGTTTTCCTTTCATCTGTGTAGTTCCCACATGTGTGATGGTAGTGTAAACTGTCAAACATTGAGTCAGAGCTGAGGATTTCAAGATCTGCTGGCAAAGAAAATGGCACTGGTTCTGCTGGACTGGGACCACTTGTAGTAACAGAAACAAATGTATTTTCAGACCATTGAGTTTGTATTATGTTGCCTTTATCAGGGTCATCATACAACACATTGGAGAATCAATCAATCATTTATTTCTCACATGGAATTAAACAGCTCACAACTCCAGTAAAATGAGATCCCATCCGCTCCTTTAACTTGTGCTCTGTAATTTTGGACTTTTTCTGTGTCTTCTCACATTGACAGCTTTATGACTGTTCATGTTTCTGGATTGTTCTGATAATCTTCTGTTTGTGGAAAGTATTTAGTGTTGTCTCAACTTTCTGCATACAGCACTTGTCCCAAGGGTTGAAAATGACTCACCTTCACCAAACCCCTAAAATAAGGCAGTTTGATTGAACTTTAAACCCCAAATCTATTTTACATGAAGAAACAACCTGTCAGTCATCACAAACTCTGTGGATATCGAGGTTTTGCTTCACAGTGCAGAAAGACTGCATTTAATCAGTGGAATCCACTGGTTTTTATTACAATGCACCTGTCATATTTGTTTTCTTTACTATAGGTTTATTATTATTATTATTATTATTATTATTATTATTATTATTATTATTATTATTATTATTATTATTATTATTATTATTATTATGGCTAAAGACACTATATAGGTGTAAACATATTTTTTAGCATGACATATCACTTGTGTAGCCTAAGGAAAATAGAAAAAATGTGCATAATGTAATTTTGAATGCATTTCATCATAGGGAAACAATATCAGTCTTTGGCAACATAATACATTAAACTGTACAATGAGATCAGTATACAAGTTTGTGTGCATGGATTTTGCAAGTGTATTTCTGTGTGTGTGTGTTTGTGTGTGTGTGTGTGTGTTTGTTTGTTTGTGTAATATGAAAATGACCATTAAGACAAGATTTTTACCCTACTGGTGTATAGCTTACATGGAAATATGAACAAAGGCAACGTTTCAGTTTTTCTCGTGTTTGGGTCATTCTAGGAAATGTCAGCTAATTTCAAGTTGAAAAAAAGATCACGTAGTAAGATAACGTAAAGGTTAACTGTCCATTGTTGCATTTCCCCAGAAAACGAAACCTGAAGGACATGGGTCGTGGTTTGGAAAGTTAACTAAACACTGATCATGTACAAGACGATGAAAGCAAAATCGGGCCCTTCGGTTTCGAAAAGGTGGCGTTGGAATAAAACTCCCCACAGACAGCCACTGATTCTATTAGAATGGTATACTAATTAAAGAAGTGGTCCCAAAACAAAGGAAAAGTAGGAGTCACTGAATAGTGGGGAAACAAAATGAATGGCCAAAAGAAGAATCACACTTTTAACACACTTGACTCAGATTTCAGATTTGTTCATTTCTTCATTTGTTCGTTTCATGCCACATGTGTCCTGTGAGTTCCATCTTCAAAATGGCTACTGTTGTCTTTGTTCCTCAAACAAAGAACAGCCGTTTGAACTCAACTTCCCAGAGTGCCTCATGTTCTGACACATAAGTGTTAGATTCTCAAATGGATTTTTTCAAAATGTCAATGTTCAAAATGACGCAGTTGCAAGATGACTGCGTTCCTACTGACTGATGTTCTGTGACTTCTCTGGTGATAACATTCCAAGAAGCATGGTGATAGATGTTCAAAACATTAGCAGCTTCATTTCTATTGCAGCCACCACACTAGCCATCATTACTAACAATCCAAGGCCACGTAGGCGTGTGATGGAGTGATAATGGGAGCAGCCACATATGAGGGATTTCACAAATTTTGGATTAAAAACTTCAGGAATATCCGCTTATCTTTTGAAGAGTTATGTGATGCAATAACAGCTCTTGTAGGTCCTACTGATAAGCACATAGCCATAGCATCATGTGACCTAAAAAAGCCAAAAAAGGGTTTCCAATGCAGTTTTGCAAAATATGGCCTTTTTATATCACTTGAAATACCACCTCATGTGAGTGAAAAAACTTTTTAGTGATAAATGGGAGTTCATTTGAAACTGACGTGTTTTCATTAGACGTATTTTATTTTTTGTGCAATTTGAGGGTTAATGGAAACCTAGTGATGTACAGACTTGAGATTTAGTCCACCTAAAAGTAAACTGGATTAATCCAGAGACTGGTAGAAGCAGTTGTTGTGTTTGCTTGCTGGAGCCTCTGGAGGAATTTAATGGTCTTATGATGACCTCCTGGCCGGGGCAACTGTGGGCTGCAAAGCTCTGGGTTTAGACAAACATTAGACTCTGGGGAGCATTACAGCTTTGAGGGGCGCTGACAAGCATGATTGGGTACATGTGGGATATTTATTTAAAATTTCACATATTGTTAATTCAGCGCTCGTATGTAACAGCCAAGAAATGTTAACCATTTGAAAAGCAACATTCTTGAGCTCAGCTTTGGCAGAGACCATCAAAATGGGGAAATTAGCCTCCGCAAAACACTGTTTAGTTGCACATGTGAGGTCGCACTTGCCAAAAGGAGTGTTTTCTTAACAATTTCTTCACTTAGCAACGTCCCAGGCTCTGCTGCCCCCCTCTCCAAACACATACACACAGATGGAGAGAGAAGAGCTACTCAATCAGTCATCAATCATTTCGCTCGGCAGAAAACAATTATGGGCGAGCGCTGATGGTTCAAACATGAAACTAAAAGTCAGAGGAACATGTGGAGTGACGACACGCTTTCCTCACATTATCATACTCACGTAAAACGCACAGATCTAGAGGACTAAAAGTTAAAAAGAGATGCTTTCCAATTTTAGAGATAAAAAATACAAAGCGAATAATATGAAACAAAGTGAAGTCAAAGTTATCCCAAAAAAAGCCCCTCAGGCCAAGAGTGACATGTGATAACAGAAGCATATTCTCAAAAACGGCAGTTTTTGCAAAGACATCAGTTGAGATATTTTAGGTCCGGACCCACTGATTGCCATCCTGAGAGCTACACTGGTAGCATAACAAAAAAAATTCAGTCTCTGAATGACCTGAACATGGGAAAAAAGTAATGAACTACTTAACAATGCATGCCCCCCAAAATAACAAGAAATTTGAAGAAACTTACAAGAAAATTTCCTAAAAATAAACAATAGACAGAGAAGTAATAAACAATAAAATAAGCCCCCCCAAAGAAAAGTACAGATTTTTTTTTCCATGGCATATTTTAAGCAAATTACAATAGATGTAGTTTTTCTAGATATTTGTCATTTTGAAAAAAAATTTCCCCATCATTTTTAAAAACTAATTATCAGGTCTTTTTCAAACTCGTCAAATACATCTGCTCTGTCAGTGCTTTCTGTGTATGAGGGTGACGGCAAAAGACACCTTCCATGTCCACCTGAAACTCGGCTGGATGGCGTCACGTGTGCATGAAATGCTGAAGGACAGCATCGGGTATCTAGAGTTCACTTCCTGCATGTGCCTCTTTTGCCAACTTGTTCTTATTTCAAACTTGTTAAATAGCGACACTCTATAGGTGCTTTCAGTGTACAAGCGTGGCCACCTTCCGTGTCCACATGCAACGCCCACAGACACGTCAGATGACAACGCGGTTGAACAGAACTGGAGGTGTTGTTATCATACACTGGCGGACAGACAGATGACAGCAGGTGCGTCTACATGCAGCACGCACGGGTGGCGTCACTTGACAATGCAGCCCGCACGAAAACGGTCTCTTGTGTCTGAAACACGGAAGGACAGGTGATAACACTGCCAGTACTCACACAATAAAAGAAGGTTGGGGGTGAGATGGAGGGGTCCCACAAAAAACCAGCTTAAAAATCTTTTTCGTCTGGCTTTAATTTTAATTTTAATTTTTTTTTTTTTTTTTTATGGTTCTATGGTTTGTGCTTGTTTTATTTTTTAGGATTTATTTATGCTCATTTTATATGTTGTTCTTGTTTTGTTTTCTTCAACAAACTGTTAAGCACTTTGAAGGTATGTAAAAAAAGAAAATTGATTGATTGATTGACTTTTGTGCAAGAATTTGGCGTTCGCTTCCCGTCTGCATATGTGTGTGTATGGTTTGGTTAGAATCTAAAATAGTGGCTTATTTTGCTGTGTTGCTATAATGCAAACAAACCTCAAGCAGCACCAGAGCCAGCTATCAGCAGCTGCCTGTGTATTCAGGGGCTGTGTGGTTGGTCAGTTTGGGAGTGGTAGCAGCTTCTTATCCTGCTGCAGCTCACCTGCAGGAAACAGACTGAACTTGTCTTTATCTCAGAGATGTGATGTTTGCCTTTGTCTACTTGTGCCTGGATAAGAAGATAAAACCTGTTAAATTAGTAGTTGAGGTGATCAGTCTTGCAGACCTTTGACCCATGCTGCCTGTGTAAATGAGCTAAATAGTCCATTAAACCCTTCACAAGACTTTAAACTGAAGCATAATGGCCTCAAAGTTCTGCTGCTTGTTTGGTTACTCAATATCTATCACGGCCTCATGGCAGCATTTAATATTGACCTAATATTCAATGAGCACATAGATGTTTCAACCACAACATCTGAAGAAAGACTCAATCTGTCATTTATTATTTGGTTTCTACAGAGCAACAAGAGAATAAAACAGGAAAACGAAAATTGTTCTCTCTGCAAGGACTTTAGTGAGGAACTTCAATCAGTTAACCCCTATCTCCATTCAAGATGTAAATACATCCATTTACAAGCTGCTGCTGCTGGATTACTCTACTTCTGGTCTTTTGGCATATAAAATAAGGCTTATTGTGTGTGTCTGTATCCAGTACATGTGCATAAATACATTACACATGAAAATTGTTGCATTGTTTTTTCCATTACTGCAGCGATTTACATTTTATTGTTACATTTTGTTTTATCTCCTGCCACCTGTATATTTTGTATTTCTTCACATATGTTAAGACATTTCAATCTTAAATCTATAAATAAAAAATCATCAGAATACAGCAGATGAAGTGTCTTAAAATTACCTTGGAGAGGAACCTCAGTGTTGAGACTAATTAACCTCTATGTTTAAACAACTCTGTCACTTGTTTTTACCACAAGGTGTTGCTAGTTCAATCCAATTTTAAAAAGCAAAAAACAAAAAAAAAAAAAACCAAATGAACCCATTATGAATTAAAATTATATAAGCCGGATGGATGGATAATAATAATAATAATAATAATAATAATAATAATAATAACTTTATTTATATATCAACTTTAAAAACAGATTTTGCAAAGTAAGTAAAAAGGTTTTCTTGCAGAGGCAGCATAACCATAACAGCCAAACAGTAATACCAAACCAAGGCCTGACAAAATTTAAAGTACAATCAAACAAGAGAGAAACAATTATGAAACAAAAAAAGGATTAAAACAAAACAAAAAACACTAACAACCCATACCAATAAGAGTAAATACAATTCAAAGAATATTAGCAGTAAACACAGAAATAAAAGTACTAACAATTGGATTAAACACAATCAAGACAGAAGAATACATGAAAAGACAAACTAAAATACGTGAATTAAAATATTTGATTGCAGAATGTCAATACGAGACAGTGGTGCTCAGAAAAAACACTGCAAGCCATGTAACTACATTATACTGTGAAATACTATATATGTAAAGACATGACTAAACCAGCATGCATAGTTTGCCTTATAAAATGTGACAGCGCCGCAGTCTCTCAGCCTAACTGAATGTATGAGCCGAGCTGCAGCAGCGTGGGTGCACAGTAACACATGTCATCGTCCGCAGTCCTCAGTTCCTCCCGGGAAAGCAAACATGGCGGCGGTGCAGTGACAGTGATGGAGCAAATGTTGAAATCTCAGGGCGAGTTGCTGGGTAGAGGTGACAGAAACTTGCAGAGAGTCGTTTGACAAACCCAAACTATGGAGGCTACAGCAGAAGCAATTCTTTCAAAATAGTAACGTCACAGGGTCCCCTTGGCTCTGTGACATTAGAAAGCAAATAAATTCAATGATGGCCTCCCAAATAGAACCTGCTCTCAAATCCTAAAGTATATAAAGCCTATCACCATGAAGTGAACATCTGGCTTATCCAACTTATTCCTGTAAAGTATTATGGGGGCAACATCTGGTGAGGCAGCAGAACTTGCATTAACCAGCCTGTTCACATTCTGAATTTGTAAAATAGCACCTTTGTCAGTGCTCAGTGCTCTTTGTCAAGAGCGCAATGCCAAAAAGCACCTTTTGCATACACACAAGACAGTGCTGGACAGCATCAGGTGAGAATATGGCAGAACTAGTCACATTGTTAATTTATGCTGGCGGACAGTCAGAAGGCACCAGCTGCATCAGCCCAATATTTGAACAGGTGGCGTTTCTTGAAAATGGCGCCAAATGGCACCTATCGTGTGCACGTGAAACACAGCAGAAAGGTAATATGAGTGCGAGGGCACCTATAGGCAGGAGGGAAGGTGGATGGGTTGAACAAACCGGTGCTTTCATGTGGGAGCCCAGTGTTTTTTAATTTCTATAATGTCCTTGTGGAGCTCTGGAACCTGTTGAACTGCCCCAATCTGTAACTAACAACCAGCTGACATTTACCCACAACCAACTAGTCTTTGGTTTCAACAACCATGTGTTGAACATGCAGCCAGAATGAAAAACACATCTTGTAACCAATGGTACAGTTTACATCACCTACCTACAGTGAAGACCAGGTTGCCACTGTTAATAAGAGGTTGTCCCATGTTGAAAAATAAAATGCACTATCCTGTACTGAATCAATATAGAATGTGAAGGACAATTACACACAGGATAACAGATCTGTCACTTAACGACAATATGTGATGTGAAGTCCTGTCTTTGCTGTCTGACTGCATTCTCACCCTGCATTAGAAAATTGTCTTTTACAAAATAAACTCAACAGCAGACCTTGAATTGTGGTATTCTAATCTGAAATTGTGTTACTGATTAACTGTACCAGTGTCTCAAATCATTTATTAAGCCATTTAGTTGGTCATTTATTTATTTATATTACAGATATTACTGAAATCTAGTGCAAACATTATTTTCATGTTTCACTTGGTTGAACTCCAGTTTAATAAATCAGCAGTTTTACATTTTTTTGAAAAATTTTGTTAAGTTGTAAAACATTTTGAGACATCCAGTGGTTGATGTCATCAGTGCACCTAACAAGCTCATTTAACAGACTGGGGTTGTCTTGGGAAAGTGAGACATAAAGCTGTGCATCGTCAGTGTAGGAATGACAGTATGATGGTACAGAGAGGGAGCATGTATAGGTTGAAAAGAAGTTGACCAAGAAGTGACCCTTGTGGAATCCCACAGAAAAGACTGAGTTCTTCAGAAAGTCCTTTCCTTTAAATAGGTTGAAAATCACTGGATGGCAGATTCAGATAAACCAATAAAATTTTCAAGACTGTTTAACAGGATGTCATGATCAACAGTGTAATAAGTGGCAATCAGATCTAACAATACTAGAACAGAGAGTTTATTCGCATGGCTGTTGATTTTGAGTTAACTGACTATAATGACCAGAGCTGTTTCAGTACTGTGATTCACTCTATCAAGGCAAACTAATCACTATTGCACTTGAAAATGAAAACGATGGATTCGTGGCTGTAAAAACTGACAGATGTGATCATGTTATGCTGCCTGAGGTGTAACAGGTGTGTTCCACATGTTAATTTTACAATTGTTTTACATAAGAGGATAAGCATTTACGGTTAGACACATGGTTTAGGTACTGCTACCATACACATACTCAAAACTGAACTGAGTTCTCCTAAAAAGTTTGTGATGTGTGCCAGTTTGTCCTGTGTCCCACAGACAGTTAGTCATCTGGTCCTGATTAGTTTGCAGCTCAGCTAAGTCATGTAAAATCTCTGTCTGTGCTCGACATGTTGGATGGAGTATAAACATGAGCACATGCTGAATGGATGCTCCCTCTGAGGTTTAATCAGCACTGTTTTGACAAGTTGTCATATACTGACTTTAAATATGTGCGTTTAAAACTACTGCTGATGGAGATCACTTGCATCAGTCTGCTCAAACAGCAGACTGTTAGAAATATTACTTTGGTTTTAATTAGGCATTGCAAATAGTATGCACTTTCTTTAATCAGTTATTGGTAAAATTAACATTCGATTAATTTGTTAATCTTTATTTGAAAAAAACAACATAAAAACTGCTTATTTCAAACAATACCAAATGTTTTTTCCCTCAGTCAAAGCTCACAGAAACATAGTGCATATACTTTAACAGCATTGTAAGACCTTTCAAATGATTGATTAAATTTCACTTGTTCAATTAATTCTTAATGACCAATTATTCCTTAATTCATAGCATACTCTCAGAGTTGATTTAAAATATAAATACAAACATGATGTCAAGTAAAATTAGTCATGTGAAATGGGACACCGTGATGAGCTGTTCAAACCTTGTAAATAAGGGCGCAGACATTAAAAGACATACAAATTTACAAATATAAATTTAATCCTGCAATTTATCTCTTATCTTAAATTTTAAAAGCATTTAAAATTACTCTAAGATCCTAAAAGTGTAGTAATAGTAATACATGAAGAAAAATGGCACAGTGAGAATAGCAGTATTAACTACCTGGACTATATATTTTTATATAGAGTAGTCATTAAAAAAATGTTATTGATCCTCGGGGGCTCATTGCAGTTTGGTTCTTTACAGTCGCTCTGATGCCGGCATAGAGAATTTTAGCTTTTATAAAAATAAGCACCTACACCAGTATATAAGAATAAAAAATAGAAATAGAAATACAGTAAGAGCAAAATTAACACAGTATTATACATTATTTAACTACTTAAAAAGGTATATGAACATGAATATGATTGCAAACAGCTACAATAACAATACATAAGCAAGAAAAGCATAAAGAATATATACAAAAATATACAATGTGCAACATGTCAAATATAGCCTACATTCAAGAGTTAAAGAAAACTGCACATGAGTAACTGGATAGAGCAATGCTGTTGTTGAAATAGAAATATTGCCTGAAATATTGCAGTGGATGCTGTCATATAAAGAGCATCTTAAAACTATATTGCATACATATAACAATGATAGTAATAATAATAAAATAATTTTAAGTCTTCAGCCATTCAAGGTTCTAGGTATGAACATATTTTAATAGAAGCTGTTGTCTTAAGCTCTTTTTGAAGACCGACAGAGATATAGGCATTTTTATAGAGCATTCATTTAATTGATATCATCCCTTGTTTTCATGTTTTTCTTCATCTGCCTTTAAAAGCACGACTTTTCAAGTTCAAAAAGAGCTTTCCTACAAAACTCTTCAGAGAGTAGTGTTACTGTCGACCATCTGTAAAACACATATCTGTGCGACCTCCTAAAGAGGGAACCACCACATCAACACATTCACCCGCACAGACCAACAATGGAGCTGAGAACAAAGACTCATCAAGTGTTTACCAGGCGAGAGAACATTCATCCAGGCTGTGCCGATTCAAAAGCTCACTGCTGTCATCAGTTGATCTCATTAATGAATAACGTGTGAAAAATGCTTTGGCACTTTCTAGGCAAAGAGAATTAATGATGTCTTGTTTACTTATCAAACATACAGTTTTCATTCATGTCAAGCAAATATGTTCCCTTCTGAGTGCAGATAACAATGTATCTGTGTGAGTTACACACCGTTTACACATGGCAGTCAACGGGCCTCCTTGTCACATCAACAGCTGTGGAAAACTACAGCATGCTGACCAACACTGACCCCCACCTCTGTGCCTGGTATGCCAACAAATGGCCAGATATTAGACTTTAAGTTACAGCCTTATCCTTCTGTAGCATCACACTTGCTTTGTGTTAAAGGGGAACACAAATTTTAAATATCAGCGTGTGTTTACAGGTGTTGTAAGGTGCCTAAAACACTGAAAGTGATCCGACACTGTCAAGTCCTCCCAGCTTCAGTGGGGCTGCGCATTGGCCAGCAGATCAGACTGTGGACAGCTCCCTGTAGGAATGTGTGAAACTGTGTCGGTGTGATCTGTGGCCTGGAAAAGACAGCTTGGCTTGCTGCAAAACTGTTCTGAATAAAAGCAGGAAAAAATGTTGAAGAAAAAAATGCCTGCAGTTGTATACAGTTATATTATGAAATGTCCAAGGAACAAAAGTTACCAAAAAAAAAAAAAAAAAAAAAAAGCTAGGGAAAACTGCAACAACTACAAATAATTACCAAAATAACTTATTTTAAATTATGTTACAGGAAACTGCACTTTTTTTCAGGTCATTTCCTTGTTTGTTTATTTGTTGTCATAGCAGTTTTTTTTTTTTACTTTCTTTTTTCTTTTTTGTGCTAATTGTCAGGTACTTTTCTAGTGCTTGTTGTTTCTATTGTACTATCTACCTGTTAGTTTTTGGATCATTTCTTCTTAAATTGCTTTTTGCCTTCCTCCCATGTTTTTGAAAGAAATTTCTAACTGATCAAAAATAACCTAGTAAAAGATTTTTTTTTCTTTCATAGGGCATTAATTACAGCAGATAAATCCTTAAAGGTAAATTGATTTCAGTTGGATAACGCTGTGCTATGCTTTAGAAAATTCTTAGCAATAAATGTGTCATTTCTATTTGTAAGAAAGCAAAAACACATTTTCATCACACAATTATTCATTTTGTGATAATCTTGTGCAAAATCTGTTAACTGCAACAACACATTCTCATCCCAAGTCATATATTCCATATTGACACTTGCTGGATTGCTGCGTCCTCATATTACACTCTAGGTATCCTTCTGCGTCTGCTGTTGACATTTCAGGATGCCGCTACTGAACAAACAATAGCACATGGCGAGATGACATGTCACATGGTTATGTTTTGGCAACAAAAGCACATGCTTGAAATTAGGCAACAAGAACATGAATGGTTAGGTTTAGGCAAAAGGGACAAATGGTTGAGTGGAAAAAAAACCCATCAAATTCAGAAAGCGAACATCAACCTGGGTTGGACCCATTCACCACCCCTCCCTTCCAATTTATATGGACCTTCATGCTCCTTTTATTACATTAACTGTCTGCATTTTAACCTGACACTATACAGCAACATATTATGTGGAGGCACCAGGTTCTGTCCAGCCACCTGCAGCGTATCATAAATCCAGGAAAGGTGGCTTTTGTCATCTGAATCTTACGCAAAAATCTCTGTAAAAGTGGCGATATTTAATGACGTGGGATTGAGAACGGCCTGGCTGGAACCCTAGGATGATTCTTTGCAGTAAATTCTTCAGTGAGATAAATGACTGAATGTGTTCCTGTCATTGTCATCATCATTGCCTCATTGAATCTTTGGCTTCCCCTGCTCTCTGAGTAATCTGAAGCCCTTTTCCAAAATCACATAGCATAGCCTATAGTGTTCATCCATGCAACCAAATAAGATCTGCTCAGATCATTATTAGAGTATTTACTTTGTTTATCTAATACCTGCAATAGTGATCAAGGGAAAAACACTGCCTTTTTGTATTTATGAGAATGGCATCTTATATCAGCAGTGCAAAGCTTGTGTTGTTACACTTATCTGCAGCAGCGGTGAGACTTTAGTAAGGCAAAATAATTCAAAGCATTTCCAGTTTGGTTTCATTGTTGCTCCTCAGTTAGGGTACATGGGGTTTAAAAATCAGGCCTCATTTATTGTCATACTATAACACAGTTAAAATGCAGTTGTCCCTTTTTGCTACACACAAAAAAAGAAGCAACCAAACTATTTTTATGGTGGAGTAACATTCAGCAATGTTAATGTCATTGTACCTTGAAGTTTGTCTTTTGTACTTCCAGCAATGGAAAATGGTCTTTGCTGGTTTTGATGGTTGATTGCAAGCATGTGGGAACCCCATTAATTTCCCACTCACTTCAGTGGCCTTAGGTCTCGTAAGGACATTTCATCAGTATACATCTCTACTTCTAAGCACAGTCAGGTCCATAGCCGTGGAACTAAAATGGAGGGAACACTCAGTTGATGTAAAATATGATACGGTCAGCCTGTAAAAACATGTAAGTCACTCTATGGCACTCCAGGAAGTGTCAAAATGTATCAGTAAAAATGTTGTTTATGCTACACATGACAGTTTGTCTCCATCCAACAGGCTCTCATCCCAAGTTGTCACATATTGCTGCTTTGCAGTGGACTTCCATGTCTACATATTACGCTCTAGATATCCTTCTGGGTCTGGTATTTACATTGCGGGATGGTGCAACCGTGATGTATACACAAGCACATGGTGGGATTATGCTGATTATGTTGGTATGTTAAAGAAACAAAAGCATGGCAACCAATGCCCACACATCAAAAATAGTTAGAATTAAGGGAAGAAGGCACATGGTAGGGGGAAGGAAAAAAAAAAACCAACAATTCAGACTTCAGACCGGGCCAGACTCCCACATGAAAGTCTGGGGTTTGTTGGACCCATCTACCACCCCTCTCACCTGTCCTATAGGCATCCTCATGTTCCTTATGCCGGTTCCATTTGGCTGCACTCCCAAGTCATGCTGCTTGTCTGTCCATCAGGTTGCCACGGCAGGTGCCCTCGGGCCACCCAGCGGTGTACAATAACATTGTGACAGGTTCTGTCCATTCTCAGCTGATGCTTTCTAAGCTGCATAGCGTAAATAGACATTTAAGTGTCAGTTCAAAACAACTACAGTTTGTTAAAGGTTAGCACTGTCATTAATAATAGCAAATAAAGTAAATACTAACCCCTGGATTATGAAAGTCAGCTGCTTCACAACATACTCTCTCCCTGGCTACATGAAAGATACAGTACTTCTTGTTCAAATTCTAGATAAACAAAGGGATACTGCGCTGCAGAGGCAAAAGATTCATCTCTACTATAGCTGAACTGATGCTTGAATCAAATAGTCCACATCTTACTCGACTGCATACAGTCATTAATGGAGCTTGATGTAATATTTCTAGTAAGATATGGATAATTTGAGATGCTGTTCCACAATTCCACCTAAGAGGAGAGCAAGATGTACTGAACAGGCTCTAGAAATGATAAATAGACAACTCACAGCCACCAGGACTCACTCTGTGGACCGCTTCATAATCCTCTGAGCGTTTCTGACACCCAACACAATCCAACAGCAACAATGACCTCAACAGTAGATGTCTGTCCTGTGGTAGGTCTGTTTTTGTACTCCTACATTATTGACATCTCAAGTAAAGATAGAATGAGACCTTTAGTGACAGTCCAATGGTGTTTATTTCTGCTAGTCATATATAAGACTGCTGCATTTATACTCTGAAAGATAAAGTCTCCTTTTGCTCTCACCATGTTTTAAAATGGTTTATTAGAGGGAACAATTAAAAAAAATATGAATAGAGTATGATGTTGGCAGTTTCTCTGAGATAAGTGCAAGAGTTAAGGTTCAGTGTTCAAAGAAGAATGGGTTCATTCTGATCATTTTCGGAAATATGGGCGAAAAGTCTGGGCTACAAAAATTATGAGGTATTTCAGCCCGTTCTCATTCCAAAATTGTCAAATACCACCACTTTTGCAATGCTTTTAGTGTAAGATCCTGACAGCAAAGGCCACCTTTCACATCTGTATGATATGCCACTAGAACACAGACAGACAGAACTGTTTGCAGAGTTACAATACACCGTGCTGGAACGTCAACAGCAGTTGCAGAGGGATATGTAGAGTGTATTATACAGACGTGGATGTCCGCTGCAAAGCGGCAACATGTGATGACTTGGGATGAGGACGTCTTGGGTGTCTCCTTCAGGGACCATGAGCATCCATTGTGTTAGGTTTTGGTTTTGTTTGGATCCCAAAGCAGAGACTGATGCAGATAGATCAAATATTGTATTGGATTAGATATTGTAATTTAATCATTTTTAATGACATCTATTGCACGTCTGTCTGTCCTGGAAGAGGGATCCCTCCTCAGTCGCTTTTCTTGAGGTTTCTACCATTTTTTTCCCCATTATACGTTTTTTTGGGGGAGTTTTTTCTTTAGTCAGTGTGAGGGTCTGAGGACAGAGGGATGTCATCTGCTGTAAAGTCCTCTGAGGCATATTGTGATTTTTGGTAATGGGCTTTATAAATAAAACTGACTTGACTTTAAAGTGACTTAAAAAGAGTTTCTTGTATTTAAGAATAACAAAGGAGCAGGCAGAGGAGGCAGGGAGCTGGCTGACTGTGGAAAAATCTCAGAGGAAGACTTGAGAAAAAAGTCAAGCACTGAGGCTGGAGCAACAGCGAGGCACAAAGACATAAAACACTGATAAGTACAAAAAGTCACAAGACGAAGCAAATGAGAAACACTGCAAAACTGACAGCTAAACAGCAGTAGAAAATAAGCCTCTTAAAAAATCACTAAAGGAACACTGAAAGTACAGACAGCACTACCGCACTCTACAGAATGATCTGGCAGAGTGGTGGAGTGAAGACAAGGCTCATATAGGCGAGTTGATGAGCTGAGTGGACACAGGTCTGCCGCGTCTCAGCCACACCTCCTGCAACACACAGGAGAAAGAGAACTGAAAGGGGAGGGGGAGGGACAGAGAAAACACATACAAAAACATACAACAAAACAGAATCAACCTGCTACAACCAAAGCAGAATCATCACACATTGACTCTCAAAAAATCTTGCTGTGAACATATTTTGCGATGGATGGGTTTATTGGAGATTGGATGGGTTTACAAAAGACAAGTCAACCTCCTAGTGGGGGTAGGAGAAAGGTCAACAGATCCCTAACATCATTTAGATTCATTGTCTCATGCGTATGATTGTCAGCACCATATTTAATGCCAATCTATGCAGTAGAAGTCAACATATTTTACCCGAGAAGTGACAATTCTGACCCATAGTAGGGGGTAAACTATGCATACAGACAGGCATTCACTATTCATACATTTTATACATCAAAAGCCCTAAAGCAAGTTATTGTACCAATGCTAAAAGAAAAAAAAACACACACAAAAAAAACACACAACAGCACACACTGAGTTTATGGAGATCTAAATCACCTAAATATAACACTGTTAATTTAACAAAACACACTTTATTGAACCATGAGTTGGAATCCATGTATATCTCACGATTGCTGTATAGAAATTATTATGGTATGCTGTAATAAAACAAAAGTGAAATGTTGTTAAAGCTGCTAAAGAAAGCTCTAACGAAACCTGGCTAGTGGAAAATAAATATTCAAATTGGTGTTGTGCTGGTGCATACTCTGATTCAATCTCTACCTGGTATTAACACAGTAGATAAGACCTCACCCGGAGGTGGTCTGGCTCACACCGTGCTTAAATCTACATGGCACATGTGAGTTGGCCGTCTAAAGCTACAGATGAGCCCTTTCTCTGCAGTATAGAGTCCATACAGCTGAGTCTTTTTGGGAGAATCTTGATGGACTGAGAGGGGCATCACACTATACAAAAAGCCATTAGAATCTGGGGAATGGCTGTGTTAGACTGTCATGCTGCCTGTAGTTTCTTTATTTGTTGATTATGTTGATTACATGCTGGGACCAGACTGGGATAATTCAGGAATCTAACATTGGCCCGGACCAATCGCTACACATTCACAATAGACCATATACAATATAATGTTGTAGTCGGACAATTACATTAATTATTAATTAATTGATTAGCCAGCCTCAAGTGGTTATTCCAGGAACTGCAGTTTTAGGCAGTTTAGTGTTTGGCACCATTTTTCAGCCCCAGAGATTGCTGCATGATTAGTATGGACAAAAACTGCACCCCCACAAGATTCTATGAACAACTTCTTACATCTACCTTTGTGAATAGTCATTTTACTCAGTATAGACTAATAACCACATATGTATTGGGGTCACTGTGCACCTTTACAGGCTGCTTAAGCAGGGATAAGAGATGGCATGACATTTTCAACAGTGGAGATGTGATTAACTGTACTTCGGTCTTTGTGTTCTTGCATAGCATGCTCCTGTGACAGTCCATTCCAAAGTCGTCAAATCCTGCCAGTTGACAGTGGCTTTGGCGCAACATCCAGACACCAAAAGCCACCTTTCATATTTGCATGATACACCACTAGATAGCATCATGTGAGAACATGGACAGACAGAGTTGGTCAGGGTGTTATTATTTGCCGGCAGACAGTCAGGCAGTATGGGGCAAGACTGCATCAGGTTGTAACGCTGCCAGCAACAATGTAATATAAGGAGCAAGAGGGTGCCTTTAGGGCGACAAAAGGGCATGAGATGGGTCCCACAAACAAAAGACTTGTATGTGAGAGTCAGGTGTTTGCTTCCCCTCTGAATGTGAAATTTTGTTTCTACATCTTCCCTAATCCTAACCATAAGTGCCAGCATGACATCCTGGCGTTGGTTGCCATGTGCTTTTGTTGCTTAAACATGACCAAATGCTGAGTAATCCCACCATTTGCTTGCATTGACATCATGGTAGTGCCATCCCAGAACGTAAAGAAGCAGTCGTAGAAAGATACCTAAAACGTAACATGTAGACGCAGCACTGCAAAGCGGCAACATGTGATGACTTAGGATGAGAATGTATTGCCTGTGAAGAAGGTCCGGCTACCATCCATGCTAGCTAATTGATAAAGCATGTCCGTGTATTTATTTCTGATGCAATTGTGTCAGCAGTAATGAACTCACAGACCCTTGGGGAGCAAATCCAGGCACAATAAAAAAAAAATCCCAGGTGTGTTGGGAATACTCCAGCACAGACTTCTTAATTAAGCATACTTCTGACTTACTGCTTAACCACTCTAAAGGAGCCAGGGCTGTGTACTCACACAAACATACAGCAGGGAGCACTTAAGTGCATTTAACACTGAAACATTGTAGAGTTCAAAGATGAATCCCCTTGTCTGATGTGATTAACAGGTAGGAGTTAATGATTCATGTGTTAACGTACAGAAACTCTTCATCCTTGTAATGTGGACTGAAATGGCTCAATGTATATTTGGTTCAGACGTAGATTCAAGTAGGCGGTACAACAACTGATGGACTGTTCTATCATGACCATCAACCTTGACCTGAGAAATTTTCTTGTCTACTGTTCCAGAAACATGATAGTCACCCAAAACTATCCGTTTGGAATAAAGTCGTAAAGAGAAAAAGAGCTTGTCATTGTTAATTCATGATGCATTTTATATGTTAACACCTCAACCCATTGGGCAAACAGTACATTTGACTGATTATGATACTGTAAGCTTTAACATTGGAGAATAAGTGTTATAAGATGTTCTTTTAATCTCCAAATTCCCACAGTATCAAAAGAATAACAACCACAGCATCCATTGTTGAAGAAGTGGCCCTGTGTTGGATGTGTTTCCTCTGCACAGAACCCCTCTGGCTAACAGCATGTTTCTCACATGCTCTTCACGCTCAACTCATCCAATAAATCTGTGCAGCAATGGTAGACATCTGGAGAATCTGGCACCCTCTCTGTCCATGAAAAGCTGCACTCCATCTTTAAACTGCCCACAATACAAGACAGGTGGTCTTTATTGTTCATGCCGTCTGCATTTCAGTGGGTAGAAGTCCCACTTCTTCATCTGTGTTTCATGGACTCTTTCAACCAAATTCTCAGCATTGTGATAGCAGATCCACTGAAAATAGACACTGCTGTGACTCCTGAACCTCATCATCATCAGCCTGCAGTGGAAACACTGTGTGTGAGTTTAAACTATTTTCCTATTTTCCTTCTATTTAAAATTATTTATAGAATTTAACTAATTCAAAGCATTTTTCCATGTCATTTCTTGCTTTATATTTGTTGTTTTGTTGTTGTTGTTGTTGTTTGTTTTGTTTTACTTTCTCAGATTTATTTTTTTTTTGTCAAGGGTTAAATAAATAATTAGACTGTATTTCCATCTTTGCTGGTCAACAGTTTTGTATGAATAGAATTAAAAGCCCCTCCCATATAGACCCCTGTCTTAAATATTAGCCTGTTGAGTTCAATGATTTAAGCAAATAATAACTGGGGCTGTTAATTGAAGTTTTATGGTTTGTTTAAGTTTGTTTAAAACAGAATGACAACAATAAGTTAGTGATGTGTTTCTATATCCCCTGAAAGATCTGTCCTGTTGTGGTCTCTTTCCAGTGATTAGGTGGAGTAAATCATGGAAATAGAAGTCTATCCTTTATCATGTCATTTTGCTGAATAAAAATAGTACCTCTGGTTTCTAAACTCTTCAAAATAAAGTGAGAGGGAGCAAAAGAGAAAGAGGACAGAGTCAGCAGAGGACAGTGTTTCATGGCCTCTCTGACAGCGCTCACTGCAGAGGGAAAAGCTTTGATAAAGAGCAGAAACAGTAAGGCTACTTACACTGAGCTTTCCGAGGAACTGGACATGCTTAATACACATTATCTCTCTCATTTAGGAGCTGGTGACATGACAATAGCCGGGCCCCCGACCCTTCACAGAAGGAGAATAAACGTCTCACAGGAAGATCGAGGAATTTCTTTAATTGAAGTGAGTGCCTAAAAATCTGCCTGCATCTCGTTGTGGCTGTCTAATTATGACAGCTTGTCAGCAGCCCAAATGAAAACACGCAGATTGTATTATAAAATCACTTTGTCTTCATTAGAGATGCTTTTAGAGCCCAACAGACAGATGTGCATAGCAACGAGCGGCTTTAATAACACCGCAGTGAATCTTTGTGGTCGCCGGGATCACAGGCTACATTTTTACGCACTGAGAGATTTTCATCTTCTGCATGACTTCGACCTGCTTTGCACTACAGCTAATCACTATCAGCACACGGCTCTGACTCTGCCGGCCTTATATCGGCAGTAAAAATTTTAACAGAAACAGAAAAGGAACCCTTTTTGAACATTTTAAATCTTTTGTCCATATGCACATGTAGACTATAAAGATGGAAGATGTTGTAAAAAGCATCGGTCAACATTAGTTTTACATAAACTAGCATCAATGGCAAAAGGATCTCCGCTTTTAAAATTCGGATTCTATCTTGTTATTGTGTCACAAATAATTTTTTTACGACATTTAAACTGCTTCTTAAAGACACTATATAGACTTAAAGTATTTTGTATATTAGCAGTGGCTTATCATAAAATTGCCATCAGTGTACTACTTCCTTGCTGCTTACTCAAACTACAGCTTCCAGTTTTTCTGCATGCTGGATTATCATCCAGCACCCACTCTCTGCTTCTCATCACTGC
Organism: Plectropomus leopardus; assembly: GCF_026936395.1. Taxonomy (NCBI): domain Eukaryota; kingdom Metazoa; phylum Chordata; class Actinopteri; order Perciformes; family Serranidae; genus Plectropomus; species Plectropomus leopardus. The sequence continues at coordinate 31,493,030 of NC_142189.1, read as the reverse complement.
TGATTACACTAAGACTTGTTTGGGCTAATGTTACTCTATAAAGACTGGTGAATATGATGGTTATTCCTTTAACAAAGATAAGATAAAGAGGAAAGAGGTAAAAGAATGGTGAGCAAGGACCAGCTGACCCTTCCCCAATCTATCATCCCGTCTAGACAGCATCTCCTTATCAGCCCTTGGAATGTTCATCAGATTGTCTCCTTGTTACTGTCACAGTCCAGTACACAAGCCGAGCAGAGACAGACTTCATCATTAGCTAAAATGGCACAAATATGAATTTTTATTTTAATATCTAGCTTACTTATATACTCACTAGAGTGTAAAATGTGAAAATAAATAAAATGTTCACTAACAAATGCAGCATTTCCACCTGTTAAAATGATTTAAAATTACAATAACAAAATGTTGCAGTTAATAACTGAGCCCTTTAAAAGAATATAATGAAATGTATTTAATGAATGCACTCATTAATGCCAATCTAAACATGCATATCTTAAGAAGAAACCAAAGGACTAATGGGTGGGAAAGTGATGTTTTTTTATGGGATCAGTTGACAGTAAAGGTAGCATGTTGCAGCCACCATAGCAAAAAAAAAACCAACATCATCTCCATATGCAGTGATCTTTCATATTTAGATCAATCATGTAAAAGGAAAAACTCCCCCCCAAAAATTATATTGGGTAAAAAAATGGTAGAAACCTCAAGAAAAGCGAATGAGGAGAGATCCTTCTCCCAGGATGGACAGACATGCAATAGATATAGTAAAAAGACAGCAACAGCACAGACAGGACCACAGAAACAGCACAACCCTGACCACGATCAAAGCTGAGCCGTACATATGAACACAGCATTAGTACAACCACAACTCAAGCACAGCCAATGGCAGGATCACAGCATCAGCACAACCATCACCATGATCCAGGTGCAGCCATGATACTGGAAATCTACATAACAAGGGAAGACGTCGAGTTAGTGTTATGCAGTAATAGGCCATGAGTGTCTGCTGACAAAGAGAGAGAGAGGAGCTCAGTTTATCATAGGAGGTCCCCTGGCAGACTAAGCTTATGTCAGCCGAACTAGGGGCTGGTTCAAGGCAAGCCTGCGCCAGCCCTAACTGTAAGCCTGATCAAAGAGAAAAGTCTTAAGTCTATTCTTAAATGTGGAGATGGTGTCTTTCCCCCTGGACCAAACTGGAAGATGGTTCCACAAAAGGGGAGCCTGTTGGCTGAAGGCTCAGGTTGGGCATGGGCCTCCCATGCTCCTACACTAAAAGCACAAAAAACAGATATATTTGAGGAGTTCAGAGTGAGAACAGTCTGTGGGTATGTACTAAAGTTGCATTGCAATTATGAGAGCACTTAGGGAGGTTGGCTATGAAAATGTCTGTGAGCATATTGTGCTAAAACTACTGCAGCAGGGTTTATTTTTTATCAGTGTTTCAGAGAAGCACCATTGGTGTCACTTTCTAAATGATGATTCATTTGAAATAGTTGCTTTTGAAGTCAGATCAAAGCTGCACTGCTTTAGTAAACTTCTTTTCAGAGATGTTGACTCTCTGCCACTGAAACTCAAACATGTAGCGAGTGGTGTGAGTGTTGCCCGTCCACGCCCAGCTGACGCCTTCCCGTTATGACCACCAGTGACTCAACTGGGAATAAGGCCCTGAAAGACTGTCACTGAAAAGAGATTTCCCAAGCAGGGTTGAAGAGGCCAACACATCAAGGAGCCAGGGTGTGTGTCAGGCTCTTCATGAGCCATACATCACTGACACTGACAGTGGGTAGAATGGGCTGTCAGAGGCACTGGGAGTCACTCACTCTGCCAATGCTTGAGTTTGTGGTGTACACTCTTTCCCTCTTTGCCCACTCCTCCCTTTCCTCTGTACAGCCCCGACAGCACAACAAACACAGCCTAAGGACACAGCCCGCAACAGTACCACCTCATCTGTCATGCTGAAGAATGGAGACGCAATTACTCATTTTAAAAAGAAATCTCAATTATAGAAGTCATTTTCACAAGCTGGTCGGGACACCAAGACTGAAATAATGGAAACTTCTGAATTTAGGAAATTTGTGGTAACAAACAAGACCACTGGCACCCACAAAACTTTGACTGAGCTAAACCACTTTCTAGTGTTTCACTGGAAGTCCCTCACATGACCTTGGTTTAGTGAAGTTACTTATGTGGCCTTAGGGCTGATTATTGTTTGTCTTAGCCCACAGAGACACATATTTCAGGGCTGAGGAGAGTGTAATTATTTGAGGTAAGCATTGGGGACAGAATATGATATATTTTTTGCTTGTATTACAATGGAACACAATGACATCTCATCTCACAGTGACTAGAATGTGCAGCCTGGATTGATATTGTCGCTTGCACTCTAGTCCCAGCCCATACTCATTCTGAACACGTCAAATAACACCGTCCTGTCAGTGCTTTTGGTGTACGAATGTGATGCAACAAGCCTAATTCCATGTCCAACCGGAATGTGGTTGGACAGCGTCAGATCAATACACGCTCGGACAGAGCTGGTGGCATTGTTGCCAGTAACCACGTGATATAAAGAGTGCAAGTGTGCTTATGGGCCTTTTTCTATGCCTTACCATGGGACTCTTTTGCCTTAACCTAACCATCCATGACTTTCTTGCCTTATCCTAACTGTCGTGATGGTCCGTTGGGTAAATGCATGGACCATTCCACTTCATCCCACCATGTGCATTTGTTGACAAAAGAGCGTAAACAGCTGACGCAGAAGGATACCTAAAATGTCATAAGTAGATGCAGAAGGTCACTGACAGAGTGGCACCATGTGACAAGTTTGGATGAGAACGTGTTGGTTGCTGTGGGAGAGTCTGGCAGGCAAAACATGGAGCTGTAGAGGTTAAGCATGGCTGTGTGCGCAACTGGATGATAAAATGTGATGAACGGATAAACCAAAATTACTGCCCTGGGATTGAACAGTGTACATCCATGTCTGTGAAAACATGGATGTTTCACACACATCTTCCTGCGTATACTCAAAATAGCCTGTAGCAGCTAGCTCAGAGCAACACTGACAAATTGGCCCTCACAGCAAGGCACCTGGTGCGGTCAGAGGGCTTGTTTGGCTGCGGTGGGCTCTGGGTACAGCTGTGGGTGATTTGTATAGTTTGCTGTGGATTTATGAGGTGTGATATAAAAATAAGAACACCACATTATGTATTTCCTAGCCAGGTCTAACAAAATGTGAGCTTAAAAAAAAAAAACAATCTCATACGTTGGAAACAGTGGAAAGGCATCATCATGGACAAAATAGTCCCCCACTGAAGTACATTTCCCCCTTTCGTGTCTTCTATCGAAGTCAGACCTGCTCAACGGCATACATGAACTTGAACATGTGATTTTTATGCCTCTGCAATGGAATAAGCAGTAGAGGAGGTATTGCATTTTCGGGTTGTTCATCCATTTGTCCACACTAAGTGTTTTTTGATTGTCTGTCCAGCCATCTGTCCTATTCTCATAAATACGATTACTCAAAATGCTGTGAGAGATTTTTTTAAAATTTGGCACAAACATCCATTTTGAACTCAATGATCAAATGATTAGGTTCTGGTGGTCAAAGGTCAAGGTCACTGGGACCTCGTCTTTCTCATTTATGCGAATGCAAAATCTCAAAAACACTTAAAGGAAATTTATTTAAATTTAGCACAAACCTTCAAATGGACTCAATGATGACCCAATTACATTTTGGTGGTCAACATGGTCACTTTGACTTTGCATTTTTCATGTTCAGGTGAAGCAAATATCTTAGGAAAGCCTCGAGGGGTTCTCCTCAAATTTAGAATGAACATCCACATGGACTCTAGAATGAACTGATTAGAATTTGGTGGTCAAAGGTGAAAGGTTAAGGTTGCCGTAACTTTGTCCTCTCATTTGTGTGAACACAATATCTTGAGGATACCTTGCTGGATTTTTTTTCAAATTTGGTGATGAACTGGTGACATTTTCATGGTCAAAGGTGAAGGTCATTTTGACCTTGCATGCATCTCATTCTCGTGAATGAAATATTTCAAGAAGATCTTGAGGAGGTCCTCAGATTTAACACAAACCTTCACTTGGACTCAAAAATGAACTGATTGGACTTTTTTGTTGTCAAAGGTCGAGGTCAATGTGATCTAAGAAATCCTGTTTTTGGCTGTAACTCAAGAATCCTCTAATTCTGACAAAACTTTACACAAATGTTTTATTAATGATGAAGTGATGATATGTCATAGTCCAAAGGTCAAAGTTCAGCACTGCAAAAACTCTGCAAGAACATCTTTCTGACTGTTAATCAATCTCAGGAACAGAAGGGAAGAGATTTAGTCAGATACTGAATTGTTGACACAAATCTTGAGTGTCCACCTTGAAACTGTGCTGATTGTCAAGATCTTGTATGCTCCTGGGAGTGGATTTGTAAAAATCATCCATGTTTTCACAGGCACGGATGGAAACCGTAACTGCACTTGACTGGTGCATGGAGGCATACAACTACGGTGTGTTAATTCTGGTCTTTAGTGTTCATTACAAGGCGGTGCAGCTCTGATAAGACAGTGTACACAGCAAACACACAGAGCTGTTAACATCACTTCACACTACACACAATCATTTCAATATCAAATTAAAATCACTTGCAGGGTCAGTGCAAACAGTAACCACCTGACAACTGCAGACACCTCAGGAGCCCGTGTGTTAGCGGCAGAGGGGTGCAGGCGTTCCCTCTCACACTGTGTACACAGTCCCACATTTCAAACAGTGGCTCGCAAAAAGAATTTCTTGTCAAAACACAAGGGTTTTTGGAAAAGGAAACTGCCGGAAGTTCCACAAGTGTCTTCTCTTGCTGTGTGTGTCAGATCTAAAACAGGCCTGTCTCTACAGCAACTGAGTTTACATGAGCAAAGGAATTATCCTCTATATACTCTGCCTCAAGTTGCAGTCAAACTACGTTGTTTCTGTGGGACGGTTACATCCTGAGAGTGAAGCCACATGTTGTTCGGTTGGTCTACTTTCCAGCAAAGTCCCACCTATTAAACATGACTTTATTATACTTCCTTTGCCATGCTACCTGCCTTTCTTACCAGCATTTACCAAATGTGCATCAACTCAGTTTGATGGTCTGTGAAATCAGATGTAAACTTAATGCATTGTTCTATTCATGTCTTTATAAATATAGTACAATTTATAACTAATTCGAAGTTATGCCATTTCTTTCAAACACATAAAATACAGTTAGGTGTCTAATCCAATCAATTTAATGTCCTCTGAAATGTCTAAATTGAATAAAAAATGTTCAAAATCAGCATAACTGCAGTTCTGAATTCTGAAAATATCAGAAATAGATCCAGCATCCTCAAAAATTCCCAGAACAAACCAGATGAGGTCGAAAGTTTGACAAGCAGTTACCTACATCTGTAAATATAGGCAATTATGTTAATTTATGCAAATTATGTACATTATGCATATTGGCCAACATATGCAAGTTAGCATCCGGTTCACTAGGGTGGTACAAGGGGCTTTATAGGTTAGGATATGGACTATGTGCCTTAAGCTTAATGAAAAAGAAAGAAGAAGAAAAGTTATGAAAATATGTGTCTGTCTGTGTGTCCTCCATTTCTTTTTCTAAAAAAATATCTCTACTAAAGATGAATATATTCAAGATTCTAACAACATCAGGTAATAACGCTGCTGGTAACCACGTAGTATAAGGAGCTAAAGTGCACTTATAGGGTGGGCGGGGAGGTGAATGGGTCCCACAGATGACTTTCATGTGGGAGTCCGGAGTTCACTTCCTGTGTAAATGTGTTTTTTTTTTCTTCCACACATTAGCGTGTGTCTCTTTTGCTGAGTTGCTTGTCCTTGTACCAAGCAGTCCACAACCTGAGAGACTCCACCTTTACATCTAAAGGCGACCAGGCACTTACTGTCAGGGCTCCTTGATTGTGAAAGGATCTGCCTGAGGAACTTGCTACATCACAATCTTCTTTTAAATCCCTTTTGATGACTTTTCTTTAAAAAATAATCATTTATATAATAATTTATTTTTAAAATAATAATACGTTTAAAATAAAATCTTTAAAACATTAATAAGTAATAAAATTAAATAATAAAACAAATCTAATAATAATATGATTATTATAAAAATATGTAATATTATTATTTTTCCTTTTTTTCAACTATTTTATTTCAGTTCATTTTTGCTTCAGCCCAAACCTAGTGCAAAACAGCACATGCCATTATACTAAGATCTCATTAAGCTCAAGCAGAGTCTCAAAACAACAATAAAAAAAAATATTATTATTATTATTATTATTATTATTATTATTATTATTATTATTATTATTATTATTATTATTATTATTATTAATATTGTTGTTGTTGTTGTTGTTGTTATGATACTGTACCTTTGACATTGCACTTTGTCTTTCAGTGCTCTGTTTGGTTCAAAATTCAGCCATTGTTTACATATTTTTCTTTTGTGTTGTATATTTCTGTCTTTTTTGTATTCTGCCTGGGTGTGTTTTTATTGTGATCTTATGTGCACCTTTTAAACATTGGTTTTAATAAGAGCTATAAAGATAAACTTTATTATTATTATTTTTGACAAAACCTAACCATCTGTGACTTTGTAGCCTAATCCTGACCATTGTGACGGTCCCCTTTGGTTGCCATGTGCTCCTGTCGTGTAAACATAAGGACTGTGCTGCATCATTACACCATGTGTCATGTTGACATCACAGTAAAAGCATCCTGGAGCATAAACAGCTGATGCAGAAGGATACCTAAAAGTAGACACCATGTGACCAGTTGGGATGGGAATGTGTCAAAATAGCTCACCTCTTATGTCCTAATGTGTCCGTACATTGTGTTAGTGTTCCCATACTTCATGACATCTGCACGTTCACACTGAGTGGAACATGTAAACACAGCGCTTGACCACACAGTGTCTGTACCTGTGGTGGGTCAGCGGGATTTAACTCTAACCTGCTCTGATTCCAGGAGTTGACCCAGAGCCAGGTTACATGAGCAAACAGGCAGAGAACAGAATCCTATGCACATGTAAACAGAGCCAGCCGAGCAGCAGTCATTAGATCAGGATCCTCCTCCTCCTCCTCCTCGCTGCTTGCTGCAGAGCTGTTACACCAAGAAGAGCTGACTGGCTGCCTGCCAAACTTATCCACTACAAAGGACTACTGATTCAAACTTCTTTTCCTGTTTAGACAAGGGCCTGAGGTATGCAACATGGGTCCCAGGACCAAATGCGTCACGGTGAGAGTGCAGCCCTGGCGGGAATCAAATGAATATACTGTACAGTGTAGAGTTTACACTGTGTGAGTGGGATGGGATGCATTGTAAAACAAAAAAAAAATCCTCCTCCTCTGTCTTTGTGTCTTGAATGTGCTCTGGATGTAAAGTTTAAACAGCTCAGAGGAAGCGAGGGCAGTTTGGAGGTTCACAAAATGATTCAGTCAAAAGAACTACAGCCCATGGAAAAATACATGTTAAGGGATACTTTTCTGTAGTATATTTTCCTGTCATAAAACATGTCTTAGTTTATTAAGTTTAGTTTATCTATTTGCAGATTTAAGTATACTGAAAAACAAAGGCTATAAAACAGTTTACATGTGCAGGTGAAGTTGAAGTTAAGTCGAGTTAAAAAGAATAACAATGCAACATTATGCAAAGTATGTAAGTAAGTAAGTATGCAAAAACATATCTGCCACCCAATTATTAATACTGAAAAGAAATAAACACAGCAGCAAATAAATCAGTGCAATGCAGAAATAAGCCACACAACACAGCTTTATACAGTACCATTTTTTTTATATTAAATCATTTTTAAGTTTCTTTTTTGTATTGACACAAAGAAATGGAAATCTGTAAAAAAAAAAAAAAATCATCCACAATTTCACTCCACAGTATTTCAACACTACTGTCCTCTAGATGTACAACATACTAGTGAACACAGATGTTTTGTTTGCGTAATAGGATAACAAATAATCTGAGAATTGTAGCTAACTCATTAACTCATTAAAATTATCTGGTAAGTCTGTTTTCAAATACAGCACTTTAAAAATAAAAAAATATGTATTTAAAAAAAATAATATCGTAAATGGTGAAAGACATTATAATTCATTTCTTCCTGTGGGCTTGTCAGGTGACTATTGTTCCATCCTTTCTCCCATGGACTGAACTGCTGCTGCCCTGTATCAAGTTCTGGTTGAAATTTGCACTGCACCCAAATATCCCTTTTCTCCATATTTAGCATATGGAGGCTGTAAAAATCAAATAAATGAATAAATATATAATCTACACTGCATGTAGTATATTGATTTTTTAAATTTTCATTTAAAACATAGTGGCCTCATGACGAAAAAGGCATTTAAAGGGTTAAAATTCTGAAATCCTATTTGATATTAATGATTCGGACTGATGTTTATTAAAAAAAATAACGTGGTAACTATGATTTTTTTTAAGGCTGGTGTTTTGTGCATGAGTGTGCATAATATTTAATCGGGCTGATACAACTACTTTGGATACCAAAGTACAGTAAATATCAGAAACATTGACTTTTACTCAAGTAATATTCAAATAGGTAACTTAAACTTCTACATTCAGGTATGTCATCCACCACTGTTTATGAGCTGTGCTGCAGCCAGCCACCAGAGGGTGATCCTGATGTTTTGGCTTCATTTTTTGGGGAGCCATCATGTTGTTCATCTTTAACTCATTGAGTGCCATTGATGTATATATACGCCATTCAAAAGCCAATGCTTGAGTGCCATTGACGTATATATACGTCAAAGTGAGTTTTTGGCAGCTGGCACAAGGGGGCGCTGTCACGATCCCCATGTGTAATTTTGGGTCTGCTGGGTCGTAGTTGTAGTACAAAAGACGGTAGATCAAAACATGAAGTGGAGTAGCCATGATCAGAGAGCAGAGTGATCTGTACAGAGGTGATTCCAAACTACAGCAACAAAGCTACATCAATCCAATATCAGAATAAAATGCCCCCCAAAGAATGGAGAGGGTCAAGTGGCCAGTTTCTGATCTCTTGTGAATAATTATATTGATTGATGGATGATTGATGATTATTATTATTGAAATACGACATGCGTCTGTTTCCATTATTGCCGTGCATCTCTCCCTCTCTCCCCCTCTCTCTTTCTCTTTCCTTTTTGCCACAATTGTATTTTATTTGTTATTTATGACATCTATTGCATGTCCTGGAGGAGGGATCCCTCATCATCCTCTGCCGCTCTTCCTGAGGTTTCTTCCTTTTTTTTCCGTGTTCAGGGGTTCTTTTTCGGGAGTTTTTCCTTGGGTGATGTGAGGGTCTAAGGGCAGAGGGATGTCGTACACTGTAAAGCCCTCTGAGGCAAACCATGTTTTGTGATAATGGGCTCTACAAATAAAATTGACTTGACTTGACTCCGGTTCTATTTTGTGGGTTTTCTCTCTCTGAACTGGGGCCATGATTTGTTGCATTGTACTGTACTTTGCATATTTATTTTACAATAAAATAACATTTGTTTCACAATTTTCAGATGTCTTTTATGTCACTGAATGCAAAATTTTAACATTCAAATCATTGTTTTGCTTGACAGACTCCCTTTCACAAAAATGCATTTTTCTTAGCTTTCTAGAGAAAAAGTGGTATTTTTGATGAAACTAGCCTCTATTCAACTTCAGATAAATCAAGAATGGAACAAAGTGCAAACAAACGGTTTTATTCATGATGAAAAAGAGAGTTTCTTCATTCATTTGAGCTACTTGGTGTTTTCAGAGTCTTTGTACAAAATATTCTGTGGGTCTTGAAAGATGACTCAAAATGGCCAGAAAAGCTGGCACAAGCCACTTTGCATTATATAATAGGGCTGGCACTCAATAAGTTAATATACATTCTATGGTTCAGACACTACACAGTAACGTCATGAATCTTCTATCTTTTATAATTTCTCTGGTGGGAACAGGAGAGTCCAATATTCTAGTTACCATCACAATGACATGTGCTGTGTGTGAGGTCACCTCAGGATGTTTTTAGTAGAGTGAACCATCATATTGGAAAATGTTAATTTCCATGTTGTAAGCATCTGACAGGATCAGTATTCATCTTCATCACAGTTAGCACCAGAGACAAGATCAAATGCCTGAGTTAACCCTCGGCATTACCAGGATCACTGAGCAGCAGGCATGCATAGCTAACAGCTGATCAGTGATCAGCGAGAGGGAAACTGACAGCGAGTGTCTGGACAATCAGCTCAGTGTGAACATACAGGAGAATATAATCATCTACAGTAGAAAGCCCTGCTAACAGGCCATGGCTGTTTTGGGCGTTTCACACCACAATATTAACCCCTTGAGACCTGGATCAACATCAGTTTTCTTTCAAATGCCTTTCACAGGCATTTCAATCTTTGAAATGTGAATAAATAGATTTTATTTCTTTAAAAATATGGAAAAGAAGCAATTCGCCATGAAAGGTCCCGCAAACTGCAAATATTTAGTAAATGGTAACAAGGAAATCATCTGAAAATTGTCTTTTCCAAAAACAGAGAGAATTATTGGAGAATATTTAAATACCAGGAAAAAAAATATCAAAAAGCAATATTTATGATTATTGTAATTCTACATGTATTAATAATTATTTTCAATTTTTGACTTTTCTTTTTTGCTGATATCAATTAATTGTCAATCAACTTTTTTTTTTTTTTCCATTTCTTGTTGTTGTACATTGCCTTCCTTTCATGTCCTGGAAGAAATCAAACCTGTTTGCTCATGTTTCAAAGGGTTAAAATACTGGATGGAAAAGAAAAGGCTATGAGGTCATAAACAGAAAAAGTCTGGACCTTCAGGAGTGAAATGTGCTCAGTAAAGTTTTGTGTTTCTTGTATTTAAGAGGAAAAATAGCCTGGTGTTCTAGATCAAAGGTCAGGATGTTAACACATGATTATGAGTCATCCTCTGGGGACTGTGTTTCTATATTACTGACTTGCTAGCCAGTTGATTCTGTCCACTGTCTGTAGCTTCATTAAAAAGGTGTTTGGAGCGCTTTTTTATGAAGCACTGGGATCTCCTCTGCACCCTGCCACCACTTTTCTGCTGAGGAAAAAAGGCTCTTAACCCTTTAACACCCGCACAGACATCAGAAATCGGTTTCATGTCTTTCAAAAACACAGGAAAAAACATTATGACCAACTTGATAAAAAAACGTCCTGCAAACTGCAAAAAAATTAGTAAAAGTTGGCAAAGAAATGATCTGAAAATTAGTGGGGGAGATTATTAGATATTATTAAAAATGAGTGAAAAATCTCTAGAAACTATATGTATAGTTGTAAAATTATATTTATTATTTATTATTATTTAAAATTATATATGTATATATATATATATATTTATTTATTTCTAGTGGTATTTTTATATGCATTTTTATTATTTATTCATTTATTTATTCATTTTTATTTTATTTATATTTTGATTGCATTTTATTTATTTATTTATTTATTGCGTATTTTCAATCAATTTTTTGCAACTTTTTACTAATTTCTTTAAAATTTCTGGGCTACATCTTGTTAAGTTGCACATCATTCTGCTCTGATGTTGAAGAAATTGTGCCAATTTGTTTAGGTTTCAAAGGGTTAATGTAGATTTGTTAATGCTTATTTTTGAATTCATCCTTTTTGTTGTGGGAACATATTTAAATTTGTTACATATGATTACCTCAAGTATTATCCCCTGAATACTAAATTTTTTGGGATAAACTGTTCTTTCCACACGCCTACCAGACACATCACAAATACATCTTGCTTTGGCATGGAATGGCCTGCAATGTGCACGTAAGGAACGTAACGTTAGGAAATTTGCGTAAATCAAATACATTTTTCATGCAACTGAATGCAAATTGCACTAGACTCCAGCATTCTCGTAGTTCTCTAGATGTCTCTCTCTGGATGGAAGTATTGACAGACGGAAGAACAGAACTACAAACCACCATCACCATCCTTAGTGTTAGGCTATGTCAGGCCAAAACATGAAATCAAGAATAGAGAATAAAAAGAAATATTAAGAGTAAACGTATCTGCACTACAAAAAGCCATGCCATTGTCTCTCAGTTTGGAGACATAATTATCAAGTCAAAATGTTTAATATATATGACAAACCATTTATTTACAAATACGTTTTTACTTTCTCAGTAATAATAAAAAAAAAAAACTCAAAAAAGAACATTGACTAAGATTTCTTTTAAGGCTTAAGGATTTTTCTATGGGCAGCTTTTAATAAGGATTCACAGGATTTATCAAAAACAATTAAATAATCAGAAATAATTAAATATTTAATAATTAATTTTAATGATAAATTCAAATTAAAGTCACTGTTGTTGTTTTTTTTCCTTTGCCTGCCCATTTATCACACACAGCACTTATACATCCCCTCAGCATAATTTCTATATGTAAAAGTTTATGATAAAATAGACTCAGTAAAAAAAAAAGTTGTATTCATTTGGTTGCATTAACAGTTTAATTAGCTGGTACCTACACTTAGTGAATACATCCCAATTTATAAATTTGTGTCCATTTTAATCATAATAAAAACATCTTGATTAAAGTCAATAAAATGTGTGCAAAATGTTACCACTTTTTTAAAACATTTTTTTAGTGTGTGTTGACCCCCTTTTTGCTTTGTACATTGAACAGACTCCATCTGTATATATCAGTAAGAACATTTTTAATGCCACAAATAAATCACAAATCTTTATCTGGGAGCATCCAGATAAATTAGCAGCCGTCATGATGACACTCGCGATGCTATCTGCAGTAAAAACAGGTGTGTGTGTTTTCAATTGGCTTCTCTCAACAGTACATTCCATCGCAAAGAAACAGCTTAACCACAATACAACTTCTGTTCTTCGGATGAAACAAAGGAGGTTTGTGCTGTCTGTCTGTTCAGGAGGCTGAACCACCCCGCAGGCAAATACTTCACACGGCTGACGCACTGTTATTGTTTATATAAGCATATACAAAATAGCTTCAGATTTGAAAAACTGGCACATGGAGGGGGGGATAGGACCATGCTGATGTCAAAATACATATAGATGATGACAGAGTGAAGGTTATTTTTAAGCTCACAAAGCCAGATTAGCATTAATGTTAGCAACAAAACATGCTCCGAATTTGCCCGTGCAATGCGTATTTGTGGATATTATCAAGGTCATGGCCAAGGTAACTGCCAACACCTGAATTTCATTTGATGGGAGTGTCAAGGCAGTTGAGTGCAGGCCTGAATGCACTTGCTTGTGATGCTGGGACGTCCTAATAACGTTCAGAAACAGAGAGAGGCGGGGGTGAAAAGCCTGAGGAAAGGTGAAGAACGTTGGCATTTTGCACCACGTGACAATATTCACATTCACACTTGGAACTGTCTGTCTTCTACCATTGCCATTGTGAAATTTTCTTTTGTTGTCAATTGCATGAAGTATTCTCTAAACAACAAAAAACATATTTTTTCATCACTGCCCTCCAAAATAACCTACTTAAGTGTCTGATTTGACGCCTCTTTCAGTTGCTCACCCAAACTCATTTTGGACACCATAGAGGTACAATATATAGTACTTATTGGATTCATTTCCTTCCTCAGAATCATATACAAAGCTCTATTATTTTGTAATTATTTTTAAAATTGCACTCTATATATCACTTGGCACCCCTCTTTTGCCTTGCCTTTTGGCGCGCTGCTACATTCCCAGGTGCATCACTGTCATTTGTTGTTCTGTGGAACTGTGTATTAGCAGGAGCCAGTGTGGTGATATTTGCATGTGCATGCATGTCCACACCTACCTTTGTGGTTTGGTCAGGTTAAGACACAATAACCACTTGGTAAAGGTTATGGAGCGATCATAGTGACGGGTAAAAGACACCAATAATAAGTGGAGACATAATAGTAATAATAATAATAAACATATATATATATATATATATATTTATATAGCACTTTTTTAAACAAAGTTCCAAAGTGCTTTTCAGAAGACAATAATAAAACAAACAACACAGCGATCAAGTACAAAGGCCATAGAGGGTTAATAACACAAAGCAACAGCAACCTACTCAAGACTCATAAAAGCTTTCCTATAAAAAGAAAGTGTTAAGAAGTGATTTAAAAGATGTTAAAGATGGAGCAAGCCTGATTTCCATGGGCAAGGAGTTCCACAGTTTAGGGGCTCTGATGGCAAAGGCACGATCACCTTTTGTCACAAGCCGAGAAGAGCTGCATACATTAATCTAATGGGGTGCCTGGGTATGTAGGGGGTCAATAACTATTTGATGTAAATTGTGGAAAGTCCATGCAGTGCTTTAAAAGTAATCATTAAAATTTTAAAATCAATGCAGCAGAAAATAGGCAGCCAGTGTAAGTTTGCTAAAATGGGAGTGATGTGTTCAAATTTTTTTTGTTAAAATTTGGGTGGCAGCGTTTTGGACCAGTTGGAGTCGGTGAAGGGAACTCTGACTTATACCAGCATATAATGCATTGCAGTAGTCCAGGCGAGAAAAAATAAAAGCACGTATCACTGTGTAAATTAGGGGGAGACAAGAATTTTACAGTCTAGTGCTTCACATTAGAAAAAAGAGAACCAAGTTTGCTGTGAATCCGGCTGCCTAAGCCAACCCAGCATTCAAGTCGGTGCAGGAGAACAGAGTGATCAATAGTGTCAAAAGCTGCACTGAAATTTTAAAGCACCAGGACTGAGCATTCACCTCTGTCGACATGATAAAAAACATTATTCCTTGCAGACAAGACATTGTCAATTAAACATGAACATAGATAAGGATTTCCAACACATTCATGTATTTGTGGTGACCCACCACAATGAAAATATCTGCCAACAGAAATACATTTTCTGTTTTTTTTTAAATTATTTTTTACTTTTTTTTAAGCTGGAGCATTCATTAGGAGTGCTACTGGAATATATACACTGATTGGCTATTTATAGCACAAAGTACAGAGCTCACTCAGGGCAGACAAGGAGCAGCAGAACTGCAGATGCATTCAAAGTGAATCTTAACCATTCATTGTGCTCTCTAAAAGTTTGCATTCACTTACAAACAGCTGCTTCTCTCATTCGTCAATCTGAACCAGCCTGTTCTCAATCAGAAGTCATCTTTTGGCATAAGATCCCGATGCTAAAAGCCACTTTCTGCATCAGCAGTACACATCTCTGGATGGCGTCAGCAGCCTATCAGCTAAAAGGCACCTGTCACGCCCGCATGAAAAGGGAAGGGCGACATCAGGAAACGCTGCTGGTAAAGATTTTTAGTAATGCACCTTTTCACTGCCCTTGCTTTATGACTGTTTTTATGTGTTTTATTTGTTCCAGTGTGATTACATTTTTTTTAAGCACTGCTGGGAGAGGCACTCGCACATTTCATTGTATTTTGATACAATGACAATAAAGGCCTCTTATCTTATCCTATCTTATTTTATCTTATCTGGGTGTGACATCTGTAAGATTAACGAAAGGTGAAAATGTAGGTCCAATTTTCCTATCCTGTCACCAGTTAATAATGTGCAAATTTGAAAAACATAGCTTCATTATTGTCTGCACATCAGTTAAGGTTATTTAGGATTAGTTGGGTTTGGTTAAGGTTAGGGAAATATGATGTCTGTAACAGGATGAGATTTGCAGGCCAATATGGACATAAATCCTAAAGATGCTACAAACTCTGGATTAGTGCTCAGCTTTGTGTATACTGAGCACACACAGAAGGGAGGTTACTAAAAAGGTACCAGAGATGTGGACTCAGTAATTAAATATCTTCCACTTGACACAAAAAAACAAAACATCTTGAGTCTCTTGACTTGTAAATACTTGATAACTTTAGAGAGAAAAATTATAGAAATTATCTTTCCATTTTGAAATGAGTTGATAGATCAGGAAAGGACAGAAACAGAACAGGACAGAAAAAGTCATTATTTTGTGGTCCATAGTGGTATTATGTTGTAAAAGTACATGCCAACATTTGATTTGTTTCATGTTTAAGCCCAGCCACACAGTTTTTAACAAACTTGTTTGAGAGAGTGGAACAGGAGATCAATTAACTGAAGGAGAAGGAGTCCTGGCTCAAGCAGCTATACAGCAGGACCGCATCCACTTTTTGCCAAAAAGAAAAGGAAAAACAACTTTAAAATTCATTGATGACTTTTGCAAACTTTAAATATTTCAATACTCTTTTGCAAAATTGCATAAATATCATGAGATATGGAGCAGTTGGACACAAATGCAGGAGACAGTAGGAACTCAAAAGATCAATTTTTATTTTAAGGAAACAAAGACTGATGTGAACAGCAGGACTTAAATACAAAGTAGACTGATGAGGGGATGAAGTGCAGGGGCAGAAAAAGGGCAGAGAAGCTCAGGTGAGGGGAATAAGGTGATGAGGCAGAAGAACAGGCAGAGAGCTGATTGAGAGAAACTGAGGAGCAGGAAGGACTAACAAGGCTGATGCAGGACAGCTGTGGAGATTGTAAATGAGGGAACAGCAGCACAGGAGTACAGGAGGAGAAACACACAGTAAACTGACACCCAAAAACCAAGAAAACACAGTCATCTTAACAAAAAACTGGCCAAGTTAAAACAAGGACAGACTAAGTAATGAAGGCAACCTAAATGAGTCTTAACAGACACTTAGTCTACCCACAAGTCTGAAGGAATCAGGACACGGCAGGATGTGCCAGTAAATTTGCTGATGAGCCCATTATGACCAGTCTAGATCTAAAAACTCAAAGTTCAGGACTTGGACTTGACCTAAGACTTGTCAGTCTTGAATCGGGACTAGTGTGTAGAGACTTGAGACTTACTTGTGACTTGGTGATTTGTGTGCTACCATTGGAATGCCTTTTTTTTCAGGGCTGTACATGACACAATTTTGCCACTGGATTTGGTTGTTCGAATATTCAACGATTCATTTTGTTTTGCCATACAAAGTTTAACAGGCTCAACGGGATGTTCAGTGTGAGCACAACAGCAGCTCAACAAAATTTTTTGCCAACATTAGAAATCAAAAGCCAGAGACTGTCGTAACTTGCTATGAGCTGTAAACTCTCCACTTTTTCATCTTACAGTGTGGTCTCCCTCCATCTGTAACACTGCAGCATGTCACAACTACAAAGAGTAGCGTAGTAAAGAGCACTCACTCCATGGCAAAATTCAGGGACCAAAACATCTCCAGAAATAGCAAAGAAAAAACGACAGCTCAGTCAATTGAGGGTCTCTGGCTAAAGATTCAAGCTTCTGAGTTTCACAGTCGTTACCAGAAAAAAACATTGTTTCCCTATGGTACTGTCAGCTGCTCCTCTCTAGCTGCTCGCGTTTTTCTGGAAGTTTTTGGGCCCGCATAAAAGTTAAAATATTTTCAACTTTTCCGCTTAAGACACAAATTCACACAGCTCATCACGTCACTTTTAGCCACGCACACACAGCCACGCTCCACAGGTGCTCCAAGCTGTTTTTCCAGATGCGCTAACAATGCGATTTTGGAGCGGTCATGTCTCGATCAGCTCTGTAGGGGGAGCATTTATTTTTACTTAACTTTCTGTTCATTTCACTTTAAAATAAAATGAACTCATACAATTCCACGAATATATATTTTTTATTTCTTTCTTTAGCTGATCTACAGCCTCAGTTTCTCTTTTCTGCTGTTTCTACTGCTATTTTTCTGTCAGTTTTTCTCCTATCATTCATTTTCTTTTTTGCTTGTTTTTTTTCCTTCTGTTCTGCAAGAAATCCTTCAATTTTAGGGAACTGGTGCATATAGTGCACACATTTAACACTCTGAAAGGAACCAAATTCCTTACAAGTACTTCTGACAGCCAGTGCATTTCTGTGTTCAAACAGGTTCAAATGAATAAAATGTGGATAGCGGAATTATAAGAGTGTTTTTAATTGTTATACTTCTATACAGAAAAAGCATTTAAGAAGTCTTCCCAGTTCATTCAGCACAGATCCAGCATGAGTCGAAGAAAACGTCTGAATTAGCCATCAGGACCTGGCGTATTATTATCTTGAGTGTCAGTAAAAAGCATTTCACTCATGCAGCATGGCTCTGACCTGCACTCATCAGCAACATCAGGTCTGTTACAGCCAAAAGCATCAAGCAGACAGCAGCCCCGAATGTCTGACTAACACACACATGCACACACCCACCCACACACACACACACACACAGGTATACAGCGAGAGATTTGAAACAGGAATTTGGGGAGTTGGTCGATGGCAAGTCTTAAAATAACAAACACCTGTATGTGTTCCCTCACAGTGCCGCACTGTTAGGAACCTGTTTTTCATCCAGCTTCTTATTCTGACGGATAAATGCACGACTCAACATGTCGGGTCCTCCCAGCTACAGCATGGAGCTGCTGCAAAGGCCAGGGGCCCAGTCTGGAGTCCTCTCTGCAAACACACTCAGCATGGATGAAGAGAAACAGGATGAAGTTTGCAAAATTATTTCATCCACATATGGTTTTTATTAGCCAGCATCATATTGTTGCTGCATGTATTTCAATGTATTCCTAAAATGGAATTTTAGGAATACATTGAAATACACGCAATTCATGAATTTTTATTCTACCAGTGTGACAGGGATAAACACTGGCAATCTGATTTATAAGCCTGGGACTTGTATAATTTATACCACAGTAGTTCAGCTGCAACTGTATGTATTTGTATGTCATACATATTATATCAACATTTATTAAGCGATATGAGCTGACCTTGTCATCAGGAGATGGTGGATGGTGTAACTCCCAGGCGAGACGCCTGCCAAGCTGCAGACCGCTGCAAACACTGTTGTGTTTTAGCAACCCATCACTGTTTTACTAGCAAATTTTAAGGCACCAAACATGGGTGTTTTTAGTGACCCATTGCTGTCTTTTAACCATGGATTGGGCAAAAAATATCTGTTGTTTTTTAGGAAGATGTTGCAGCATTTCCTGCCAGGACAGTGTAATGAAAAGTGATTGTTTTTTTTACAAAGACACTGTTGCATTTCTTGTAAGGATAGTGCAACAAAAGTGGTTGTTATAACTGAGACATTCCTTCATTTCCTGCGGGGATAGTGGGACAAAAAATGATTGTTTGTTAATGAGACATGGCTGCATGTCCTGCGGGGACAGTGCAATGAAAAGACATAAATGCATTTACCACGTATGTAGTGTGACAAAAAGTAATTGTTTTCATAGAGACATCGCTGCTATCCCTGCCTGGATATTGTGACTTAAAGTTTCTTTTATGGGGACATGGCTGCATTTTCTGCTGGGATAGTGTGACTTTTTTTTTAACCAAGACATCACTGCATTTACAACTGGATAGTGTGATGAAAAAGTTTTTGTTTTTTTCCAAAACATCGCTGCATTTCAAGGCCCCTGAAAGTAGGTATTTCAGTCCAAAAATAATGGCTCCCTCACAATAATGTCCTCATCAAAACCACGTTTTTTTGTCCCTAAACTGAATTAAGCACTGCTTTGTTGAAATGTATCCGCTACAAAATACTAAACAAACATTACATCCGTGGTTTAAAGAACCATACAATGTGATTGGGTTGGAAAAACATGCATTTGTGGTGAACACAGTCCTGACTTATGATATGATGATTCAAAGATGAGAAACTGTAATTTTTATGACTTTTCAGTGGCTGTAATACCCTACATTATAAGCAAAACTTTCAAGGTGGTGAATAAATAGGTCTTTCTTAAAACGTGATGTGCACAATGATTCACAGTGTGAAGCCTGGATCAGAGGGATTAGTGCTTCCAATCGTTATATTTTTGTTTTCCTTGTACAGACGCTAAAGGAAGTAACTCTTTCCTTCTCTACTGTTTTACTGTAACAGAACTGTATGACTTCCTCATGACTTTTCACTTTCTCAGATTCTTTCTGCGATGACCTTTTTTGCCAGAAGACACAGGCTGGAATCTGCTGAGCACATGTCTCACTGTCTCAAAGAAAATTAACAAATTATGAAAAGCTGGATATCCAGCAAGCTCAGATATCTTGGTCATGAATATGACTTCTATTGACAGACAGTGCAGCATGTATGGTATGACATGTTACATCTTGCATCATTATAGAAAGCCACAGTCACATGCTTAGTCATACTCATACTGTTTAAATGTCTTTGTAATACTGTGGTAAAGAATTACTAACCACATGTTTCACCCACTAAACCACTTCATTTGCTCTTCAAATGATTTTAACGGCAAATGATTGACAGCTGCTTGTGCTGGGATCACGTATAACTCCAACATATGTGTGCCATACCTCCGTGTGCGTCTTTCTGTCCCCTGGCTGTGCCTTATCTCCTTTCTCTATCTGGAAGATGAAGAAACAGGGCAACTCAGACAAAAGCCATATTGTCCAACCCTGGCAACTGAAAGTGATCCTGAAATGCACCAAAAGAATGAAAGGTGTTTTCCAAAAGCATCTCTTTGACAACTAAGCATTGTTTGAAAATTGGCAGCTGGAAGCTGTAAAGGATTCCTGCTAAACATTCCTTGTTATTGTCACCAACACCCAACCCCTGACTTCCAGCTCCAGGCTTTATTAAACTAATAAATTGCTGATGGCATGACACCTCTCTGTGATGGTGCAACACTGAAATATGTTCTCACTGTGTAAATGATCATCAGTGACTGCACAGGAACTGAAGCTGCTGTTTTTGGGACAAACTACTCTGACTTCAGTTTTGGCCCCGAATATCGACTCTTATGATTGTTTCCTAAAGTACCATTGACTTGATGGTGGCAGAACATTATATTAATGAAACTAAATCACTTTTACATTAATGCACATTGGACTTTTCATCTTTTGTACATACATTTTGAGTTCTTTATATTCTAGTTTTCACTTTAAATTTTTATATTGCTTCTATATTTTCATCTTACATCTTATTCTATCTAAAGTTACTATATTTTTATTCTTCCTCTATGATAAATGTCTTGCACCAAAACACCAAGTTAAATTCCTTGCATGCGTAAATGAACTTGGCAAAAGAAAAGCCGATTCTGATTTCTGATTCTGATTGTGTAAAAAAAAAAAAAAAAAAAAATAGTATGTTGAAATAACTGTCTCGTGTATTTTTCTCCAGGTGTGTCAATTCGAATCCTCCAAGGTCTTAGCTGCACAAACTTGTTGTGAATGGCTCGTTTCAGCGTGATGAACTCCACCCACATATGAGGAGGTACAACTTTTGATCGTTAGCATCACCAAAGCTCCTAAAACTGCTGTATAAAGCTGCCTGTTTTGCTCTCAGTGGATCTCATTCAAGAGTGGAACAAATTTGTGTGGAAACTTTACACAGACATATTAATAGTAGCAGTTTACTTGTAATTTGGCTTTCATCAATATGTTAGTATCTCCCATCTTTCTGTAGGTCCTAAAAAAATCTACACCCGTCTCTGACTGTTTGTAGTGCTTGTATGAATAAGGAATGCAAATAAATATTATCTGTCATTTTTAGAAATTACAATTTTTATTTTTTACAATTGTGCTCTGGTATGTTCACAATGCTCAGATGCCTTTGAAACACACAAGTTAATCATGACAGAAGAGTAGATATCAAGCACATTTAGCTAAATTAGTCAGCAAATAGCAGATTTACACTTCAGATTAAATTTCTTAAAAATGTGCATGGATTATTTTATTTCACTTAATAAATGTATTCTCTGAAAGCCCTGGGGGCCATTCTTTCTTTTTTTTTTTTTTTCTATGTTTTGGCGAGATAATGAGATCATTTTCTCATGATCTTGAGATAACAAAACTGTTTTCCTGGAATAACTACGTGATTAATTTACGATCTCAAAATAACAAAACAACACCACACCTATACCTGTCCATCAATTTAGAAGTCCTTGACAAGGAAATGGTTGACAATCACCAAGTAAGGCCACATAGAGTTAGGTGCTAAAAGATGCATTTCTAAAGCAAAGCAGTCCATGTCTCATTGTGGAGGCGGCGAAAGAGATATGCAACCATAGAGATATCAGGCCAGAAAATATTATAGCCTACAATAGGTGATGTAACACTGTGGGGTGCAACAGAGGATTATATCTGGCAGCAACATGCAGAAAGACCCTGAGGCAGCTGATGAAGATAATTTTCCTAGTCTCTACTAAAATGTTTAAAGAAGTTAAGTTTAAAAAAAAGAAGAGGAAGCTGGCACACTATGATGATGGCGCAAAGAGTACAAATTTTTCATCACTTTTCTACTCATTCATAAGAGCAGATCCACATATCCATTTCTGACTGTACAATTGGTCTGGACCACTCCCAAAAGTTGGCCACAAAATCTCTGAAATCCCTTCTATGTGCCACCTATGAACAAATGTGTTTGGATCTTGCACGAGGCCCAATGTTCATGACCAAACCAACATTTAAAAAAAGGGAAGAATCAGATATAAGTCCAGTCACACAGTTTCGGGAACCTTTAACAGACCATGCATGTATACGTGGTGAGATCAGCAGTGCATGCAGCTAATTCCTGTCAGTCAATCCCAGGACCAGGTTTGGGCCTTAATCAGTTCAGCATGGCAGAGAGGTTTGGCTGCATTTGTTTTGGCACTGTTTGCTACCAACATATACTGTAGAGACTGCAGGTAGGACAGGGAGAGAGAGGTTTCACACAATGGTGTTTCAACTGCTGCTGAGAGTGTATTACAGTGGCTGATACAATCTCATAAACATAACTATAGGACTCGTATTTGCTGATTACTGATGTGCCGTGGATTGAGGCCTTGTCTGTTCTTCAGGTTTGCCATAAAACCAAGTACGTCTATGAAGCCTTTTAAGTTTACAGTACACTGGTCACATCCCAGCAGGAGAAGAAACTACAAGAGCACATTAGTATTTTTAGACAAATGGATTTGATTTGACAGGGTCAAGTAATTATTATTAAAGAGTATTAAACTGTGTCAAGTCAATTTTTCATTTATAAAGCCCGTTATCACAAAACACGGTTTGCCTCAGAGGGCTTTACAGCACAAGACATCCCTCTGCCCTTAGACCCTCACATCACCTAAGGAAAAACTCCTGAAAAAGAACCCCTGGTGGATGGGTCCCCTCGTTTAGGGGACCCATACACCCCATAAGAAGCATGAGTGTTCTTATTGGGTAGATGTGTGGAAAGGTGGATGGGTCCCACAAACAACTGCTAACTATTTTTTGTGTGTGAGTTCGCTTCTCATGTGGATTTGAGTTTTTTTCTTTTACACCATACAACGTGCCTGCCTTAACCTAACCGTACGTTACTTTGTTCCTGAATCCATGTGCTGTTGTGTTCACATAAGGACTGTGCTGTCCCATCCCGCCATGTGTAAACATCTGATGTTGAAAGATACCTAAAATTTCATAAGTAGAAGCAGAAGACCATGTGAGGAGTTGGGATGAGAACGTGTTGGCTAGTCGCTATTTACCTTCTTCGCGCTGACCTATTATCTTACATTCCAAACAAGTTAACAAGTGGTACACAGGTTGCATGTTGAACAGTGACAACATGGATAACCTTTTGGTGGCACATTTCATACGCACTCTATACTTTACTTGGTACTGTCATCTTGTCTTGTTTCCTTTCTTTCTTTTTCTTCTTTTGTTTTTCCGGTTTGTGTTCTTGTACAAATTTATGCTGTTCAGCTTCCAGGTCAAAGCCTGGCACAGGGGCTGTGGAGCATGTGCAAGAAAATCTAGGCCAGTTCCGGTCCAGCTGAAGCATATACATTAAAGAGTAAATTGACCCCCAACCACATTATCTAGGTGTGTTAATCCAACTTCCAGAAATTCAATTTAGAGCGATTTCAGTTAGACTAACATGTTTAGTATTTCAAAAGTCCAGTTTTAGTTGGAAAAACACAATTACTCATTTTTTTCTAACATCATGTGTCTATTGATTGAGTTTCATACAGAAGACAGCTGTATGTGCGTCACATTTAGATATTGAAGGGTGTGCCTCATAGAGATGCAAATGTGTGCCTTTGGCATCGGTAGCAGATGCAAGGGGCGTGAGAAAACTTAGGTATTTGACGACCTGGGATGAGAACATGTCTCTCAAGTGCTGTTGACATTGGCAGTGGAGCAGAGTCTGTTATAAAAGTATTTTAGAGAGAATCATGTATGATCACTGTGCAGTCAGGTGTGTGTATGTGCTTGTGTGTGTATGCATGTTTTTTTTTGTGTGTAGCAGTCTTGTGGAATTTACTTGGCTTGTTTCCAAACTGGGTCAGCAGGCAGAAAAGAGAAGGGAGTAAGGACCATTCACCTGTGTTGGGCACATCATAGGAGTGTTCTGTCTTATAACTGGGAGATTTAGAAGAACGCCTTAAATTATTTGACCATGAGACAAATCACTCTCAACCCAGCCATGATGTATCCAGACTAGTGCCAGGACAAGATGAGGTGTCTTGTCAAAACGTTCTCCAAGACAAGCAGTTGGCAGGAGGTGTTGCTGCTGGTACATTACACAATGATTATTACATTATTTCTATGATTAAGCACTGACAGTGGAATCATTTTGGTATACAACTCACAAACAAAACACAAGTACATATTCTTAAGATTATTGGGTATATACTGTATATTCATACTTTTTCATTTAATCTTTCCATAGGGGATGTGGTCACTTAACAGTTCTCCAGTTTCTTACCCTGGAGGTTAAGAATGGGAACTTTCTGTCCATCAGGCCCATGGACAGGATGCTGGACATGGTCTTTCATCATTTCATCTGCAACCTACCCAGAGTTCTGGACATTCCTATAAAAGCTTGTCCCCCTCTTTCATGACCAGGCTACACTGGAGAGGGGGTTCCCTATCGACAAGGGAGTCAAGATCTGTAATATCCAGGGGAAACTGTGTATGATGTGTCACTATGGAGGGTTACCAAGGTACCCCTCACACTAGAGCTTCTTACCTTCTACAGCAGGAACCAGAGCTAGATACAGAATCCATCTTTGGAATGAGATAAGAAAGTAGGAACCTGAGGCATAAAGCCAGAAATAAAGCACCTGGAACAACTTAAAAAGTGTAGAAGAGCATTCCAGTAAGTGTCTGAAGTTCTGGTAAAGATGGTTGCAGTGGTTGAGAGTTGAGGTTGCGGATGAAACTGAGGGCAAGCAAGTCATTACTAATTCCAATGCTCTAAGAAGGGAGACTTTGGTGAAAAGTGACACTTAGTGACTCTCTTGCTCTTGCTGCACAGCAAGAATGGTTTGGTGAACTTACCGATTCTAATCTACTACATGTTATACCGTTTTTTTGGTTTGGTTTGGTTTTTACCTGATTAGCTTAAATTGAAATGGAAGCCTTTGTGACCAAAAAATGCCCTTACGAGGCAATGGATGAATATAATAATAATAATCTGATGAATATGCATCTTTTTTATTATATGTTAGGACACAGACACACCTCACTAAGCTTTAATGGAAAAAAGTATGACTGTGAGTATTATTTCAAAATGTTTTATTAAATTGGAGTACGAATTTAATAAATAATTCTTCTTGAGGACTTCCATGCTGATTTTGCCATGATATCCTTGATTCTTTTGGAGTTGACATTAAATTTTATTTTAAAAGGTATTATGCATGTCTTTAAAAGTCTTAAATTTAACCTGGAAAACTCCAGCAGTACTGTGTGTAGAGAATATTAGATCATTAAAAGAACTCAAAAGAATAAGGGATAATTTATGTCCCTCTCTCCTAACATTGGATTTCCATCCAACTGTTGTGCAAATTTTCAGAAAATTGGCTAAAGAAAATGAGAATTTATGTGCTTTTCTATCTATCCGATCCTGCACCAGCAGGTTCACAGACAGCTTCATCCTACAGACCACAAGACTGTTGAACCCTTAGTGGTTCATCACAATGACACTGTTACTTAACATTTATATACTTTTTTTTTTACTGTTTTACCCCCCGTTATCATCTCTGTATATGCTGTAGGAATTTATTACTTCTCATTAAGCAAATACATTCTCTTTACATTTACGTTGACATTACAGTTTACTCATTTTGCAATTACTGTCTGTAAAAAATATACTTCATTTTATTGTGTCTCTTTGCTGGCAATAGCCTTGACCAGAGGCATTGTTTAAAGGTTGTCCATCCCAATCTTGTGAATCCAGTAGTTCAAGAATTCCTTCAAATTAAGCACAAACATCTACCAGTGGGGTGGGGGGGGGGTCGTCATCAGGTAACTTTTCAAAAGTTGAGCGGATCATCCAGAAGTTTTAAATCCACAATTCCTCTGTGAAATTGTGGACTATCACCTCCAAGAAATCCCTCATACGTGGTCACTCCCACGTATGAGGGGTTGTCTTTCCATTATCCCTCACATAACATGCCTAAATCGTCTTTGATTGGAAATAATGATGGCTTTTGTGGTGGCTGCAATAGAAATACAGCTGCTAATGTTGTGAAGATCCATTGCCATGCTTCTTGGAATGACATCATGGAATGTCATCTCACGATTGTGTTTTATTGACATTTTAAAAATATTACTTAAGTTTTGCACAAATCTGTAATGGAAAGTCCCTCAGTGATACATTGATTGGAATTTGGAGGTCTCATTTTTGTGAATGCCAAATGTCAAAAATACCAAATACATTTGGTACATACTTAACTGGTGCCACTAATCTTGGGTGTCCACCTTGAAACTCGGCTGATTGTAGAGATCTTCTGGTCTGCCATAGAAAACGTGTGTAAAAGCATCCATGTTTTCACAGACATGGATGTAAACTGAAAGTGTTACTTGAAGGATTCGCAGAGGCATATAACAGCAAAGCACTAATTCTAGTTTTATCTTATATTTTATTTCATGATTACATTTTAATTTCTAAACTTCTTTGGGCAATCAAGATGTTTAATGTGGGCTTAACTTCTACTTCTATCTTTATTATACAGTCAGAACAGACATAGTACTGTCACTTCACCTCCCAATTCATTTATTTTATATGTAATTTCATTTTGATAAGCAGGGAGAAGTTTGAAAAAGAATGCACATTGGGGTTTGAAGTGTTTGGTGTTTTGGTTTACAGGGCAAATAAAGCAGAACAGGAGCAGCTGCCAGATATGAGGAGCTTGCCTTCCAATTCCGCCAGTGAGTTTGTTTATGAGTCCGATGTGGGCTGGCGATGGAGAAGTGAAGGAGCTTTGGTCTGATAGGGTTCATGTTGGACATTCCTACATTATGATGCTTCATTTAGCAGGGGCTCTTGTTATATGGTCTTTGGCAAATCCCTGTTTTCATAAGCAATTAATTATTTCTCTCACTGTCTCCAAAGTCTCCTTTAAATATTTTTCAGATTAGGCACAGATGGCCAACAATCAAGCTAAATACAGATTCGGGCTTATCCAGGGCCACTCAAAAGCACCTCGCCTTATTAGTTCCCAAAACTGCAGTTCTGCCTCGCCGTCATTCTCCAGAAATCTTATCAGCAGTGTTCACTGAACACATCTGTACAGTTTCCCCTTGTTTCTCTGCTGCCGAGACAGAGGTTTGGCTAAAACATGGCTTCTTACAAGGAATAACATGAATCTTTGTCCAACAGCTCAAACTACTACGAGGCAAACTTCCAAAATGACTGTTCAGCAAGGATCTGAAAAGAGATAAGCTGTTGTAAGACTGCATGCAATGTGTTAGAGGTAACTCAGTCAAAATGCAAAGCCATAGTACCTGTAGAACCAAAGGTAACCCCTACAGACATGTACTGAAGCCTTGGATTTGTTTTGCATTTCCACTGATTGACAGAAGACTGTCTGCTTCTCCCTTAACCTTTATAGAATGGGGCTGTAGCCAACATTTTTAGAAAAATAAAGATCAGGCTCTTATCATGGGATATTTTATAACACTGGGTTTCTGCATTAAGTCCTTGTCAAGTAAGAGCAGGGGTTTAGTACTGCAGGAATGACCTGAATGACCCTCCACCAAGTTTTTTCTCCAAATGAGGAAACAATAATATTTGCAGTTCACATAATCCAGTTGAAATCCCACCATGTTTTCATTCCAAGTTGTCACATGTTGCCACTTTGCAGTGGACTACCACACCTACATGATGTTCCAGGATGACACTACAGTGATATCAACAAAAAAGCAAATGGTGGAATTATTCTGCATGTGGTTATGTTTAAGCAACACAAGCACATGCTGGAATATCAACAAAAGCACACACTGGCACAGATAGTTAGGATTTGTCAAAATAGGCAGATGGTAAGGTGTAGAAAAAAACATCATATTCAAACAGGAAGCAAAAACTGGTCTTAAAAGTGAAAGTCCAGGGATTGTTGAAGCAATCCAATGCCACTCTATATGGACCTACATGCTCCTTGTATTATGATGTTAGCTGTCCGGCTGTGTATCATGTTGATGCAACCGATTCCATCTGTCCACCTTCTCAACTGGTGTTGACTATCTGCGTATCATGCTGGTGTGGCAGGTGCCATCCATGGCTTTTGGCATTAGGATCTTACACTGAAAGCACTGCAAAAGTGGTAGTATTTGATGACTCTGACAACACTTTAAGATCCAGTCATCACTTAAAGTGTTTGTCATCCAAGCAAGACAATAAAAACAAATGGAATTGTCAAAGTTGTCATATTGAAGTGTAAGGTGTGTTGCTCATCCATTAAGTAACATGCATGAAAATGTTTCACCTTAAAAGGTGCAGGTAGCTGCAGGAAGTTGTTGCAGAGAATTTAACTATTTTTCCTTTGCCAACTATTAACTAGTAAAGATGAAGAGGCAGCATCACATCTTTTCATTTTATAGTTTACCAATGCATGCAAAACTTTTATGTAATCTTTTGTATGAACAGTGGTTACATAAGCTTAAAAACAAGCCAAAACTCAGCCCGTGAGAGAGCTGATTCTCTACTGACCAGTCAAGGACAGTGTTTCTAGCTCCACCTTGGAGTATCAGATCAGTGTGCTAGGTTGCCCAACAGAGGAGTGACGAAAAATGGGGTCACTCTGGAATGGTTCTGGTGGTACTATCCACAACTTTTCACAATAGGGTAAAAATATAATTGTTGTTATTTGTACTGAACTGAACCGAACTTGACTGCTTGGTGGACACAAGGCTTATGGTCAGCATCTCATGATAGGAACCTTCAAAATTAGGCTTACATTTAATGGCAGTTCTTTCCATGACAGTATGCTGTTTCATGTAAAAAAGCGTTGCTATATGACGACAGATTTAGCTATTTAACCAAGAATTTAAGATTCCTCCTCTGCAGAATATAAATATTCACTGCAAATTTCAGAAATACACTGTATACGGCTTCAAATAGCTTTCATTGAATAACAGACACACACACACATGCAGATTCTCTGTGGTCATCTCAGGAAGGCTCTGTGGGCGTTTCAGGGTTTCCCCAGTCATTATTACACATGTAATCAGCCCCTCATCCAAGCCACACAGCAAACCACAATGTCAGCAAACCCTAATCATTCAGCAGCAGCCGGGGAAGGAATACCGTCACTGCTGTCAGTCAGAGACCAACTTCACCATTAATCACTGAAGACAGCCAGTCAGTGGACCCCAAATCTGCCCTGTAATATTACACAGTCAGTATATGATGGGTTTCAAATAGGGATCATTACATGTAAGCTAAAGCTATTACACTGTATATCTAATGACATATAAAATACTAGTTGGGCTGCTATATACATAAATATTCAAACCCAAGATGGCATGGTTGTTATTGCTGAATATGTCAAATGCAAGTGTCGATGTGTGCACTGTAGTATTCCCATCATTCATTACTCCCAAAAACTCAGCCTGACATATCATATTTTGCACCAAAGTATTTTTTTTGGGGAGGGGGGGGGGCATTAGTGGATGTGGGAGAGATGCTGCCCAGTATTTTAACGGGTAAAGTCAACATTCAGTGCCAATTCAGGAAGTGGTGTGCCATTTATGAATTGAAGCTTAAAGTAACAATGTGTTGGACAGGGTGGTGGATGGATATGATACATTTTGAACTTTTTATGCAGGAGACTAGATATCACGTCCTATCACAGACATTCAATTTATGTTTGTATTTTTACTTAATGCAACCACCAACTTAACCTGTTGGTTAGTTTGTGCCGTGATCACAGAGATGTTGCTTCAGTGCTCCCTTGGAATGGTAGCAACAGCTGATGTCGGCAACCAGCAGCCACCCCCTTTATCATCACAAATAGATTAAAGATCTTTGAAAAACACTGAATACCCTTAATATTAACCTCTGCATCTGAGACAGCATCACAAGTATTCAATTGTCATTTGTTTCCTCAATTTAAAGCTGCCATGAAATCAGACATGTCAGACAGCAACAATCGCAAAAAAATGGCCAGCAAAATCCTGGAGGGACTGCTAAGTGTGCTTTTGAGTGTGCATAGATTCTGTTTTTACCTAACGACAAATCCAAACAAAAAACACATCGGTTAAATGTCAGAATCTTTGTGAAAACTGCGTAAGTGATTTTCAAGAAGACATTTTCCTTAACTGTGGTTGGTGAATGAGGCCCGATGTTCTTGTTTTGTTATACGTTTGGAGAATTAAGACCTCATGCTTTTGGAAGTTCTGTGGGTTTAACAATGTTTTTGCCGAGCAACATGAGTTTGCAATAATAGACCCACAGGTGGCTCTGGTAGGGTTGAAGAGGTTACGGTTGTGAGTATTTCCTGGTATGAGCTCAGAGTAATCTCTGAATGCCATGTATTGTTTAATCCTGACATTACATCTGAGCTGTGCGAGTGCTTGTCTATGAATTATAGCAGTAACTATGGGCCTTCCAGATAATTAGGGTGTTGTTTCAGACTACCTGGAGTGCCGGAAAGATTGGCATGTTGGAAGGGGCGACGGCTGCTTCAGGAATGTTTGGCTAATCAGGGCTGATATTTATAGCTGGCTGCTTAAATTTTCTGCAGGGTGCACCCACCACCAACCACAACTTTGGAAGAAACGGGCTCTTAACAGACCTCTTAGTTTAATGTAAGATCAAGTTAGATGGTTGTGTTAGAGTAATAAAACATGTCAGTGATCATTATTAAATTCATCATCACAACTTAATGTGAGGCTCCTCTGTTTTTTTCAGCACCAAAAAATGTTAACAAATTAAAGAAAACGATTCGCTATAAATGATTAAGTTTTTAAATCACAATTAATCACAGAATTTCAACGGTTTATCATGATTGATCGCATGTTTTTATTTTCATTGTTTTGCACTGCAAAACAAATATGAAGTCCATATTAACACGGTCAAGCAGGTGTTAACAGATTCTCTTAATTAATGCCAGCAAAAAAACTGCATAGGACAAGTGCGAAGTGGGCATGTCTGTAATGGGGAGACTCATGGGTACCTGCAGGACCCATTTTCTTTTAAATATCTTAAGGTCAGAAGTCAAGGGACTCCTGTGAAATGGCCTTGCTGTTTTTCCATTGCCAAAATTTTGCCTAAATTTGGATTTATAATTTACTACTGGATTCCTTTGGTCCTCTAATTTCATATGATACCAGTATCATCATTGAAGCTTTTAAACACAACCCAGTACAGTCTTGTAAAAACAGAAACATGGGCCGGCGATTAATGCCATTTTTAAAAAAAAACACTGTGTTCATTACTTAGATTAATTGCATCACGATAAATTTGATACAGTAAACACGGTCATAAAACCATTTAATTATTCTTCCATTTATTCCAAAGAAACAAGAAAGGTAAATGCATGATTTCTGCTCATGAACTCATGTTCACAAATGAATGAAGGTCAATAACTCGTGTCATTATGGTAGCAACACCTCCTATAGAAATGTGAGTCTGTTACTGAATAGACCAACCAATGACATTGTTTATAATCAATTACATAAAGCTACATATTACCACTGTCTTGCCACATTACTTAATGGGGTTTTGTGTGGCGGTACTTTCCAAAGTTTACAGTATTTATCCATTTTTGTCCGCACAAGCTAGTGTATCCCACCACAGTCTGACACATGGCTAGACAAAGTTTTGCAAAACTGAATGAAAAACTGATGTAAAGACAAATGAGATTCAACAGAGACACTATAATTGACTGTCACCAGTTTATAGTCTCTTGTAGCCAGACCAGGTGAGATATTCCAAATGGCAAATGTTCCATTTGACTTGTAGGTCGGAGATCAGAGCTGGGAATGATGTCACACCCAAGTTCATTGCATTCTAGTACAACAAGGTGGAAAACCTAGATGTTGTTAGCAATGTCATTCCAAAACACATTAGCAATAGCAATTACTTACAATGCATTTTGTGCTTCCATAATGTCCACAGGTAGAAGTAGAAGGTAGACGGATAGGTTTGTGTGTATTAAAGTATATTACAACTGCTTTCACTGACAAGGATGAGCAGAGTAGCCATATTGGATTTTGAGGTCGGGTTCTGAGTCGAACATCAGACTGCAAGGAGTGTTTCAGTTGAAATTTTCAACTCTGACCTCAGAAATTCTGTAATAATGGAACGCACTGTATCGCCCAGATGACCCGACTCCAACTACAAGGCTGCTGGAGGGAGAGTCCTGCCCAGAGAGGGTTGTCACTGTCTGATCTCTGGACCGGACAAATGGGTGACCTTGACTGTGAGGTGCTCTGGTTTTCAGCATGGCAGGATGAGTGCTGGGTAAAACTGAGGTCAACTCCATAAACAAACTCCTCACTGATGGATAGATGGTGATGACTATGGAGGGAAGTCACCTCTGTTATATGTCATCATCCATTCAGTGTATACACACACTGCTTTATTACATAGCTGTTACACCCTTTACATTAAAGTTTTGGATGGGACAATAGATTCCAAAGATTTTTTTTGCACATTGACTGCAAAGTGGCAAGCGCATGCAAACGTTGTTACATTTTTCAAGGCTGTGGTTATTAGAAATAAGTTTGTTCAAGGTAGGGTTGGGTGATGTATCGAATATATTCAATGTATTGCGGCTTGTTCCACTTGCAATATATAAAATGACTAGAAGACATAAAAGCGTATTACTTCCTTCACTATAATGCACACTGCTTGATAACTTGCTATGTTTGACAAGGAAATATTTTTTTGAAATAGATAAAGCACACGCCTCCTATGGTTTAGTAAAAAGAAAAAAGTACCTCTGTACTTCAAGGGAATGTCCAGGATTTCATAGATTTGTGGAAGCCTTTTTTAGACTATCTGCCCACCAAAACTTATCATACAATACTGAAAGGATAACTTTCTCTCGAATGGAACCCTCTGGGACATTAGAAGTCAGTTTTATAGATGAGATTATTATTTATAGACTGTCAATCGAAACAGCGCTTCCTAGAAAGGGGTTATTCTACTCAATCTGTAGATGAGGCCCATCATACTACTCTATCAAAGCATAGGTCTGATCTTCTTAAGAAAAGAGTCAAAAAGAAAAGCATTACTGAGTTTCTTGTTTTACCACCATAATCCCCTTGTTATCTTGCTACTCAAAACTCAATAATTGACACGTGTTCTGCATTAAGGCTAATCAAGTGATGTTCTCCCAGCTCCTGCTGATTCCACTTATTACCTGTTATGCCTTGAAGAAGGTCTCTGACTGAAAGCTTGCATTGTCAAAACGTAAATATGATATGTGTAAGTGTGTGGATATGCTTTTTTCAATGTTGATAATGATTTAGCTCCAGCACCTCAGTCTAAGTCCAAATGCAGAGTGAGCGGCCTTTTTCTATTTTTTATTTATTTTTTATTTTTAAAATTTTATTACAAAAGTACTTTATTTAACTTCCCAATAACTTTATTTTATTAAGTGTTATTATAACAGTAGTGTATTCAACTTAAATATATGACAGTAGCTACTTTATTTAACATTCATGCATATTCAATAATTTTTTTTTATTTTAGTAGTTAACATTAGTTTAAAAGACATTTAAAAATACTGAGATATATATCATGTATTGCGACATAGCCTTAAAAAATTGTGATATTATTTTAAAGCCATATTGTTCAGCCCTAGTCTGAGGATACAAAATCTAAATCCTGCCAAAACCAGTAGGCCTTTTCCAAATAGCTGTCAGTGAAAGCTCATATGTATCACAGGCCAGTGAGATTTAATCCAAGATTTCAAGAGATTGAAAATTTACCAAATGCCAAAACTCAACATCTCTGGAAGTTTATTCTCTGTCTTCATGAAAACAAGATAAGCAGCATCACAATAAAGCTTTATGTGTATGGTTGGACAGTGCAGTGTGTTGCCAGATGTTGTAACACTTCATTGTGAAAAAATGTTCAACTATTTTGCCGACACCCTCTTTGTTGTGGCTCCTGCTGTTACTTTAAAGTCCATGACATCGTTAGCATTTTTGTTTTTTTCTTCGTATTTTAGCCTCTTTGAGCTTCTTATCAATCGAAGGCTGCTTTTGCGTTCCTCAGGTGCAAGTCACTAATTGCTGTCTCCTGACACACAGCTGACAGAGTGGTTTAGGAGGATGCTCTATTTTCTGCCGGTGTTGATTTAGCCGTGGCTCCGCTATGTCTTTGTATCTCAGGTGGCTCTCTGCAGACAACAATGCATTCTTCCCCAGGTCTGCCACAGGTTAGAGCACAATGGATGCTACATTTCTCAATATGCATTTATATTATCTTTCAACTAGACTCTTCTTGATGCAAATTTGAGTTTATTGTGGGGGCATAGCCCACCCTACTTACTCCCTACTTACTCTGCCAAGCTGGACAGCCTGTCTACATAGGGCAAGAGGCGAGGTTGATGGCTCCTACAAAGCCCAGACTTTCACGTGGGAGCTGGATGTTCACTTTTTGTGTATATAATAAGTCAAATCATGATGTTTTTTCTAATTCCTAACCACATGCTTCAGTTGCAATAGGAAATGAACCTAAAATCAAAGCATTTTACCTTAATTGTGTCTTTGGAAAAAGACTATGCATCTAATGAGCAGAAACTGTACATTTAATTTAAAAGGTGCATTTTGAAAAGACACAATGCTTATAACAATTGTAAGATGACATGCTGTTTCCGAACGTCAGTGACAGATACAGGAGGATAGCAAGCATAAATGAAAGAAGTGAAAGTCCACTGACAAAGCATTTGACTAGCTGGAATTGGAACTCATCATTAGAAAAAAACATGTCTGTTATCCTCAGCAACACAAATTTGCTTTATTTAATTTAATATTTTTGCTTTTACAAATTTGATTCTTCTGAGTGGCCAACACCCAGGTCTTTCAAATCGACTGCTATCATTAGAGAACTATTTTACAAATAGCTCTGTCAGTGACTTTTTGAATCTACTTATTAAGTTTTATGTATCCTTCAGCATCAGCTGTTTACGCGGGTATGCCGTTATCCTGATGTCAATAAATGCACATGGTGGGTTGATGCAGCACATGGCAAACAACACCGACTGTCACGATGGGAGGATTAGTATTATCACAACTCCACCAGTTCTGTCCAAATAAGTTCTCATCTGATGTTGTCCAGCCATGTTCCAGTTGGACGTGGATGGTGGCTTTTGGCGTCAGACTCGTACACCCAAAGCACTAACAGAGTGAGCTATTTCGAGTGAGAATCGGCTGAAGCATACGAAATAATACAAGTGCAGCTGAAGTTTACATACAAAAATTAATTGCCATCTATTTTTATTACAATTTGCTAATTATTTTTCATTTTATATTTTATTTGTTTAAGACATTTTTCTTGCAAAAACATTTAATGCTTCCAGCTTTTCATATATATGTATGAGGACTCTTTTTGTTATCATTGTTATTATTTTGATTCATTAAATTTATTGAAACCTTTTTGCATGCATACTTTTGCTTTTAATTCTTCAATACATTTCCCTAAAATCACATTTACTTTGTTTAAAGTTCCTCTTAAAACCTTTTTTGGTAGCATCTCTACTGTGTTAGAGCCCTTATATGGTGTTTAGGGGGCATTACCTGTGATAATAGGTGACTTAGGATCACGTGGAATCCATCATTTAGCACACCTGGTCAGAGCAAATTTGGATGGTGAAGAACATTTGGTGCATTTGGAGTTGAATTCATTTTTTTGTTCTGGTGGGGGTGGGGGGGCGGCTTTTATTGCCTATATTTGACAGGATAGTGTGAGCGTGAAGGGAAGAGAGAGAGGGGGGGCGAGATGCAGCAAAGGGCCCAGGCCAGAATCGAACCCACGACTGCTGCAGCGAGGATACAACCTCTGTACAGAAAATGTAAGGGGAGCATGGTGGCTCATTGGATAGAGCAGTGCCCCTTTTTTTTTCTTTCACCAGAAAATTGAGAGAAAAAAGCATGAGGCCCATTACTCATGCAATATATTGTGAGATACAACAACTTCACCCAGTGGTTGGCAGTCTTGTCTAACATTATAGGGCTGTGGAAGTGTTGATTGAGGCAGATTCCAGATAAACTGCTGCAATCTTCCTGAATAATTGGCTCGACCACAGACAGAGCCGAGGGTTGTGCTGCTCTCAGAGGAGTGGTGGTTGGAGGATCAGAGGGGATTAGGAACGAATGCTGGGCGATGAATGATCATTGTTCCTGGTTGTAGACTGACAACAGGTCCATACAGCAGCACTTTAAACTTCAGCACCCCATCTGAAAGCACTGGTGGCTCGTGTGTATTCATGCTATTTGTTACAGATGAGTCGTCTTTCACCACCACACACTCCTGGAGCTTTATTGTTATGAAAAGGCACTCGGCTCTCAGTGAGCCAACCCATTTATACTGTCTACGACTAATTCTACCACCATCTGTAATCTTTAAAGAGGAAATGAGTAGTCATACCACAGCAGTTGCCATTGTGTGAGGACCAGCAGTTAAAGCTTGGTGAATTTGAGTATAATGTTAAATTGTATAATACTGATATGATGCATAAAAACTGTGATGTCATTGTGGTTTGTTGACTCCTGTTTTGAAGTCTTTAGTTTGGCATTTTGGCAGGGTACCAGGAAATGAACCAGGCTTCGAAGCCAATTTTCGTAGGAAACAAATGGTGTTATAACATGGTCACATGATGCCCTGTGGCCTGAAAAGACTTTTCCCCATTCACTTACAAGGCATCTGTAAATTCAGCCTATTCTCACTCTGACCTCATCAAATATGTCTGCTCTGTCAGTGCTTTTGGCTTACAAGTGTGATGCCAAAAAACACCTTCCACATCTACCAGTGCGCAGCTGGACAGCCACAGATGAAAACATGCCCGCATAGAACCAGTGGCTTGTTATTATACGCCGTCAGACGGTCCTGTCCACATGCAATGAATACAGGCAAAATCACTTGAGAACATGGCCAGACAAAACCAGCATAATATGCTGAGTACAATGTCTGGTAGTAAAGCTGCTGGTAACCACCAACATGAGGTGCACAAGTTTATAGCCGGGAGGTGGTTGGGTCCAACTAACAAGTGGCTTTTGTGTGGAGTTCAATTTCTGTGTGAATCAGATTCCGATGTGAGTTTTTTTCTCTACACCTTACCATGTGCCTCTTTTGCCTAAATGTAACCATCCTTGACTTTATTGCCTAATCCTAACCATTGTGACGATCAGCATTGGTTGCTTTGTGCTGTTGTGTAAACATGAGGACTGTGCTACTTCGTACCACAATGTGCATTTGTTGACATCATGGTATCAGCATCCTGGAGCGTAAACAGCTGATGCAGAAGGATACCTAAAACGTCGTAAGTAGACGCGAAAGATCACTGACAGAGCTACACAATGTGATGAGTTGGAATGAGAATGCGTTGTGCATTCCATCTAAAATAACACACGAAAATGGCATAATGCCTCTATCATTTGGTTCTGTGTAGAGTGTCAAAGATGGTGTAAAGAGCATTACACAAACCTTCAAACCTGAAACTGGGGAAAGTGGGCCTGGGTGAGATGTAAGACACCTCAGAGTTTTCTTTTCACATCAGTGATTGAGAAAACTGGCGGTGATGGTTTTGCTGTCACTTTTAACACTCAAGTGTCAACTGTCTGCCATCTACAACTGCTTATCTGTAGATAAGATATGACCAACCAAAGTAATGGTACTTTCACACTAACCCTTTTAACTCATCAATAGAAATGGTCTGCCAGTGCCTTCATTGGCATTTGTCTTGCTTATTGTTTCCTAGAGAGATCTTCAAATGCTTCATATTGTTAAAATCTTTACAACCTAAGCCAAAAGGTCAATAAACTATAATAATTAATAAAGGTACTGAAATTGTGTGATCAAAAAATAATATAAAAATCTAACATTTTTTCACCAGAATGAAACAGTTTTTCTTAAAAACTATTTTTTAAAATGCAGAAACATAAACAAAATATTTCCAGCACTCCATCAGTTATTTGAACTATGTACATTACTCAGTTTTTGAGACACTATCACTTTTATAAGCAGAGTGCAAAGGCACTGTGATTGATCAACATGTTTTCATCCCAACTCATCACTTACTGCTGCTTTGCAGTGGACTTCCACGTCTACATATTAGGCTCGAGGTATTCTTCTGCGTCTGCTGTTGATGTACCAGGACATCAACAAAAGCACACAGTGGGTTAAAGTTACAAAAACTTAGTTAGTTTTTTAGTTAGTTTTATGTTTTGGCAAAAAGCTCATGGCAAGCAGTGCTGAGACGTCAACAAAAGCATTTGCTTAGGATTTGGCAACAAGGGTAAGGACGACTAGGGCAAGTTGTGGAAAAAACATCAAAACATCACATTCAGATGAGAGGAAAACACCAGACTTCCACGTTAAAGTCCAGGGTTTGTTGGACCCATCCACCACCCCTCCTGCCCACCCTATAGGAACTTTATTGCTCATTTTATGTTGCTGCCATCAGCGTTTCTACCTGATGCTGTCCAGCTGCATATTGGTAGCTTTTGTGATAGGGATCATTTCCCAAAAAAACTGCAAAAGCTGGGGTATTTATGACTTCAGAATGAGAGTGGGCTGGATGGATTCATCATTCATTCCTTTGGCACCACCGTGCATTTTTCCACCACAGGTATTGTAACACAATGAGATCATTTAGATCAATAAATATACAGACTCATGAAAACAGCAATCTCTCATGCCCATTACTGGGAAGTTCTGGAGTAATTCCAGCAAAATGCTATGTTTGCACCACACATAAGGTCAAGTAAGGTCATGACAATGAAAATTTCAGAAGCCTTAGCTTTCTGCTTCAAAAAGGATAAATGCTCTAGCTTTTATTGGTCTTCAATTAGATCTATTTTAACAGAATCATGTAAGCAACAGCTGCTGGATGTCCATTTTTTAAAGGATTAATGTATCAGTATCACTAAAATTGAATTTTGGTATTAGGGTTATCCTTTTTGCCCAAATTTTGGATGTTCTTGTCCTTATGCTTATATCACAGATTGATCCTTTACATGAACTGCTGGATATCATTTTCCGTGATTAATTTTCAAATGAGAACTAGAGGTTATTTTGCAGAATTTTAGAATAGCTATGGACCGAACAGAAGGCACACTGATGCAGTGTCCAGGAAAGTGAGATGATTCAACTTGCTGAAGTTATCACAAGTGATTCTCTGAAACTACTCTTACTGTCCAATCAAAGACGGGGTATATTTGCTTTGTCTCAAATGTCTAAAATGATTCCATCGAGGAATGAACACTTGATTAATCAAAACAACAGGCTGAAACTGAAGCTGACACTTCAGGACATATATGGTCTGCTTCCAACATAAATGTTAGTTTGATAAATGTTATACTTCAAGAAATGAATAACAATCAGTTAATAATAGTCTCAAGTTAGCATGTAGGAACCACATGACCCAGGTGAAACAGTGGAATAGTTTGACTTAAAGCTGGGCTGACAATGCTAATAATTTTTATTTAAGAACTACTTGGTAGTCAAACCACAAAAAGGAAACACATAGTTCTCAGTAACGCAACAGAAAACTATATAACCCAACGACCGATAAGCGAATGTGATAACCCACAAAGAAGTACACAATAGTTAAGCCTAAAGATGTATTTGTCACGGGGTGACAAGGTGTGTGTGTGTGTGTGCAAGCGAGAGAGAGAGTGTGCCTGCCTGCCTGCCCTCCTATCTGATGAGCTGATTGAGTACAGGTGTGTGATTAGGCAGCGCTGGGGGAGGGTTGCGGGTGTCTCGCTCTTCTTCATTTAGCAGCGGCAGCCGAGAAGGAGCAGGGAGGGGAGCAGCTGAGCTGACTGGTGGCACGGGCAGGAACGCGTGGCGAGGGAGACTGAAGCACAACCTGATGGTCGTTACGACAATCGCCGCCGCATAAGGGAAGAGGGGACCCGCCGCTGAGGGCAGACCACGACCAGGGAGCCGCGACGATCGCCGCCACAGAAGGAGAGAGGACACTGCCAGCACGCCAGGCCGGTCAAGCAGACGCACGGTGCGAGAGGGGAAGCAGCGGAAGAAAGTGGAGGGGTGGGGACGCGTTCCACCCTTCCTCCAGCTAAGTACCCCTCTATTACATTGCTCAGTTTAGAAAAGACACTTCAATATTTTATGATCAGAAGGGCTACGCAAACAGACCCAGAGACTTGGCCGGGGCACTTTTTGAGTGCAGTGAAAACATTTGTTGATTGTTGGGTTGTTTAATTATTATTAATTTATTTACTTTGATCCGCCCTGTGTTGGCTTTTGTTTTCTATTTATTTCTGATAAATCTACCCTGCCCCGCCAAGCCCAGTTGAGGATTATCAGGTTGAACATCCTGATGGTCACCTTGTCGTTTGTGTTCTTCTTTAGAGCAACCTGCAAGACGTGGAATTGAGGCCGACTACTCCCCGGAGCGTGCTGTGCCTCCCCCCTCTGGGGTCAAATGGACTTTGAACTCTTTTAACAGACTCTAAACAGTAACATTTTATCTTATTGTGCTGCAATAAAATTTCCATATTTTTATACGAAAAATCTCCCTCTGGCTCGTGTTGTGAAGTCTTGGTTGCTCCCCCAACAGAATATCAGTGGTCTTGCACCCTGTCGTGGTCACTCCACTCGGTGACATGTTGTTTAAGAAGTTTATACACTATGATAGAGTCCTTAGTTGCATACAAGGGGGCTGTGCTTTAAAGTGTTACAAGGACCATATTTCCCAGGTGGCCTTGAAAATGGAGGAGATGAACTGTATTGCCTGGTCCAAAAGGAAGTAATGAGGGGTACCTCATATGGTAAGGAGGTATACAACAGTTCTACCCAGCATTTGAAACAGTCCACCAAAACTAATAGGTAGACATTTCCTTGGGAGCTGCTAAGAAAGAAGCCTGTCAAGTTCACTCAAACCTCTTTCAGGGTTTGATCACACTAATCTGGTTCAACATTCTGGTGACCTTGCAGCTTTTAGGGTTTGTATTACTGGCTCACTTTGCAGTCTTGGACAGTTCTTGACATCCATGCTAATTCTCCATAGCTTGTGTTCCCTTGGAGGTCTTATACCTGCCAAGGTGAACAGCCTTGTGGAGTCTACAGCAGCTGGCGAAAGAAACGAGGACTTAATTCATGGCTGTAGAACAGTAAACATTGTTTTCTAAGATGGCGTATTTAATCCAAACATTTTTACTTAACCTTATAGCTTAGGTTGTAAATATTTGAGGTACATGAAGCATTTGAAGATCACAATATGTAGAAAATACCAATGAAGGCACTTATGGGCCATTTCTACTGAAGAATTTTTAAGGGTTAGTGCGAAAGTTCCATCACTGTGGTTGGTCATTTCTTATCTACAGATAAGCAGTAGCAGATGACAGGCAGTTGACACGTGAGTGTAAAAAAGACAGCTTAACCATCAAAGCAAGTTTTCTCAATCACTGTTGTAAAAACTCTGGGATATTTATGGCATGTATATATTATGCTTTTCTGGTCTTTTCTTCATAAACTGGTGGCCAAGG
This sequence comes from Plectropomus leopardus, assembly GCF_026936395.1. Taxonomy (NCBI): domain Eukaryota; kingdom Metazoa; phylum Chordata; class Actinopteri; order Perciformes; family Serranidae; genus Plectropomus; species Plectropomus leopardus. The sequence continues at coordinate 31,451,131 of NC_142189.1, read as the reverse complement.
CAATCAAGGTACCACCTGCTCATCAGATAAACATTCACACACCAATGGCACAGCCATTGGGAACAATTTTGGGTTGATATTTTGCCTAAGGATACTTTGACACGTAAACCACAAGAGCCAGAGATCACACCACTGACCATCAGATTGGTAGCTGACTAGGTAGGCTTGGCCTCCAGGGCCACAATTGCTGAGCTGAAGCAGAGTTAGGTCGCCACACAAAAACAAAAAACTCTTACATTGACAATGTTATTTAATCAAGAGTCTCCATGACTTCTACTCTGTGTTTAAATGTAGCACGTTCACAATCAGATACCTTCCACTGACTTGCTGTCAGTTCATCCATGGTGTTGCAGTCTAACTGTGGCCCTGTGGCATTTTCTCCTCAGGTATCTGTAAAACTGTCGGCAGTACACCATTAAAGTTCTGATAAGATGGCTTATTATTGCCTGTACTATAAATTATTGTGTGTTATTATACATCCATTTGAGTGAACCGTTGGCATCTTGGAGTCTGGTGTCCACTTTAATGCTATATGTGCCATCTTTTCTTTCATCCTACCATGCTCCTGCTGCAGTGACACTTTAACTCCTTTCATAAAGGGAGTGAGAGTAAGGCCAGCTCTTTGCATTCCAAACTCGTCAAATAGCTCTGCCCTGTTAATGCTTTTGGCAGAGTGCCAAAAGGCAACTTTTGCGTGCATATGGGACTCTGCCGGACAGTATCAGCTGAAAACATGGCTGAACTGAACCGGGCACAGTGTAATGATACGCCACTGACTGATGGCACATGTCCAGAACCTGTGGCATACACATGAAACATGTCAGGACATCGTCAGGTTGTAACTCTGCCGGTAACAACATAATGTAAGGAGCATGAGGGCGTTTATACGGCTGGTTCCTCTTTGCCCTAACCCATCTGTATAGTTGTTGCACGTGCTGTTGTTGCCCAAACACAACCACATGCCACGTCATCATACCATGTGCATTAATTGACATCAGGGTAGTGGCATCTCTAGGTGTAAACAACAGAGGCAGAAAGATACCTAATTTATAACATGAAAGTCCACTAACAGAGCTGTAACATGTGACTCGTTGGAATGAGAATGTGGTAGTGCAAGAGTCCACTAAAAACATTTGACCTGTGCTGTACCTGTGAGACAGCTATAATTGTCACTGTTGGTAACAAGGTAACAAGAGAATTGCCTTCAATAATAAGCGTATTTCACTTTCACGCATCTCCTGTCAGTATGCACACTCCCTCTTTCCGTTGCCTGCACATAAATTCTTTCTATTTCTACTTTTCTCTTTCTGTCTTTGTCTTTAGATGTCTTTTTTGTTTGTTAGGCAAAAGAGGCACATGGTAAGATGCAATAAAAAAAAAACTCAGATCCACACTGGAAACAAACTCTAGACTCCAGCACAAAAGTCAGTTTGTTTGTAGGACCCATCCACTTCCCTTCCTGCCTGCCCTGTAAGCGTGCTCGAGCATCTTATATTACGTTGTTATCATCAGCATTATTACCTGACACCGTCCTACAGGGTTACATGCACACCTGCCTGGTGACGTCCAGCTGTTGGCCGGTGTATGATAACAACGCCACCTGTTTTGTCCAAGTGCGCTCTCATCTGACACTGTCCAGCGTCTTTGGACTCGGAAGATGGTTTTCGGCATCACGCTCATATGCTGAAAGCACTGAAAGAGTGGCTCTATTTGACATGTTCTGAGTGAGAACGGCCTGACATAGTTTGACATCCGAAATTGATTTTCTTGTCTGAATCCTGGTAAGATGCCACTCATACAAATTTTCCAAAATGTCAGTTGATTTGAAACCAACAACAGAACAGTATATTTGTCTATATAAAACATTGCTTATGGCCCCTTAAAATCTCAGCCACCTGAACTTTCTCCAACCTAACTAAGCCAACATTGCCATGGGACTTCTCTAACATCCCCATGACAATTGTTTTGTCTAGAACCCCACAAAGTGCTGGTCTCATCCAGACATTCTGGGTGGAGGGAGTAAGGAACATACAAGAGCATGAGGGGGGTTGTTTGGCTAAGGTTACCCAAGTTGCTCTTGGAGAGGGATCAAACCTTGAGGAGGCCCTTTATCGTCATCCTTCATCCACGCTGCTCTTGTTATGCTTCTGCTTTTAGATAAACTCCAACTCTGGAGGGTGAGCACAGCACAGAGCCGGGGGCTTTCCTTTTTTTTTCTGTCACATTTAAGAAACAAAAACTCTCATGGAGTTACGGGAGGTGCTGTGTGGGTGAGTTGTGGAGAAGATAAAGCTTGTCATCATGCATTCTCTTGCCCACTCATATGAAATAAACATATCTGTCCTACGGCTTCGCTTCACAGTCTGCCAAGGAAAGACATTCCTCTTTTCACTCCTACATTAATCCAATTACCAAACACCTGCAGACATGCAATAACAGATCCTGTGCCAAGATACCACCTCCTTCCCCTTCCCCAGGTCTTTATAGTGATTAAGACTTGCTATATCCTCAATCAAGTTGCACCATTAGAACTTCTTTATTGACTGATAGAAGCTGTGATCTTGTTTGCTAATGCTGTCAGTTTCTTCCCAATTTTGGCTCATATTTCTGCTGCAATGAGGTTGCAGAGATGCCCAGATGCAGAAAACTAGAAATAGATAGATAGAAATATCGAAATAGTGTTTTTAGCACAGTCCTAGCTGTCACCAGATGTCAAAATGAATACAGGAAGACACTGGACTCATATGTCGTACAGATGCTAAATTTTGGTGGGAATGAATCCTTACAAACATGAGATTTCCTGTTACCAGATAGTTTAACTTTGTCAGTTCAGTTTAGTCAGTTTTGTCTGATTGCACTGTGAAAGTTAAAAATGTTATAGTTATAGTTATAGTTATAGTTATATGAAAAACTTAGCAGAGATTTATTCATTACTAAATTGAAAGGGTTTGTGCCCAAGCAGCAACTTCCCAGGTTGAAAAATTAAGCCAACATATAATTGCTGTAAAACTGCAGTTCTTCTGATGGCCACTTGAGGCTGGCTCCGAAAGCGAGTCAATCCCAGTAGGACCCCATATTAAAATGCCCAACTTTACAGCTGAAATAAACATTTTTACAGTCTGGCACAAATGGCTATTAGAGGAATTGCAGTTTTTGGCACTTCTGCATTCGCTACATTTTTCAGCCTTGGAGGTTGCTGCTTGGAGTGACAAGTAAGCAAGCCCACATTAAGTGCACCACGCTTTGAAGCCAGCATTTCTAATGGCCAAAACGTGGGATTGCAACTCCAGGTCTGTCACATGATGCCATTGGGCTCGATTTTTTTTTCTATTGATATTGTATAAGAGACATCTCTAAATCTGTGGGATTTTTTTTTTTTTTTTTTAGCATCACAACCTCCAAGAAATTACTCATTTCACAATCAGGATTTAATCCAATTGGTCCAATAACCTTTTCAAATTCTAAAAGAGCCAAAATATTGAATAATTTTATCTCCATTTAAGTTAATAGAGTGCTAAACCAGATGTAACTGGCTTGGCCAACAGAGCTGTCTATTGCATTTGCTCTATGGGCCCAATGATGCGGAAGCGGCACCGATCATCCTGGTGACACTATGGAAACAGGACGTATTTCATGCATCACTTAGCAGGCCCCCATTGGGAATGCTGTATCCAGGTATCTTGATACATCCATGGGAGTAAGCAGGAAGTCTGCCAGAAGAGGCTTCTAAAATGCATGCTCTCAACAGACTTGCCTGGAGATGGGCTCCACACTTTATGGGGTAAAAAAAAAATGAAAACATGAGATAGCCTGGACCTTTTGGGGGTGATCCCCACATAAAAACTTTTATCAGAATGAATGAGGTGTCATCTTAGAACATGGCATCCAAGGCTATATCACTCAGTCACTCCTCCCTCGATAACAGGGTGTAGATTACTGTATAGGACAGGGGTAGGCAACCTGAGGCTCTAGAGCCACATGCGGCTCTTTTGCCCCTCTCCAGTGGCTCCTGTGTCTCTGACTAAAAATTATATGGAAATGAATTGCGATTATTTTTTTTTAAATTTTCATTCAATTTTTCAATTGCAAAAATATGTAGCCTGTACACAGAATATGAAAATGTATTTCATTAACTAAAATATGCATCATATTTCTGTGACCTTGGTGTCTTTTCTGCTAAATTTTGCCAAATTTCAAAAATGGTGTGTGGTCCTGGATCAAAAAGGCCTGACTAGCTATGGATTCCAAATCCAAGATAGGAGAAGTCTCAGAGGAAAATGAAGTTATTAGTACATTGAGATAATAATAACAGTGCATGGATAGATCTTTTAATTTTTACCACCGATACTGCAAAGTTAATGTAACAAAAAATAATCAATAGTGGTAAAACATATTAAGGAGTGCTCATGCAGACCCATTTATAATACTGATAGGCTAGTTTGACTATATGTGTTGTGTTACCTGCAGCTCCAGACAGATTTTTGTTTTTTTGTTTTGGGCCAGAAATGGCTCTTTTGATAGTAAAGGTTGCCGACCCCTGGTATAGGAGTAAGTGAATTGAGATTTTGAACCCTTAAATCCTAATTTTTTTCATCATTGCTGACTCTCAATGAAAAGGCAGCACAGACCAAGACATTTCTTACGTTGAGATCCAGTTTCACAAATGGCTAGTGTGAAACTACAGTAGTTAGTAAGACGTGTGAAAAGACTTCACACAAGCTTGCTAATGGATTCACGAAAAGCTGGTGAAATCCAATCCTAGCAGTTATTGGTGTAAATATTTAGCAACAACTGATCTCTGTAAAGAACTTTTTTGTGACGTTACCTGTTTTAATTTAGTGTAAATCTTTACACACACTGACATTACAGCTTGGCTAAGTTTAAACTTGGCAACTGGCTCCAGAGGAAAATATCCTTATTTCTTGAAGCTAGCTGGAGTCATGTTACACACCTGCCAAGGCCTTAAGCTGAAAACACAACATCCAAATGTTTGGGGGTATTTGAGAAAGGCTTAAAGTGAACTTCAGGTACAAATCCTGTCATCCAGCTCAAATCTGGCTGCTCAGTCACTCTGATCCATTTTTCTTCTCCTCGGTTTCCTTTCATGCTCAGAGTCAGGGCTGAGCAGTGTTTACAGTAGGACATGAAAAGAGCTCAGCGCATTTCGCCCGACTGCAATTGGTAGGAAGCTGTGGACTGAGTGAATAGTTAGGTTTGGTCCTGTGGGGTTGGGACTGAGGGTGGGGGCCGATATAATGTAGATCAAAGTCTTAAGATGGAGATATATTCACATGCCACACACAATGGGCTGTTTGCTCAGGCCACAAGTCAACAAGTGCGGAACAAGTCAACCCTGTACAACACAGCGCAAGGACACAGTAGTAAATGTATAAAACTGATGGAAAATTCCACTGTCAAGTCCCTCTGCACTGCTCCATATCATCAGTGTGTACTGCTGTCCAGGAGTTACTTTGTCATTATGCATGGTCATTTATCTTTTTGGTGTGTGTGCATTTCCCCAACCTGCCAAGACTATTTCTACTTCAGTTATAGATTTCTTTCCTTTCCCAGAAACTCTGTAGAATCCTTCAGAAAATGTCCATGGTCTCACTGCCTCCAGCTGAGTTATACAATATATAATGTCAGTAACTGAGAGAAGGTGAGAATATCCAAGAAAAAGAAGGAGCGGTGCCCCTCACTGTGCTATGAGGGCTCCTGTTGGTGCACATAGTATCACTTCCACTGTGGATAACCTCCATTATGAACGTTAAATGTATTGAAAAATGGTGGGTTATGAAGTCGTGGCTTGAATTTTAACATCTGTGCAAAGTTGCAGAGGTTCCTTTGATCATCTGCATTAGCATCCTTGTCCACGTACATGTCCATGTTTTGGAGTATATTTTGGTCTTTCGACTGCATGGAGACGTTTGCAATTATATCCACAGATGGAATCATGTCTTGGTCTTTAACAATTACAATGCTTCTGAACCTTCCGATTTGAACACTAAATATGTTAGTCATGGTTGATTTTGGTAGCACCTGTAGTTACTGATGGTAATTATGTTTTTATAGTACATGTCCCAGAATTTTGTATGAAAAGTATCAACTATGGGGCCTAAAACTGAACCAGAGCTGAACCCAACTGCCAAATTTGAGATATGAACCTAGCCCGAGACCCAGAGACATACTTTACTTTATCCACTACAGACTGTTGCCTCAACAGGCAGTGCAGCACACTGACAATGGTCCAATCCCAGTTTGCTCCCTTGGCCCTACCACTTGACCCTCCTGCTCAATTTTTAGTGCTGCTTGTAGGGTAGGGTGTTCCATTTCTTTTGGGGCATCAGGTGGTCATCCAGCCCTCCATGTGGCCCTCCAGATGGAGTGTTAAAGATGCAGATTTCACACAGAGTGCTAGAGGAGAATTGCCAGAATGCTTTGCAAACTGCGGCAGTCTGCATAAAAACAAACATATTCATCAGTGTTAGCTAACTCATGCTATTTCAGTAGTTTATCAGTTACTATTAGCAAACTTTTTCAACCATTATCTATTACATTTACATAACTGCTAACTTACATATGTGATATAATTAGCTTCTGTTGGCATAACAAGTGGCATCTCATTTTCAAAGTTAAGATCCAACTTGAGGCAGACACTTAACAGCTGCTCTGTTATCTATAATATAGAGTAAAATGGTTCACTGGTAATCAAAAAGCCATCAAATGCATGGCAGGTGAAAACATTTAACATGATAATATGGGTACACAATGGCATTGGGAACTGAACACAGAAACACTGGAATCGGCCACTCTCTCTCGGGAAAGTAGTAATGGTGAGAAAGAAAGAGAGCCAAGCTCTTCCCCAGCCAGCATCAAGAAGCTTATACTTCATATCTTTGTGGGGTTTTTTCCACTGTGCTGAACTTGCACCGAACCTTGACTCCCAAAACCAAGGTATGAACTGAGCCATGACTAAGCACATGACAGTGTCTGAGTACACTGAAGTCTATCAGAGAGAGCAGAACACTGTAGACTGCAGTCTATGTGATGGCTAGTGGGTTTTGGAGTGGTCCTTAGCTATTGAGATGCACTTGAGTGGGTATCATTGAGTGAGTATATATTGATCATACTACATTCTGCAGCTAAGACATACAAAAGAAAGATCTTGTGTAACTTATGGGATACAGCCAAATAAACTTTGCTGAAAGAGGTTAATCTTCTCATGTTTTTTTAAATGAAGAAGTTCTGATTGAGTGTTGCCTTCCACATTCCATGAAATGTGTGCATACACAGACTTTGTCCAGTGCACAAAATGAATCCTCCAATTGCTCAGCAGGTTGCTAATTAAACTTGGCAATTACTAAAAAACTGCTGGCCATAAATACATAGCATTAAGTGGCGTTTGATGTTATGAAAATGTTAATGACTATAACTTTGAATTCCAGTTTCTGAAAGGAAAGCTAAATTATTGTGATTACTTTTGATTAGGGCTGTCATACAATGGGTTTTTTTTTGTTTTGTTTTGTTTTGTTTTGTTGGGGTTTTTTTTTCACAATTAATTACATGTAATGACATGCTTTCAATTCCATTATTTGGCATTTCAAGGCAGTTTTGAAGTCTTAACAAGGTACAGCAATTCTTTCCATATTGTCTATCACAATAAATTGTAGCCTCCTAAACAACCATACATCTGAATCAACACCTTTCTAACACAAACAAAAACTGAACCTTTATACCTTCATGGAAGTAGGATTTATTTCAAGAGTGTCACATTAGACTGCATGTGTTTTAGCAAGGTAGATCCAATAAACTGGCTGGGAGTGTATTGAAAAATGAAAAGACGTCATAATTTTCTCGATGGCCAGGCCATAGATTATGGATTTTGTCAAATCACAGCCACTGTTTTCACACTCTAAATTGTTTTTGTCCTCAAATTAAGACAAATGTAACTCGGTTTGTTCCATGAGTGGGTACAGAAGACTGCTGATTTACATTGATTTGAAAAATGCCTGTAATTATGGAGGGGGTCTGTAACAACTTGACCTTTGACCTCTTGATCATTTAGGATCAGGTTGGGGTTTTTCATGGATAGCCATCTCTGCTGCTCTGCTGTGTCCACAAATCCACATGACAACGAGCCGCCCAGCTGCAGGAGAAGGGAATGTGCTTGTGTAGGACTCGGCAGCTGACTTCCCAACACCAAGAGCTTGAGATGAAAAGAAGAAAATGATCCATCAGACCTCGGTGCACTCACTAAAGAAGCTATTTGACATGGGCCTCTTGGGCCTGACCGCTGTTGTGTTTGGCTGAGGAGGGTTTGGAGCTGCAGGGCAGCAGAAGCCACCTGTGGCTGCTATGCAAGAGCTGTTTGGATGGCAGGACGACACGGCCACCCCCGGACATGAGCACATGTAGCAGAACAGAGGAAGGTGTAAAGAGGGATAGGAGCTGGGGATGAAAGGGGATGAAAGAGAGATGAATGACAATCTGACATAGCTGTTGCTATGTTAAACACAGGACAGATTTTTAGCTTTAACTTTTAGCTTTTAGCTTTAACAATTTGATGGAAAATAGTTCTGTCCAATCGGAAGTTGTAAAATTTATTTAATTCAGTTTACAGGGTCAATTCCCTCAAATCACGAAACAATAAGATTTAGATATCATTTTAGTTTTGGCTTTATTGTCTTTGAATCTTCCTCCGCCTCTCTAGAATAGAGATGGAAGGAATTTTGTTTGTAACCCTTAAAATATAAAAGAGAAAAAAAATCTTGAATCTTAGCTTTTAACACATTGAACCTGGATCGACATCAGTTTTTTTTATGTTGCGTTCAGATGCCTTTCACGAGTATTCAACCATCTGAAATGTGAGCACATTGGTTTTATTTCTTTAAAAACATATATGGGAAAAAGGGCAATTAGCAACTTGGCAGGAAATGTCTGCCAAACTGCAAAAAAATTGTAACATCTGACGAGAAAATGACTTTAGAGAGAGAAAGAGAGGAAATCATTCAACAATCATCTAATGAGTAGAAAAAAATATCAAATAAACCAAATTTAGAAGTACTATAATTATATATTTAATATGAGGTTACAGGAAAAATATGTACTGTATATTTATTGTTTGTTTATTGTTTTTTGATAATTTCAGATAATTTTCTTGTAACTTTTGACTATGTTCTTGCTAATATGAGGGTCATTTCTTGTTAAGCTGCGCATTACCTAATTTTCATGTTTTTTGAAGAGATCAAGCCAATTTGCTGAGGTTTTAATGGGTAAAGGCAAAAATCTGTTATTGGCACTTTATATTCAGAAATGAAAAAAAAATCATCAGCAGCAGCTCCGTCTCCAGAGTAAGAGATCATGTAATAGAACCAAAAGCTCCAGAACACCTACAAATTGGACCTTGAGTTGAGACTGTTTTCTGAGCTGCTGCCTTTAATGTTAAAAAACTCTGAACCAGCAATACAAAAAAAACCATCCCACGTCACAGTGACACATTTTCCTTGAGAAAGTAATTCCAGTGACTTTTGTTCACAGTGAAGTCTGTTGATTATCCAGATTTTATATTTTCAAATGACATTTTCCATTGCAGTAAGCATCACATAATACAATTTATTTACAAAAACAAAAATTAAAGAATCTATCTAACATAACACAAACAATATAAATGTTTATTGTGTATAGTCAAAATCAATGTCCCAGGGTGTTAATCACATTTACACACTAACTCAGAAACTCGTCCATCATCATAAGTTTTTGGAAATGGTTGCATTTTCTGTGTTTTTGGGTTGATGTTTTTTTCTCATCTGTCAAAAGACGTCAGTTGTTTGATGAAGACACATCCCTACAGAGATGAAAAGAGTCACACAATATCATTTCATCACTCAGATAGCATGCTTTGAAGAGTTCAGATAATAATATTGAGGTCGATGATGATGACGAAGGGGAGGATGTCATAGAGAATGAGGATCGCACATGGACAGAGAGAGAGTTACAAAGCAGAGACAGAGAGAGGACAACTCAGCAACTCTTGCCACTCTTCAACTGCAGTGGCAAATGCAAGCATGGGCAGAGGGTGGCGACAGCCAGGGAGGTAGAATTACCACCTCATTACTGAGTCCAAGCAGAGTTTTGTGTCAAACTTGAAGAAGTTCAAATATTCTTCAGATGATGGCATTCACAAGAATGAGACAGATGCAAGGTCACAGTGACCTTGACCTGTGACCACCAAAATCGAATCATTTTATCCTTGAGCCCCAATGGATATGTGTGCCTAAGTTGAAGAAATTCCCTCAAGATATATTTTTGACATGTTCACAAGAATGAGACAGACGAGGTCACAGTGACCATTGCCTTTGTCCTTTGACCCCCAAAATCTAATCAGTTCATTGTTGATTTCAAGTGGAAGTTTGTGAAAAATGTGAAAAAAAAATCCTGTTAAGGCATTTGCAAAGGCCTTAATGAAATATTACTGATAATAAACATTTAGATTTTTTGTCATAATGTGAAAATCAAGCATCACGTCATCTTGCAGTAATCAACTGTGTTTGAATTAGTAAATAAGCATTGTAAAAATATTCTAATGTGTGGTGGATACATTTTTTTTAACCTTAAGATTGGAGTATTCCTTTAAAAGTACTTTTATACCTGGGAGAAAATGTTGCAAAACAAGCTTTGCTTTTTCAAAGATCATTCTGTGTGGTGAAATACATTGTACATACTCACTGCACACTAACCTGCAGGAGAAAATGCATACAGACATACTCCTTCTAAAGAATAATAAAGCAGAGTATACTGATTGTTCATACATTGTTATGTTTGTGGATACCATTTAAATAAAATACTCTCTAAACATTCCAAATGTACCCATAAGATTGATTAGCTCTGTCTTAAATGGTTACAGGGATGCCTTACCATACGTGAGCCCTTATTTCTTTTTTTTTTCCCAACTATTATGATTAATAGTGTCACTGCGCGTTGCCAAATCAGTGATTAATACAGTGTATACATTAAGTGTCAGTAGAAGGGAACAGCAGTTACACTGTGCACCTGGCAGAGAGGGAAATGACCACAGAGATGGAATAACAGATATACGTAACAGACACTGGCTGAGGATGTAGAGCTCATTAGAAACATAAGACTGCGTGTTTTGCAAACGAGTAGCCATGAAAGATTGAAACGCCTAAAAAACAAATTCAAAATAGCTGATGGAATGAAGTATGAAACTAAGTATTCAACAAACTGTCAATAAATGTGACATTCTTGTGGATGTTTGCCATAGTTTGTAATAATGGTTTCCTACCGACTGAATGTACAGACCTTAATATTCCACATTAGCATTCAGCCTTTACTGATTAGCTGAGCAGGCCTCGGGCACCGGCAATCAGAAGCCTTGTGGATGTTGAGGAAGATAAAACATACTTTTCCCTTACATGAAGGATCAAATATCAAAATGACAAATAACATGAACTTTTCTTTTTTTTTTTGTCCTGGCTGTAAATCCCAAGCTCCTCCAACAGACTCTCCTTCATCTTAACTGCGTAAATGAAGTTGAAATGAGGAAACACTGCCCTACGGAGAGGGATGACAATGGTGAAACTGAGTGGAGCTTGGATGTTGGTGAAAGACTCCGAGCTATGCTTTCAAGCATGGGAGGGAGCCTGGTGCAAAGTACTCAGGCATAGCAGTTTGATTTCCCAAATGTTCATAATTAAACGTTTTCTATTTGAATAGCCAGCAGGGAACTCCTCGGCTTGTGTTTTCGTAGTGGCTATTGTGTTTGTGGAGCCAAATATTGGAAACTTTGATACCGAATCCCCTGGTGTATGTTAACTTTGGCAGCGGCCAAAGGATTCTGGGGATGCTTTTCCTGCGCATTACTTCGCCTCCACTGTTCACCACCCACCATCTCCTCAGGTCGTGGAGTTTCCTGTAGCCACTGCTCGCTGGGCCGAGGAGGGGGAAGCACAGGGAAGACATTGTGATGCATCTCGGGGTGAAAACTTATCTCGAATGTCTCAGAGGTTTTCAGAGAAAACACTTCGATGTGGGACTTTTTTTTTGGATGGGCCTATCTCCTCTTGCTGAACTCTGCTTCATCCCTCTGTCGTACCTTGCAGCGCTGCGTCTCGGGCTACAGGAAGCCTTCAGCCACCTCCAGAGTGTATCCTCCTGTTACAGCATGTATGGTGCATGAACCGCTCACCCTGCGATCGCTCCCTCCTGCCCGGGGATCAGTGAATGTTCAGACTACTGTGGAAAGGAGGACCTGGTCAAGGCTCCTTTGGCCGGTCTCTGCGCAGCACAGGATGAGACCCGGCTCAGTGGGAATGTGAGCTGAGGGCTGCACAGGAGGAAAGGCAGAGTCAACAAACAAGCGGTAGAGCAAATAAGCCACACATACAGTTTGTTATTAAGCTCTCTTTTCACGTGTGTATGTGCTTACGCAGTACCACTGATACCGACATCATCCAGTGCTGGAGTGGCTGTCTTTTAGGAGATCTCTCCTGTTTGGGGTCAGTCATCTTTTTCAATAAATGCATGGTAGGACTATGACCCTGTGACCTTTATCTGCCTCTTGGAGTCCAACTTCCATAGGACCCCAAACTGTTACGTTAGATTAGATTCAGCTAAAAAAAAAACATTCATTTTGCATGGTGTAAGTACTGAGACAATGAAATGCAGTTTATCATCAAACTAGAAGTGCAAAAGTCACTGCAAAGTGCAGAGTAATGTACAGAGTATATAGATTAAACGGCAGGGGGTAGATAAGAAAATACCAAGCGGCAATCTCTGGGGCTGGAAAGTAAAACCAATGTGTTTACGTAAAAAATTGCGGTTCCTTAACCCTTTTTCGAACCTTAGCAAATTGGCTTGACCACTTTCAAAAACAAGGTACTAGGGAAATGAGCAACTGAACGAATTCAAATGGCCCAGAAATGATCAATGAGTTAAAAGTTCCCAGAAAATTACCTAAAAATAAGGACAAAGAAAAGTAAAAAAAAAAAAAAAAAAGATGAAGAAAAAAACAGGTAAAAGACCTTGCAAGAAAGTGCTTTTTTTGCTCTAACACAATTTTCAACGTATGATTAAAATGATTAATAAATAAATATGGTTTTCTGGACATTTTTATTTTTTTTAGGCAATTTTAATTTTATCTTTAACTAATATTTTGCAATTTGCTTTTTGCTATAGCTTCCACAACAGTCTGTGCAGACACAAAAAAATTGGCTGCAAGCACACATATGCATAAGGGTCCATGTAGAACTTGTGGACATGCGTGGATGACGACATTTATGTCATGCAAAACAAAGCAGATAATCACAAACAAGCAGAAAATATGAATTGGTCTTAAGGTAGTGTCAAATACAGAACAAACAGTGCACATTGCAGTGCACCATGGACTGAATTTTGCATCAATAATGTTGGCTGAGAATTTGTTGCTACTATATCATGATGGTGTGCCAATGCTTTCCAACAAGACCAATGCAGTGCAGTGCATGGTGTAATAATAACAATAACAATACTGACAATCATTTCGGCCACAGTGTGACTGGCAATTCCATTGAGGCCCATTTGGATACGCAATATAAAATTAGACCTCAGACCTGCAATTAACATTTCTAAACATTCCCATCATCATCATCATCATCATCATCTTTCAGTGTTGCTATGGCAATTAGTTAACCTGCCATCACCTCCCTGAGTCATTGGTTGCCAGATTTAATAAACAGTAATTGTGGTGGGTTGGCTGAGTCAGCCCAAGCAATTATACCCAACCATGGAACGAAAGCCAAAAAAACAATGATTGGGACAACGCCTGAAAGCAGTCAAACCTCAGAGGCAGGGAATCTAACAAAATGTTTTGCTAATACAAATGAGTTTGTTTTTTTTTTGTTTTTGTTTTTGTTTTTTTTCATTTTAATAGAGATTAGTTGAGTTGAGCATTGACTCCAGGTGTGAATGCAGAAGTTAGTTTAGGAGCTTCACTGGCAGTGGATGTTTGTGTTGCTCTGGATGAACCAATGAAAAAGGGGATTCTGGCAGCATGTGATGTTAAATCAGTGCGGGCATTAGGCTAATCTGGTTTGTTGCTCCTGGGGCCCTCATGAGCTGCTGGGCTTATGTTCCCCCAACTTTCTCTAAAGTTCAAGTTCAGTTTTTCTATGCTGGAGTGTTGTCTGACCCCAGATTCATGAGTAGCCTATACATTTTGGAATATACAACATACGCAGCTAGCAGGGAAAGTTCCTACAACACTGGCTAACCTATTACCTAAACGTTGCATTCATGTTTTAAAGAAAAGCTTTTAATTTAATGTTCAAAGAACCTTTTAAAGATGTTAATCATTTCAAATAATGTTCCTATATGCTGTTAAATGCTGACTAAGAGGTAATGTTATAAGAATGTGCTTTTATATAAGATTGCTCGAACAACGGGAAAACATTTTCAAAGGAACATTCAGAACATGTTATGTAATGTGATATCTTAACAATAACAAGAACATTTTTCTCATTTTTTGATATTTATAGATATGTTATCCTAACTTTAAGAAGAACATTCTGATAACTAAAGGAAAACTTGCAGCTGAAAACGTTACTAAAACATTGCATGGGTTGCACTGTACTGTTAGCAGAATGTTCTTTAGAACCAAAAAGTTGCTAGCTGTAGGCACTAACCTAAAGAAATTGAAGGTCTTAAAGTTGAAATACATGGGTACATGTTGGAGGGGTGACTGTACTGCCAACTTCACTTCACTTTGAGTTTCTCTAAATGATGGAGTTGGTTATGGAGGGTTTTTAAGTGCAAGCTATATTAACTAAAACTGAGTTAATTAACTGGATCATTGTAACAACAGGATGCCTTAATTTGATTGCCTTGAAAACAGTAATTAATTATAACTATTACCCTTAAGTTATTTTAACTTTATATCTAACCGTAAAGTTTACTCAAGATCTAGTTGCATTTACTTAATTTTGTCAAGTTGTTGCAACTTTAAAACAACAGTTAGAATATCCACAAGATCTGTTTTGTTAATATGTTTGAAAATATATGACTTACTAAATGGTAAATGGACTGTACTTGTATTGCCCTTTTCTAGTGTTATTGACCACCCAAAGTGCTTTCACACTGCATTGTCACATTCTGGCTGTTTGGCTGTCCAGCAGCGTATCATAAAACCGTGAAATGTTCTTTTCAGCTCTGCTTTCAGCTGGTGGTATATCATACAGCCGCAAAAGATGGCTTTTGGTGTTAGGATCCTATGTCAAAATACCTGCAAAAGTGGCAGTATTTGATGACTTTGGAGAACAGGATACCCATGCAGTGAATAAGACAGTTCTAACTGGAGCTCGGGATGCAACACATCCATATTTAGTAACTAAGGCCTCATATTTCTAATCATCCAAACAACTTGTGGGAACATGAAAACAGAGATGAAAATGAAACTTGTGCTTTAAAAACACATTGCATTTTACTAAGCTAATTTCTGCTTCATGACTGTGAACAAAATAGCATCCACAGAGGTCAAGTTAATAAACTTCTCTATGGCTGTCAGAAGTCTCTGAGGACTCCACAATAGGAGGCCAGGACTCCTGCAGCCCCATCTGTCAGCTTTCCCACATCAGGATCTGATGTAGGCAGCCACTTCCCCCTCAGCTGGGCATGCTGCCATCTGGACCACTGAGCTGCTGGTCCAGTCTTGGACGGGGTAGAGTCAGCCCACGGGGCATTACAAAATGCACAAGAATGATATAATGGGAGTGTCAGGCTAATGCACTTATTGGAATCAGGTTTCTCATGAGCTAAGTATGGACCTTTCGTCTTTTTCTTACAGTTCTAACATCTGGCTCACAGCAATGGGAGAGTGAAGTTTTGGGATACAAATGAAGCAGCGGTGTTTGTTGTTACATCAAACTTTCTGCGATTCTACCAAAGTCATCAACAAGCCTACAAGTCTATACTCCATCTGGCACCTCTAGGAGGCTGTAAAGAGTACGACTGAAAACATACTCATGATTCTGCTGCTTTCAGGCCCTGCTGTTCCCTAAACAGGATCAGCAGCAGAATCATTGTGCTGATGGGATCTTTTGTTTGACCTATGCTGAAAGTAAAGTCACTTCTACTGGACAATGTAGGAATGTAACCTAGTACATTTATCTATGTACTGTGCTTAAATAAACATATGAGGTACTTTATAATTGTAATTTCATGCCATTTTCTTGTTCTACTCAACTAAGAACTTTATAAGAAAAAATTTTTTTTTTAAACGTTTTACTTTTTTTAAACGTATTACTTCCTTTATAAAAAAGGTTTTAGCATACAAAATATATGAAAATGCAGCTAAAAAGATTCATCAGTTACGTGATTAATGGGCAAGTATTAATAATAATAATCAGTGAGGTTGATTCATGCACAAATAAAATGCTTCCAGATTCAAAAATGCAAGGATTTTTTGCTTTTGCATTTGCTTGTTTTTCATAGATTTTAGGTGATTTTTTTTTTTTTTTTTAAGTGATGTCATTGCTGTGCCAGACTATCATGGTGAGGAGGAAGCTAAACAAGGAGGCAAGGCTTTCAATTTACCATCTACATCCCACTACTCACCCATGGTCATGACCTGTGGATAGTGACTGAAAGAATGAGATTACGGATACAAGAGGCCAAAATGAGTTTCCTCCGTTAGGATGCCTCCTGGGTACCTCCTGTTGCAGGCTTTCTGGGTACCTCCAACTGTTAGGTAGGCTCAGAGGCAGACCCATTCTGGAGGCATTATATATCTTGGCTATATCCTTGGCTTGGGAATGCCTCGAGATCCCCCAGGAGGAGCTGGCGGTCTGAGGTACTTTGCTCAGCCTGCTACCCCTGCATCCAGATATTGATGGATGGATGGAAAATCAATAATTGTGCCAGCATTTCTCACTATTTTCAAAATATTTACAAAACCATTCAATCTATAAATTAATCAGCAGATAAATCCAGTCCGTGTCATGTGTCTGGTTATCCTTATCTGTATCCTAAGCCTGGATCCCTGCATGTTCTGTGTTCTGTGTCTGGGTCCCTCACTTCCCTGTTTCTCTCGATCTCAGACCACAATCATACCAAACTGAGATCAAACAGTAAAACTAAGCATTGCTGATCAAATATGAACTAACATTCTTTTACTGCATTGCCCATTTATAGGCTCAAATGTTTTCAGAAACATATTTTAGCTTATTGTTTTACTGTAAAAAAAAAAAGATCATTTGTTATCAGCCAGCCACCATATTATTTTACAATGAATCATCCGCCAGTGTTGGAGTTTTTTTTTCCTGTGCAGCGCAGTGTGGTGAAGTGCATTCTGGTAGTTGTAGGTTTTCTACCTCTTGAGTAAAAGCAAATGCTACAGCCCTTTTCACCTGTTTCCTTTTGCACCAACTTTTCCTTTTGTCTTTCTACTGCATAGCCTTGTTTTGTGAAAAAACAATCCTTCAAGCAGAGAAATGCTTATTTAACTTGTTTTCTGTTTTTTTGTTTGTTTTTTTTTGTATTTGTATATTTTGAAATTGGCACCTTCTTTATATTTAATGTAACATTGCATTTTTCCACCCTTCCCTTCCGCAACTGGTGCACAATAATTTCCCTCAGGATAGATAAAGTGCTATGTTTTCTTGTCCCGAAAAAAAATCAGGGAGTGGTTAACTGTGTTGTTAAAAACCTTACTTTTTATCACTGCTTATCATTTTTGATAGACTCTGTACTGTGGGACAAAACTGGCTTAAAGGTTTAACACATTCAACATATTAAAAATGCAGCGTAATAATAGTGTGATTCTCCAGTAGAGTTACATGAAGAATATGGCTCAGTTCCCACTGCTTATGCTAGGGATGGTCAGTGCTCGTATTTCTCGTAAGGCTCACATTTCCCATAAACCTCCCTGCTTCCTATCTCCTTGTCTTTGTTTCGACTTTCAAACACATTAGAAGTGGGGTTTTTTTTTTCCACTGGATGTTCATTTCTTCCACCATTTGCCACTGTCCGAAGGTCTGGAGAGTATGAGTGCAGTATTCTTTGAGAGGACATGGCCCTGCTACTGGTTAGTGTCAGTCTGTTCCTGGAGGAACAGCAGGAAATCACATGATGACAACTAGAATAAATGGCTGTTGCCATGGGAGGTGGACCAAATGTGTCCCATCAGAAACAAATCTCATTAAAATGTCAAGTAGAGTGAGGTCTATCATTAATAGCATAATGACATTTAGTGTAAAATCTGACTTTATGTTAGTTTTAAATAGCTATCAATTTAACCAAGAAAATCTCTTGCAAATCTAAGCCCATGAATACTTACTGAGTAACTCATTTTCAAAACCACAAAAAACACACTGGAAACTGATGGTTCAGATCTCGGTTTATGAGACTGTTTCCGACAAATGTAATGTAATGTGATATGTTACCAATTTTATTTTATTTTTTTTTATGTTTATAGAGAATGCTACCCTAACATTCTGGGAACTAAAAGACAATTTGCTTCAGAAAATACTATGCACCCTGGCAAACACATCAAGTCCTTGACCCATACATGTTTTTTCCAACTTAGAAACATTGCAAAACTCAGGTCCATTGTATCCCACTCAGAGTTGGAAATGATTATCCATGCATTTGTCTTTCTTGTCTCGACTATTTGTAATGTTCTTTTTACTTCCCTCAATAAAGCATCTGTAGACCGCCTCCAGCTGGTCCAGAATGCTGCTGCAAGGCTGCTGACCAGGTCCAGAAAAACATGCCATATCACTCCTGTTTTGGTCTCCTTGCACTGGTTTCCTGTTAATTTCAGGATCCAGTTCAAGGTTCTGGTTATTACTTATAGAGCCCTGCATTGTCAGGCTCCTGCCTGTCTGTCTGACCTACTTCCAGCAAGCCACTGAGGTCTGCTGACCGGGACCTATTGGCTGTCCCTCGCACCGGGCTCAAAACTAAAGGTGATAGAGCCTCTGCACCTAGATAGTGGAACACTCTTCCACAGGACTTGAGAGCTGCACCCACTGTGAACATTTTTAAGAAGTTGCTAAAAACGCTTCTGTTTAGACATGTTTGCCAAATGATTGTGACTATATGTCTATATTTATTTTTATGACTATAATTGATTGCAGTCCTGTTTTCTGTGCTTAAATTGTTATTCTATTGGTTGTATATTCTATTGTATTTTGTATTTTCTTTTATCCTATGTAAAGCACTTTGTGAGTCCTCTCTGTGAGAAGTCCTATTTAAAAAAAAAAAAATGTACTTACTTATGTTACTAAAACATCGCATTGGTTGCATTATGCCATTCTCAGAATTTTTTTCGAACCAAAAGTTGCTCACTGGGACTGCACTGCAGTGCATGTGATCTTTCCAGATTTTACAATGCTGAAGTGGTTCAACCAGAGGATAAAAGTTTTGTTTGGATGGCCTAAAACAACACTGACAATGTATGTAAATATGGCTTCAAAAGCAAGGACTACATTGTAGTCAGTCATAACTGCCGTACACAGAACCTTTAGTGTTTTGTAAAGTCAGGTCATTAATTTCTTCTTTATCAGTTTATTGTGACTAATGGGACTTTCTATAGGGCTATAATATCAAATTTAGAAAAATGTGTGGTTTCAGTGGTTGAGAGTGAACTTCCACTTCATGTAAACCTGAGAGGTTAGCCTTGGACTCCCTCTGCACGGCTCTGTCCATGAAATGCTTGTTGGAAAATTACTTCTCCATGCTGACAGATGGATTTAGGAGATTTTTTTTCATGGTTTGGCTTGTAGTTCCAGTGTTAAGAAACAAGTCGTAGAGAAGGTCAAGACGTCAACTAGTGTTACTAAGACAGATTTGAAATCTCGACATGTTTTAGCCTTTTTCTCATCATAATTTACTGTGTGAAGCTGGAATGATGGCAGCTAAGAGGCTTTTTTATTGTTTCACATGTAAGAAATAGTTTGACAAACTATTCAGCCATCATTCCATTTTATTTTCGCTCAGTTTTGAGCATTTATCAAGTATGCAGTGTAATCATGGTTTGTGTTTCGTAAAACTCCTTTCCCACTGCATTGTTTGCCATTTTATTTTGAATTGTCATACTGCCTCTATTTTGTGTTTTCCCCAGAATAATAAAAATATATTTCCAAAGTAAATTGATGCAGAAAACTTCACAAGAATGCAGGAAATTTAGTTTGATACACAAAAATTCCTGGGGGAGGACCCCATGTCCCTAATTTATGTCCACCCTCATTATTAAAACAAAATGACATGTCTCATCTGCGTCACTATATGTGCATTTAAATAAATAAATATGTAAGCAAGTAAAAGATGTACTACTCTATGTGACTTTATTATTTTACTAATGCTTTAACACAAGAGCAAATTGGCTTGACGTCTTTCAAAAACAGATAAAAAGTAATGAGGAACTTAAGAAGAAATTTAAAAAAAATGAGGAAATGGCCTGAAAAAAGATGCTAAAAATGATTATTATTTTGTACAATAATTTCCAATAAATAATTATGATAATTACAAATATATATATATATATATATATATATATATATATATACACACACATACATATATGTGTGTGAAAATCTGAAAGCTGAAGTGCTTTAAACTGAAGATGAGAAAAAGGCTGATGTTAGCTCAAAAAAGGAAAAAAAAAAATGTTTATAGCATTGAAGAATAAAATGTAGAAGAGCATAACATTTTGACATTTGAGTGGTTTTTGTAGCTGAAAGTAGTCAATCGAAAAAGTTTTATTTATTTTTATTATTACTATTTGTGTGTGTGTGTGTGTGTGTGTGTGTGTGTGTGTGTGTGTGTGTGTGTGTGTGTGTGTGTGTGTGTGTGTGCTTCTCCAGGTGCCCCCCTCCTCTCCTTCTCAGGAGGGTGCAGCAAGTGACCGAGCACACCTGAGCTTAATCTGCTGATTAGCAGTGTGCAGTATTTCAGGATTGAAGATGCAAACAGTTGGAGTCAGTGGGTCAACGTGGGTGCAGTTTGTTGGACTGAGAAACTAGTGCTGTAGTGAATCTGGGATCTTTACCTTTTTTTGGAGGGAGGTTGGTGAACTTTTATTTATTACATATCCTCATTGCTAAATCTCAAAATAGCTAATTTGCCACAAAGAACTCCAACAAAGAATCTTAATCATGTGGTTGATGTTGATGGCCATGATGTTGTATCTCCATTTTTCTACTGTTCATACTTCTGTGTTGTTAATCTGCGTCACCAGCGCACGTATTGACGCTTGCGTCGTTACCACAGCAACCCATGCAGATAAGTCAGTATAGAGCATTGATGTGTGGATGCAACAGATCAGATCTGATCTCTTGCAAATGACAGTCTGTCAATGAGTGCAGACAGTCTGTCTTCAGGATGCCTGATTTGCCTGCAGACTCAACATAGCCTTAGAAACACTTGCCTTAGAAACTAGTTTTTTGAAGCATATTTAGGCAGTCAGTTTTCAAGATAAGGCAATTGCAGAGAACGCTCTACAAACCCGCATTGTGCATTTCAGTGAGGAGGATCAGCCTATTCTTGTTCAGAACTTGTAAAAAACTGCCGCACTGAGAGTGCTTTTGGTGGAAGGTTGTGACACCAAGAGCCAGCTTTCGTGTGGCTGGCGACAGGATGGCAACAAGTGAGAACACTGCCAGAAAGAATCTATAGAGAAGGCGAGAGGGGTGGTGGAAAGGTACAACAAACCCTGGACTTTCATGTGGAAGTGTTGGGTTCTCGTCGGAACGTGACATTTTTTTTCTACATGTTACCATGTACCCCCTTCCCCCTAATCCTAACCATCCTCCACGTTTGCAGTGATTTCGGTGTAAGATCCCAAAGCCAAAAGCCAAATTTTGCTTACACATGCTGCATGGCACCTGCTGCAGCAGCATGATATGCTGATGTTTAGCATTGGGTTGGAATGCTGCCAGTAAAAATGTATGCCAGAGTCTGATGTTCACTTCCTGTCTTTTTTTTTTCCCTGCAGTTTACCACAGCTGTGTCCCAATTCAGGGTCTGCATCCTTCGGAGGCTGCATTCGAAGGCCGATTACGTCACAGCACTGCGCGAGGGCTGTCCCATTTGGTCACAATTCGAAGACTCCTCCTTTCGCAGCCCACATATGCGGCCTTCTTTTCCCTCTGTTTGGAGGACACATCGCTACTATCCTTCGCGGCCTTCCATTTCCCAAGATTCCTTGCGCCCCCGCGATCTTCAAAAATAATGGCGGCACAGAGCGGAGATCGGAGCGTTGATTTAACTTAATGTTAATCAAACGCCAGATATGTTAAACTTAGAGGGACATTAAAATCTCATAATTTCATTCATAATACGTGACGTTAGTAATGCTAACACGTAGCCAGGTAGCAGCCCCGCTGTGCTGCCCGCAGCAGCGGAGTGCTCCGCCCGCTGACGGAGGCTCTACTGCGCGAAAAATCAGCTTCCGACGCGGACAGAGGCACTTGTCATCCTCCTCCAGCAAAATTTAAATAAAAAGTAAATTTCAAAAATAAAATAATTTCTTTGCTTTAGTGTCCCCCCTCTCCCTCTCTCTCTCTGGCGAGCCTTGACAGCAGGAATCCACTGTTGTGGGGGGAACATCTGGTGACGCAACCAGGAAATCCGAAGGTCCCAATTAACAACCGTTAATGCGGCCTTCGGAGGTGCCTCCGAATTGGGATAAAGCTCATGTGCCCTCATTGCCTGATTCTAACCATCTGTGCTAGAATGTGCATTTGCTGATGTCCCAGCGTTGGTTTTCATGTGCTGTTGTTGCCTAAACACAACTACATGCCATGTCATGTCACCATGTGCATTCGTTGACATCACAGTAGTGCCATTTTGGGAAGTAAACAGCAGACACAAAAGGATATTTAAAATGTAACATGTAGATGTGAAGTTCCAGCAGCAACATGTGACAACTTGCGATGAGAAGGTGTCGGAGAACCGTGATTATTTAGCAAAACTGTTTTTCAAACAGAGTACCCAAAAATACCAAGAAGTCCTCCAAACCATACGACCATGCAGATCATTTGTTCTTTTCCCTCTAATCAGTGGTTCACAGGTAGTTAGCAGAAGGTAGATTTATTAGTCATTTTTCAAACAAAGTTTTTGAAATAAAATTAGAATTTGTCCTTGATTCTGCTACATCTTTAGAGTTGAAGGATGAGGTATTCTTTGAATCGCTCTTAGTCTGGCCCCTCCTCTGGGATTACTTGGGAGACCCTACCAGGGTCTAACTAGCCCTGGACAATACAGCTCCCAGGATCACAGGGACACACAAACCCCTCCACCACGTTAAGGTAGCGATTCTCGGAGAGGATAATAAATTATATTATATTATTTTACATTATCTAGCATTATATTATATTATATTATATTATTTTACATTATCTAGCATTATATTATATTATATTAAATTACATCATATTGCATCACATTTCATTATATTGCATACCATTAAAATTATTTTATTTCAATACAATTTACTACACTATACTTTATTATTTTATATTACATAGTATTTCATTATATTATATTATATTATATTATATTATAATATATGACATTATATTATCATTCTAGTATTCTTATAATTATTATTTTTAAATTATTATTATTATTATTGTGGATAAATTTATATGTTATCTATGTAATTGTTTATTTACATTTATACCTTTCCTTTTGTTTATAATTCATATCTTGGCTGTGAACTCCTTAAATGTAAATTCAGGTCTTAAATCTTCTTTTTGTGTGTGTGGATTTTTTGGTTTAACACCTCTGTTTATTATTATTATTATTATTATTATTATTATTATTATTATTATTATTATTATTATTATTATTATTATTTTGTAGAAATGTATATATTTTCTTTTTTGGTTTATTATTTTACTTATATTATAGTGTAGCATAGTAAAGTAAAGTATAAATTATATTATATTACATTTTATTATTATTATTATTATTATTATTATTATTATTATTATTATTATTATTATCATTATTATTATTATTATTATTATTATTATTATTATTATTATTATTATTATTATTATTATTATTATTATCATAGTGTGGAAATGTATGTTTCCTATTTATTGTTTAGTTTCCTTTCCCATTGTTAATAATTAATGCTTTGGCTTTGGACTCCTACAATGCAAATTGAGGACACCTCTGTTTACTGTTATTATTAGTAGTAGCAGTATTATCATCATTATTATTATCATTACTAGTAGTAGTAGCATTATTATATTATTATTATTATTATTATTATTTTTATTTATTTATTTTTTTGCAGAAATGTATATGTTGTCTTTTTTGGTTTAATATTTTACTTAATATAGTATAGTATAGTATAGTATAGTATAGTATAGTATAGTATAGTATAGTATAGTATAGTATAGTATAGTACAGTATAGAAGCATTGATAATAATATTACTCGTACTTATATTTTTTATTTTTTAATATATTTTCCTCTGGATATTATCATTAATATTACTATATTATTATTATTATTATTATTATTATTATTATTATTATTATTGTTATTATTATTACTGTGTAGAAATATATATTATAAATTAATATCTGTACATACTGCAAACTGCTGTTAATACTTTATTTAAATTATATTATATTATATTATATTATATTATATTATATTATATTATATTATATTATATTATATTATATTATATTATTATGAGAGAGGGAGGAAGGGAAACAGAGGGGAGGATGGAGAAAGGAGGGATTGAGGGAGAAACAGAAGGTAGGGGAGAGGTAGGGGATTGGATGGGTGAGGAGGGCCCTTTATCAGATTCTGGTGGATCTTGTTTGTGAAGTCCATCAAGGCTTGAAAAAACAACAGAGAGCTCCAACCTCAGATTTTCTATCTGTTGTTGGCAGCGGCGCTCTGCCAGAGTCTGCAGGTGGAGGCAGTAACTGCAGGTTGCTGACAGAGGCTGTAGATGGAGGTTTGGTTGTAGCAGTCTGCCAGAGTCTGCAGTTGGAGGTTGGAGGTGGCTGCATATTACTGTCAGAGGCTGAAGGTGGAGGCTTGGTGGCAGCTGTCTGCCAGAATCTGCAGGAGGAGGCGGCTGCAGATTAATGGCAGAGGCTGAAGGTGGAGGTTTGGCGGCAGCTGTCTGCCAGAATTTGCAGGTGGAGGCGGCTGTAGATTGCTGACAGATGCTATAGATTGAGGTTTGGTTGTAGCAGTCTGCCACAATCTGAGGGTGGAGGAAGCTGCAGATTGCTGGGAGAGGCTTTAGGTGGAGGTTTGGCAACAGTGGTCTGCCAGAATCTGCAGGTGGAGGCGGCTGCAGGTTGCTGGCAGAGGTTGTATGAGGAGGTTTAAAGACAGCACTAATTTAAAAATTAAGGTGGCTGTGAGAGGCTCTTGGTTTCGGGTGGAGTAGGACACTTTAGAGGTGGTAGACGGAGGCTCAGCGGCAGCAGTCTGCCAGAATCTGCAGGTGGAGGTGGCAGCTGCAGGGCTTGCAGAGGCTGAAGGTGGCAGAGTTTAAACCTGAAGGTGGTTGCTAGAGGCTTTTGTGCAGGTTGGAGCAGGAGAGCAGAGACAGTTGGGTGGCTGCTGGCAGAGGATGGTGGCAGTAGATGACCTGGATAAAGTTAATTCTGCAGTAGAGTGACAAAGGTGGAGAGGTCTTGCTGCACACAGCTACTACTTAACTTAAACCATAACACTTAGCTTAACACTTTAATACTTAACTTATCATCGTAAAACTTAACACTATTAACTTCACACTATAATACTTAACTTTAAACTATAATGCTTAACATGACAATACTATTTACATATTTACATATTTGAGCTTAGGTAAGAAACATTTAGTTCTTAGCTCTTTTCTGAGGTGGCGTCCAGGGCTCGGGTTCACCTGAAACGTCCATGTCATACAGGGGAGGGAGGTTCCCAGCCCCGTATGACACGTCCACACAAACCAGTCCGTCCTCATTGACTGATTCGGTGAACGTTGGACGCTCCAGACGCTCCCACAGCTGCTGCTTCATGCGACGACCCAAAGCCAGACTGTAAGGGCGCAGCCGGCCATTCTTGAACCTGAGAGGAGCAGAGGAAACACAAATGAAGTCATGACGATACATATGATGAAAAAGTTGAAATAAAAATTATTGAAGCAGATGATCTGACTGAAAAAGTCATGATTTTGACAGCCTACCTCAGCATGCCATCCACGGCTTCATGGTAGATCCTCTGGTACTCCTCAACAGACCGGTTGTGGATCATCAGAGGGGCGTCGTCAGGCGGCGCAGCAGTGGAGGGCTGGGGGCTGGGGGCCACATCAGAGCATGCTGGCAGGTCCTCGGGCAGGATGGTGGCAGACGGCCTGGGGACAAAATTCAAAAGAGAAGCAAAGTCACCAGCTGAGGTGGAGGGCTCAGGAGTGGACACTGAACTAACCACCTCAGGAGTCTCAGAAGAATTGGAAGGACGAGCCACTGAGGTCCGCTTCCTCTTCTGGGGAGGGGGGCCAGCAGAAGCAAAGGGCTGGTGCTTAGGCTCAGAAGTCCGCACCTGAAGGTCAAAAACACACGAGAGGATGTCAGACTCCAGTCAACATGTTATTTAACAACATACTTTTGGATGGATGCAGAAACAACTTCATAGATATCACAAAGTCACAGTT